>NC_136071.1:656373702-656393702 GCF_964261635.1 Lissotriton helveticus
TGAGCTTGCAAATTTGGTATTAACATAAGGGAGGTTCAAGATGCTTTCTCCGCAGAACTATACCAACTGAAAGGTCTTTTTTCATGCAAAACAGAATTTGCTGTTAATGTCCTCGAATGCACTTGCAAACTCAAGTACATAGGCAGTACAAAATTACCTGTTGCTTATCGTATCCTACAACATTTACGAGCAATTGTCAATTCTGATGCCAGTTACCCTGTGGCCCGCCATTTTAAGCTTGTACATAATAACAATATTAATGATTTAACTTATTTTGTACTGGATGCGGTGCCTAAAGAATTAAGAGGAGGAAACAGGGACAAAAAACTAAGACAACTGGAAAGTCGATATATTATGCAATTTGACACTAAGATACCGAATGGATTAAATACAGGGGAAGATATATATAATTTCTTATAAAAGGTTTTAGAGCGGAACTTTTTTAGAGATATTATTAATCTGTTAGATATTTGCTGCTGCTTTCTTACCTCATTATGAATGTTTTTTATAACTGAATTTTATAACTGTCTTTTATATAACTTTTATATATGTAATTGGTATTGTATGAATGTTTTGCCTACTTTATATTGGATTTTAACGAGTTTTACCAAGAAATTTTGGTTTTACTGGTTTTTATCTGGTGTTTATTGGGTGGAATGTTTAGGCTTTGCTATTTGCACATATATAGACAGTTATGTCATTTGAATTTAGGATTCAGACCTAATATGAGTAAATAAGGTTGTCTCAATAACGGTCATGTTCTGATTTATTTTTTCATTGCACTGGACACTTTACATCTATGATGCCTCGTTATTTACACATTAATATTATGACATCACATGAATGAACAATATTGCACTTTTGCATATGAATTGATGTTATTCAGTATTAGTCATATAATGTGTAATTTAGATGGGTTTTGCTTTCTAAACTATATAGGACTCGAATCAAGAGTATATTTTTTCTTTTTGCACTATAAGAAACAAAGAATTTTACTGTTTTCCCTCTTTATAAAGGCTCATTATTGTTATTATACATTGGCTTTGGATTACATGCTAATATGTAATGATTGGGTAATTTACATATTTGTTGTGGTATGATGGTATATGAACCACAAATCAAATTGTTATGACACCCATTTCGAGCTTGGGCACTTGCCCAGTATATCTGTAACATTCTAAATTTGTATATATGTCGATTGTTTTATACTCTGTTTCTATTGAGAAATGAACTGAGATATTTAGACATATTTATACATTTAAGTATTTGCATGTATTAATCTAGCGATGTAGTCATGGATGAATCAATGTTCTAGTCTTTCCTTTATATCCTTTACAAAAGAAGGGAGGAGTCGTTAAGTGGAAACAGTATATATGCCCTATGGTGGTCACAACATGTCATGTGATCAAGTCGGGCTAACCGGACGAAACGAGTCATGTCTGTTTGGATGGGGAAATAAAAGCACTTTATTAATTTGAAACTTGCTGTGTGGTCCGTGTCCGTTTGTGCGGTGAATACTGGGAATTGTTTGATATATATATATATATATATATACACACACATATATATATATACACACATATACACACACATATATACACACACACATACACACATATATACATACATACATATACACACATACACCTACATATACACACACATATACAGACATACATATATACACACATACATATATACACACATACATATATACACACATACATACATACACATCTATACATACACATATATACACATCTATACATACATACACATACACATACATACACATACACACCTACATACATACACATATATACATACAGATATATACATACATACACATATATACATACATACACATACATACAGACATACATACACATATATACATACACACATACATATACACACATACACACATACATATATACATACACATACATACATACACATATATACATACACATATACATACACATACACATACATATATATACATACATATACATACATACATACATATACATACATACATACATATACATGCATACATACATACATACATATACATACATATACATATATATACATACATATATACACATATATACATACATATACATATATATACATACATACATATATACACATACATACATATACATATACATACATACATTCCGCCGCCATCGCTGATCTCCTCTTAACGCTGGACCTTGACCTAATCATTCTGACTGAAACCTGGCTAACTGAATCCTCGTCACCTATAATGGACATTCTGGTTCCACCCAACTACCACATCATCAGACTTGACAGGTCAGGCAAAATAGGTGGTGGAATCGCATGCATCTACAGGAACAACCTCTCCGTTCTGAAAGGCAAGTCCTCCTCCCTATCATCCTGTGAATACATCTGCCTCGACATTATTAGTGAGGGCAAACCGTTATGCTCTCTACACAACATTTACCACCCACCCAGAGACAACCTCACCTTTTCCAAACAAATCATGGATATGATTTCAACCAATTCCGGACGGCAGCTCACCCAAATATACCTTGGCGACTTCAAACTCCACTGGAACGATCGCAACGACGCAGTGGTAAATAGTCTTAAAAGTTTCCTCAACGCCCTTGACCTCACCTAAATATGCAACAGCCCGACCCACGAGAAAGGCTCTATCCTCGACCTTATCTCCAAAGAGGACTCTATCCAACTCGAGTCCATCCAACCCTGTGACTGGTCAGATCATATTATCACATTCTACATCAATGAAAAAGTTAAATCTAACCCGGGTCAATCCTCCATGCCCAAAGTCTGGAAAAGAGACCTGAAAAAACTCAACCCAAGCTCTCTGCCTCCTAACAGCTGCAATCTCCTACTCCCACCGACCGGCGCTAAGGACGTTCAATCCCTGACTGACCACTACCTCAACGCTATGACCTCAATAATTAATGAGGCTGCACCTATGCAGCTAAAAAGAGTCTCTACTAAAATCTCCAATCCATGGTACGACGGAAGTCTCAATGAGGATAGACGAGACATGCTAATGGCAGAACGCACCTGGAGATCAGCTCCCTCTGCAATGCACCTAAAAACGCTGAAGAAAAAGAGAAACGCCTATTTCAGGAAAATAAAACGCTCAAAACTAGACTTCTTCAGCCTCCAGCTCGACCAAGCAAAAAACCGTCTGAGAAAATTGTTTGAGCTAATCAGAACACAATCCAAGGAACAACCCCAACCACTCAGCACTGTGTGCGAAGTTCCCTCCTGTGAAGACTTCTCTGCTTTCTTTATCCCAAACACTGACAACATAAAGAGTGATCTCCTCATTGACGCAAGCCTCTACTCCAAACCCCAATGCATAGCACTCACTGAACCAAAAAACAATGCTACATGGTCATCCTTTGGCACCTACTCTGAAGAAGAAATTGGCAAACTGCTCAGCACCTTGAAACCTTCCAATCACCTCACAGACCCCCTTCCTGCTAACGCTGTAAAAGACTTTACCCCTTTGCTTCACCCACTCTGGACTAAAATTATCAATAGCTCACTTCAACAAGGAACCATACCGGACTCCCTCAAAGTTGGACAAGTCACACCTATACTAAAGAAATATACAGCTGACCCCTCTGATCTGAACAATTACCGTCCCATTACTAATATCCCCACTCTCGCCAAACTACTGGAAAAATGCGCACAATTACAATTGACTAAACACATTGAACAGTTTGATCTCCTCAACACTCATCAATCAGGCTTCCGAGCAGGACACAGTACAGAAACTGCTATGACACACATAATTGACGACGCACTTCAAATGCTAGACCAAAACGACACCTGCCTCCTCATCCTTCTTGATCTCTCTTCAGCATTCAACACCGTTAAACATGAGAATTTACTCGAACTACTAAATACAAGAATGGGTTTATCTGGAACTGTTCTCAAGTGGTTCACTTCCTTTCTACACAACAGGTCGCAGAAATTCAAGAGCAACAACCTGATGTCCTTGCCAATACCTGTAACGCTGGGCGTCCCCCAAGGATCCTCCCTATCCCCAACTCTGTTCAACCTAGTGATGGAACCTCTCACCACCCTGCTACAGGCATCCAATGTACACTTTCACATGTACGCCGATGACACCCAACTTTATCTCAAATTAAAATCCCCTAAAGACATTTTGCTCCTGAACTCAACGATCAGAATCACCCAATCCTGGCTGGCCGATAACCATCTCAAACTCAATGCTCTGAAAACAGAGTTCCTTCTGATCTCACCTCCAGCGAAGATCTCCACCACTCAAATTTGGCTTAAACACCTACCAGCACTCAATGTCCAACCCACCATCGTGGACTCAGCAAAATCTTTAGGCATAACACTCGACACCAATCTCAACATGCAGCAACATATCAGCAAGGCAACTAAGGGAGCGAACTTCCAAATCAATACCCTGAGGAAACAAACCTTTCCTCCCAGCCAAAGACTTCCAAACCGCAGTACAAGCACTAGTCATCCCCCGAATCGAATATGGCAGCGTTGCCCTCTGCAGACTCCCCCTAACTACTACTGCACCCCTAAGAGCTTCTCTAAACGCTGCGGCGAGACTCATCACTGGGTCAAAAAAGCACTCTCATATCTCTCCTGACTTTAAATCCCTGAACTGGCTGCCTTTTGATGCCAGAATACATCTGAAAATCGCCTGCATGACACACAAGGCGGTACACCTGAACTCTCCCGGCTACCTCACTCAGAAGCTAACAATCTCTGGCGGTGCTAGAAACACTAGAGGCACAAACAATCTTTTGCTGAAACCTCGTAGATTCCGGAAGGAAAAAACCTATAAACGCTCCTTCTCAGGAATGGCACCCAGGATCTGGAACTCACTCCCTCCCGAAACTAGGCTCATCTCTTCCACTACACTCTTTACGATAGAAGTAAAAGCTATCCTCATGGCAAAATACACCTGAACTATTACTTCGGACTCTTTTATAGACTCTGCACCGATCTGTACTACCTGTTTGACCCCGTTGTTTATTTGCATTACCTGTATTATTGATTTACATGATTCTGATTTATCTATCTGACTATGCTCGCTCATGTACTCCAAGCCGGGCAGAAGACGGCTGTAATGCCAGAAACCGGTCCTCGGAAGCTTGTTTCCGGTCCAGGGAAGGCATGGCTTGGCAGTTCGGGCTGGACTGTTCCCATGAGGCACAGGGTCAGACTGATTTGCATATAGCCATGTCTGAACTGGGGTGGCAGAGTGGGCTGAAGAACGGTGATGGGTCAAACCCACATCTTTTGACTGGGTGTGAGTGTTTGATTGGTTCAGATGCTCCGTCCATCACCACCCCCTTTTGTACCATTTCACAGGAAAGCAGCATGCTCATTGGCTGTCAACACTTCTAACCAGAAAGTGTTGGCATTCATCTTGTGCTAGGTAGACCGAGGCACAAAAGAAGCAGAAAAACAAACGTGTAGAATGCAAAAAGGGGGCAGGGTAGAAACAACCTGACCCCCTAGGGCTGCTCAGGTGGTACCACAAGGATATTAACATATTTAAACGTTATCCTCTAATAGAATTAGCATTTAAAAAACCTTGCGAATTCACTGAAAAAACCATAGGTATCAGGCCTTATATAGTTAGGAATTCGCATATAAAAAACCTTTGAAATTCACTGAAAAAACCATAGGTTTCAGGCCTTATATAGTTAGGAATTAGCATTCAAAAAACCAATGAAATAGCTCCTATATAGTTAGTTGTACTAACTATATTTCGCGCACCAGCAATCCACTGCTGATGAGGTCACATATTACATCATTAATGACATGGTCAGTGACATCACTGATGACATCTCAAATGACATCACTGATGACATCATCCACGTGACAATCATATACACTTTTTCATAGACTAGTAAAATCTTTCATCACTTTGTAAAATACAGAGTATCATATTTGAATCCATTGTCACAGCAATATAAGTATCTAAAAACCCACTTAGTGATTCATACATGTATACACTGTCGCGTTGCGGCATTTTCGCCATTCCGAACGGCCACTAAACACATGCAGGCATCGAGATCCTCCCTTCCGGGCGGAAGGGAGGTCCCGGTCTAGTTCTTCTTGCAACGAAACACTTCCGGGTGCTTCTGATCCTGTCCTGAGCCTGTACGCAACCCAGAAGACGCTGCGGACTGCTCCCTGTCTTCTGCCCTCGAGATACCGAAGCGCCTGCCTCAGAATCAACCCACGGACTGTTCTGCGCAGGAGCACTGCTGATAAGCTTCATTAGCCGCATGACAGAGCTTGCCGTGCAACTTTCTTCTAGTGAGTACCGCGCGTGAAGCGCTTCTGTATGGGCACCCTTCAGCGCAGGAGCGCTATTGAGTCTTTTGTTCTGGGCCGCGCTATAGCGTTTACCCTTGGAGTTTTCTTTTGGCCAGCATCGCGCAGGAGCGCTACCCTGGTTTGTTCAGAACTGTGCACCGCGCTGGAGCGCTGTATTCTTGGTTATTCTTCACCGCGCGGAAGCGCATTATTGTTTTGCCTTTGTGAGCGCAGGAGCGACAGTTGATGGTTATACTTTGTTTTCACAATCTCCACGCAGGAGCCTCCTACTTTTCATTGTTGAACATTTACCGCGCAGTAGCGCTTGTACTTGGAGGTTATCCTTGTTTGCCCTGACTCTGCGCAGGAGCGCTTTCCCTTATTTGGTTATTGTAGCGCATGGACGCCTACCTTGGTTTGCTTTCCTTTTCTTGGTTTACCAAGTCCACATGAGCCATGGTGAGTCTATGGAGCAGGTGCTCATTCCTGCATGTGTTTCGTGTTCTACCCTGAAGTGGGAGGTGTGGTATGTTCTAATCGGGTCCCTCTTGTTTCCCCAGTTATTGCATGATCCTTCTCTACTCTACAACCTCCAAGACCTCGTCATTTCTTGGTTTGGTTCCTTTCCCTGGTTCCATCCTATCCCTGCTGCGTACCACTCTCCGCACGGGTCAGGTGGGCACAGGGACGGTGGCTCTTGTCGTCTCTGCGGAATCGCTTCACAAGCAAAGGTTAGTCTTGTGGGGCACCCGACATACACACATCTAATCACTTACCTGTAGATTCACTCATACATGCTCTTAATGAACAATATAACATGAGTACGGAGACTGCTCTTCTTGAGGTTACTAATGCCATCAGGGAGGTACTAGACACAGGAGGAAAGGCCATTTTAGTTATGCTGGATTTGTCGGCGGCTTTCGACACCGTTCCCCATGACGGTCTCCTTCTAAGACTCTGGGAGATCGGAGTACGTGGAACGGTGTTGAAATGGTTCGAGTCATTTCTGGCCAGCCGCCGGCAAACGGTCTGGGCGCCACCTTTCTCCGCCACTATGCCGCCGCTGGAGGTGGGGGTGCCGCAGGGCTCTATTCTAAGCCCCACCCTTTTTAATATCTATATGGCCCCTCTGGCGGTGGTGGCGGAGTCGTATGGTGCCCAGATCGTATCCTACGCTGATGACACCCAGCTTCTCTTTACCTGCTTGAAGAGCTCTGACTTTGACGGTACACAGATTAGAAGCTGTTTGGGGGCGGTTTTCGACTGGTTTAGGCAGCACGGCCTTAAATGTAATTCCGATAAATCGGAATTACTTTTTTTTGGCTGTTCGCCTGATCCCAGGTGCAAGGCCTGGTGGCCCCCGGACATGTACCCTCCGGCACACGTCTCTTCCAAAGCAAAAAATGTGGGGTTTCAGATTGATAATGGTCTTTCTCTTGGGCCTCAGATTCGTGAGCTTTCAGGGAAATGTTATGGCATCCTCAAAATGTTAAGGAAATTTCTTCCTATCCTGTCTTTTGAGCATAGAAAGATCACGGTGCAGGCACGGATAGGCTCACGCCTAGACTATGCTAATGTGCTCTATTTGGGGTTGCCAAAATTTCTGGTATCACGCCTCCAGATGGTGCAAAACTCCGCCGCAAGGGCCATCTATGGCCTTCAGCGTAAAGTGAGTGCATCAGAGCTGCTTAAAAAGCTTCATTGGCTACCTGTCGCAAGGAGGATTACTTTCAAGGCTCTCACCCTTGCTTTTAAAGCGCTTCACCAGATTGGGGCAAGATATATAAGGAAACGCCTGACATTCTATGTTCCTTTTAGAAGTCTGAGATCGTCCTCCTTGGCTATGGCTTCTGTTCCTTCCATCAGGCGGGCTAGAATTGGAGGATGCTCCTTTCGATGCTTGGCTCCGCGATGCTGGAATTCTATGCCCGTCGCTCTTAGGAAAATCAGTAATTTACTGGTTTTCAGGAAGGAGCTGAAGACATGGCTTTTTACCCAGTAATTCCCTCTGTTTCTTGACCTGCACTTGCCCTGGTCTCTTTTTTCGGGTTTTTGTCAAAGCGCCGGGACACTCCATGGAGTAGCCATGCGCTATAAAAGACCCGTTTTAACATAACATAACAGAACACTATCAAAAATACTTATACACCTATATCGACATAACACACCAGCACACATCCTATTCACATATGAAGTCATCTTACTCACTTATGCAAACAACGGATCATACTTTCATATTTACTTAGCTACACACTTATACAAACACCACTTCATCTATTCATTTAGATAGTAAGTCATACTTAGTGAATTATAAAATCACTATTACAAGTATACCGTTGTCCATACAGTCACTCACACAATCATGGAGTCTTATGTATACTTATTTATATACAACTGACACATACACTGACTTTTATTTTTCTAGGTTGTTGGAAATGTACCATTGAGAAATATATTTGCTCATCACCATACCCATAAAGATATTCACTCACCCAAACAACTGTTAGAACATGTAGTTTTAACTTCATATATCTACTGAATCAACTATTCACACATCTGTGGGCAGCCGCACACCCCCAACCGAACCACACACACATTCACTCTCCCATACAAATACTCAGTTAACTAATCAATAACTAATATAGTGTTTCACATAGCTAGTAACCAACTGGAGAACCAGTTTACACAACAACTGACAAAGTGATACAGATATTCACACATTTTAGTCACTATCCACTATATTTAGTGAGACACTATAAATTGGTAAAGTAAACAGTCAATTACACTGCTACTAAATCCTCCATCCAAATATTTATTTTTATATATCCACTCATTCTTCAATGCAATTTGCTATATATATATATATAATGCATATTTAAATAACGAAGCAAACCACATTCACTGGATTATGTCATCAGTGATGTCATCAGTGATGTCACTGACCATGTCCTGAATGGGTTATGTGACATCAGCAGCAGTGGATTGCGGGTGCGCTAAATATAGTTTGTACAACTAACTATATAGGAGCAATTTCATTGGTTTTTTAAATGCTAATTCCTAAGTATATAAGGACTGAAACCTATGGTTTTTTCAGTGAATATATATATATACATATACACACAAATCTATACACATATATACATATACACACACATATACACATATATATACATATACACACACATACACATATATATACATATACACACACAGACATATACACACACACACACACACAGACATATATACACACACATATACACACAGACCTATATACACACACATATACACATATATACACACACATATACACACACATATATATACACTTATACACACATACACATACACACACATACATACACACATACATATACACACATACATATACACACACAATAATAATAATAATAATAAAAAGCATTTATTAAGCGCCTGATTACACTAGGAACAGTGCATCTCTGCGCTAGGATACATTCCAACATGAGTTCAAACAAAGATCACTCCATGCTAAGGGTAAAGGACAGGGAAGGAGAAACACTGACTTAATACTAAACTACGGGAAACAGATAGGTCTTAAGTTTCTGGCGGAACCTTGATTCCGACGGTTCCATACGAAGCTCCACAGGGAGATCGTTCCATTGTTCCATTGTTTACTAGCAAGGAACCTAAAAGAACGCCCACCCATCTGTGCTTTATAGATGCGGGGTACCGAGAACTGCATACTGCCCATAGATCTCAGAAGGCGTTTAGGACGATATATGGTTAACATCCTATGGAGATAAGCCGGGCCCTTGCCATGTGCAATCCGATGACTTCTGCACATGGTCTTGAATCGGATGCGTTCCCGCATGGGGAGCCAGTGTAAGGTCTGTAACGCACGTTTCCCCCGAGGACTTCCTCAGCAACTTTAGGACCAGCCTGGCCGCCGCGTTTTGAACATATTGCAACTGGTTCGGGCCCTTTTCACTGATGCCACAAAGCAGGGAATTCCCATAGTCAAGATGGGACGTGACCAAGGCATGTACTAATGTTTTCCTTGCTGTAATAGGTAGGAGATCCAAGATTTTACGCAGGACCTTCAGTATGCCATAGCATTTCCCCGCTATCTTGGCAATATGTTGGGAATATGAGAGATTGGCATCCAACAAGACACCCAAATTCTTCACTGTATCTGAGGGGACGGGTGTAGGACCCAAATCCGTGGGCCACCAGGCAGATGTCCAAATAAATGGAGATGAACCAATCACAAGGAGTTCGGTCTTATTACCATTAAGGCAGAGGCAATTGCTCTTCATCCATGCTGCAAGTGCTACAAGACAGGCAGAGACATTCTCTGCCGTCTCAACTGGGTTGTGAGATAGAGTAACCACCAGTTGCGTATCATCCGCATAAGATACAATATCCACCCCATAGGATTCCACCATCCTAGCCAGGGGTTCCATATATAGATTAAACAACGTAGGGCTCAGAATGGAGCCCTGCGGCACCCCTTGTTTTAAAATTCTAGGCGTGGACCCAAAGGGGGGACAATGTATTTGGAATTTTCTATCCGCCAAAAAAGAGACCATCCATTCATAGGCTGGTCCGGCAATCCCCATCTCGCTCAAGCAGGCAAGGAGTCTAGAGGGCGACACCGTATCAAATGCCGCACTCCGGTCCAGCAATATTAGAGCGGCGGTCTGTCCATCTACTTTCTGACGAAGCAGTTCTGTAGAGAAGAGGGCAGTCTCTGTAGAATGTTTTGCCCTAAAACCAAATTGGGAGGGATGTAGAAGGTGATTGTCCTCCACAAATTTAACCAACTGGTTATTAACCAGTTTTTCCACCACTTTGGCACAGAATGGTAGAAGAGAAATGGGCCGGAGGTTATCCAGTTGGGAAATATTCAGGTTAGCCTTCTTTTTAACAGGAACTACCTGAGCAAGTTTCCATTCCTCAGGCACATGTCTTTCTTGGAAGGAGAGGGTAGCCATGTTGCCTATGTAGTTCCACAGGAGGTGAACATGATTTCTAAGAATTTTAGGAGTAACAACGTCCATAGGGGATCCTGACTGGATACTCATAATTAGCTTTATCAATTCCTCCCTCAGAGGCACCATGAATTCCTGGAGGCAGGCTTTTGGCAGGTGTCCCACACCAGGCTTACTTCAGCTGGACCCTGCTGAAAAGACACATATCTGCTCCACTTTGCTTACGAAATGATCAGCGATAGATTTGCATATTTCAATGGAGTAAAGGTCTTTAGTCTCTAACCTCGTGAGTACCGTTGTCATATAGTTACTGCTTATCTATATACTGTGTTAAGTTAGCATGAGCTTATTAAATGTTTAAACGCCATTTTTCCTTTTGCTGCTTCTGCACACGGCACATAATTGTTGTTTTAGCTTTCAACCTAGAAGAGCGTTGTGATTTACATGAGAATAATGTTATTGCTCTGATATCAGCTTTGCTTAATAAACTATGTCTGTACAGAGAGTGCTGAAGCTTCAAGGATAACTCGACACAGAATTGTTGTGAGGTCTGATCTGATGGTTTGCATGCAGAGAGCTGGTGGAAGGTGATGTGATCTCTTCACACTAGGATCTTGAGGTATGGGGCCGCCCTGCTAAAACCCAAAGAGACCTTCTTAGATATTAATATAATATGCTAGTTAGGGAGGGTGAGAATTAGGTGTTGCTAACTCCTATTCATTACAGCATTTTAGCATGCTGTCACCTTTCGCTTTCTATGGACTAGTAACTATGCTGATAACTTTGTTTCTTATAATATGTTTGCTTGTATTATATAAGATAGTGTTTGAGAACCCTGCATTAGTAAATAAATATTTCAAATATGCACGTTTCTTCTTTTACTCCACGTTCTGGTTTGTAATGATTGTATAACGAAAGAGTGTTCATGTGTTCCACGATACCTGAGGTATTCTAAGTTCATGTTCTGGTCTGTCTAAACATTGGGAGTTTGTTATGACCAATGAGACACTGTAGCTAGCTCGGTAAGGGGATTTTGGGTACTAAGGTGAGTTTTGGGCCACCCTAATTCACTGAGGTTCCAAATCTCTATGCACAGTTCTGTAGGAGAACGGAATTCCCGCTACACCGTGAGCTCCTTGTAAATTAAGAAGAGCTCTTTGGAGGAGTTTTCAGAAGATTCGATCCTCTCTTTGAAGAATTTTTTTTGAGCCTTATTAATCCACCCATGGTACTCCTTCAGACTATTCCTGTATGATTCTTTCCGAGCCGTGTCATAGTCTTTGCGCCACAGGCGTTCCAGTCTTTTGCATCTGGCTTTAGCAGCACGCAATTCATAGTTATACCAAGGGGCAGATCTAGTCTTGCGTACAGGGGCTTTTGGGGTCCATGGGGCCACCTTGTCTAAAGCCTTAGATATCCATTCTTCATACTCCTTACGCGCATCCTTGAAAGTTTTACTAAGCGGAGGCTTATCCTGCATTAACATAAATGCAAAGGTCTTCTGGCTGAATTTTTTCCAGTTCCTGCGCTTGGGAAGGATTGAACTCTTACATATTTCTCCTCTGGACATGCCTGTTATTATAAATGGAATAAGATAATGATCCGACCACAGAATCCTACTGGGGGGTAGTACCCTAATACCATTCCAGTTAGAAAATATGGGATCTAAAAGATGACCCGCCTGATGCATTGGCAACTCACCCAAAAGTGTAAGCATCAGGGATTTCAGGGAGACAATCATGGATTGTGCCTCAGCACAGTTAGCATCCTCAAAATGTAGGTTAAGATCACCTAATATGAGGAATTTACTGTAGCATAAGGCCGGTTGAATGACCGATTCCCGTAAGCTCTCAGCAAACTGTGTAGCGCTCCCAGTGGGACGATACATGAGATAACCCATGATGGTACACTCAGGGGAGACCTTGACAGAAAAGAGGCCAGCTTCACAATTACTGATTTTTACGTGCTCTAGCGAGCACTCAAGCATAGTAGTATACACCATTGCAATAACCCCCCCTCTTTGAACCCCCCTGTCAATTCTCAGCAGACTGTAGGCTGGTGGAAGGGCCTCCAGAATCTCCGGCGCCGATGCTTCATCCAACCATGTCTCCGTTAAAAACAACATATCCGGCTGATTGTCAATAAGGACATCATAAATGTCTAAACTATACTTTTTAAATGAACGACAGTTAACTAAGAACATAGTGAGTTGGTCCCCCCTCTTAGTATTCACCAGGGCTAATGCAGGATCAAAATGATATAACCTGCATTTCTGCGCCATATCTCCAGGCAGCAGACTATGAATACAGGCGGTATTAGGTGTAGGGCGAAAATCAATCAGTTGATCTCCTGTGTATCTTGTGCTTCTTACCGTCTCCCTGGGATGGGGGGCAGGGGTACTGGCCCCTGGCCGCGCTCGGTTGCAGACTGGCGCAGACGGGCTGGCCTTGTGCGCGCACTCGGCGCGCACTCAGCGCACCTGCTGCACGCGCCTGCTGCGCAGTCGCTGACCTGTCGTCATTATATGAAAAAGGGGTAAGGAGAGCTAAAGCGCTAAGCCGAGCGCTGAGGAGGCAGGAAGTGGTGGACTCCTCACCCTCCTGCAAACGCCCACAATGGACGCGGCGGGACCAAGAAGGAGAACACTAACACATACATATACACACACACACACACACACACACATATATATATATATAGAAACCAAGTCTTCAACACCGCAAAAAAGCTCCTGCATATAGAAGACACGGACCCCAGGCTGCAGTAAGGTAGATTTTATTCTCACACACACATATATATATATTCACTGAAAAAACCATAGGTTATAGACTATGTGATGTCACTGACCATGTCATGAATGATGTAATATGTGACATCGGCAGCAGTGGATTGCGGGTGCGCGATATATAGTTAGTGCAACTAACTATATATGGAATTTCAATGGTTTTGTGTGAGTAAAATAAGGTTTTTTAAATGCTAATTCCTAACTATATATGGTCTATAACCTATGGTTTTTTCAGTGAATTTTCAAGGTTTTGTAAATGCTAATTCCTAACTATATATAGTCTATAACCTATGGTTTTTTCAGTGAATTTTCAAGGTTTTTTAAATGCTAATTCCTAACTATATATGGTCTCTAACCTATGGTTTTTTCAGTGAATTTCAATGGTTTTTTAATAGCAAATATCATAAGCTGTCGAATGTCAAGTACGTGGTAAGTAAAAACATTTTCGTGTTTATGCACACTGATCTGCTTTGAATGCTGCCCCCCCCCCTCTCATTTCTATTAGGAGTACTCTCTCTTTGCAGATAGTGAAGGGTAGTTAACGCAGGCCTTTGCCCCCGTTGTAATCAGTCGTGCCTGCTTCTCTCTCCATTTGATTGATTGTTATCCAAGCATTTACTGTTTTAGAATTGGTTCTCTTTGGTTCATTCTCTGTTTACAAACAAGCACAGAGTCGCAATACTCTGTTTAGTCTTTGCAGATAGTGAAAAATCGTGTAAAAAAACAAAAGGAATCGAGCAAAATCAGTAGGCCACTAATGGGATCTCTTTTTGACCTCGCTAAAATAGAAACATTAGGAACAACCCCTCATGAGAAATACGAAACTAGTGAGATGAACTGAGCTCCACACCATGATGGCTGCAAGACAGCTCGGCTCCGCCACCCACCCCGCCCAAAATAACGATAAACTCTATGCAAATATTACAAATATATACAACACACCAGCAAAGTAACCGGGTAAAACATTTTATTAAATAACTATTTACATAACTATTTTATACTTTTTGTTGCCCGATCCGGCTAGCTCAATCGATCGAGCATGAAACTCATGCACTCTGATAGTTCAAAGTTTTGAGGAGTGCTTGTTAGACTGTCTGAAGCTTATTTGCACCTGCTACAGCTTCACTATTCTCAATGTAAGTGGGGGCTGTTTGAGGACGTGACTGCATTTGAAAACAATGTGATGCGGTGCCTCCCTGAACCGCTTGACGGAAGCCCCCGAGGGACGGTGTGGTGGCGCGGACTCGGAGGGGGCGCTTGGCTCCGGCCCCCTCCCCAAGTCGTGTTGCCCTGGTGTGGCCTGAGATCGCCCCCTACATAGGTGGCCGGCTCCCGGGGTCAAGCGGAACTTTTTGCCTTTTGGTGACTCTTCCATTCTTGACCTTGTCCCACAATCCGTTTGACCTAAAGACACGCTGTAGTGGGGCGCCCCTTTACCGTTTCAGTTGCCATTCCGCCCGCTTTTGCTACACTGTGCCTCTTCCGCTATTCAGCTGTTTACCGCCCGCTCTTGCGACTACAGCGTCTCGCTCACCATGTAGTTGAGTTGCTCCCGCTCTTGCGGTGCAGCGATAGGCGGCTGCCACAGGACTCTCAAAATGGCGGCCGGCTCATCAGATTTGGGCGTGGTCCACTAAAATGGCCCTGCGACACCTTGGAACTCGGACGCTTGTCTGCTAGGGCTTGGGCTCCATTCTCGAAAGCGTCCCCTCAGCCTTGAAGATTCTACAAAAGTCTTGGGGGCCCCCGACTCCCGCAGGCTTCTGGTGGGGAGCGGCTGCCATGATTGCTCGTGGAATGGCCACGACGGAGCTACGAGATGGTGGTGCTCTCATGCTGACGCCAGCTTCAGTCTGAAACATCCAGAAACACTGTAGACTACCAATTCGATCAGTTCCGGTAGCGCCCCAACGTGACCCGGTAGAGAAGAACTTGCCCTCCCCTCTTTGACTGATGGTTCTTGTTGCCTGTCCCTTCTGTTGTCATTTAACAGAACTATTTAGCCTGCTGAAAGGAGTTGTGTTCCGACCGCTGGTTGGTGGAGACATTTTGACTATATTCTGGACCTGCGTTGTCGCGTAATGCGTCATATGACGCGCCGCGTTAGCGCATCTGGAAGTGCTCCGGTGCGCAAAGCGCAGCTTCCCGGAAGCGATCCGGGGCGCAGCGCGTAACGTAAGCATAACAGGTCATGTGCTTGTTAATAAAACTTTTCATTGGTTTTCATTTTACTTTTCTTATTCTAATGATGAAAGGCTTGGTCATATGACCTAAAAATTACTCTTTTTATTGCTTTCGAACATTATTTTTTCTTAAACATATATGTTATAATGTTCCAGGCTAATGTACTTTCCCGGAAAATTTACAACTGTCATGCAAGTAAAAAATATTCCTTTTTCGAGAAAAAGGGCGTTTCTTCGTCCCATGACGGAGCCGTTGAGCAAAAGAGGCTCGGCCTGCTGTCTTAGTCGCCGATACGCCTGAATATCAGATTCTTATCGATCACTTTATGTTGCAGGAGTAGAAAACACAACAGCCCTTGACCATTTATCTTTACTGCGTTCCTGCGTATTATACCTTTTACCCTTCATGTAATTGTACTGCTTTATTTCACTTGCCTTTTACTGATTCGAAAACAGTGACTATTATTAAAAACTTTACCAATGTAAATACTACTACCATGTTTTCTTTTAAAAACCTTTATTGTGAAAATGTCAGAATACAAATACGGGCCTATAACCACGTGGGCCGCCAACGGAGCAAACTGTAATCGTATATGATGAGGAGACATTTACACTATAGAGGAACGTAACGGGCGGGCCATTAGGTTGCAAGAACTAAGGTGTCTAACAGTTGCGGAATCGGTGGACGTACATTTTATAATTAAAATACGACAGGGCCAGTTACAATAAAATTATCTAGATATACATTTGCGGGCAAGTACCATGGGTGACGTTAATTCGAACTTTCAATAGTACAGTAATCAATAACACATCAGAACTTAATATCAATAGGGATGTCGAAATATTCAATCAATTCTCGTCCCCGCCCGCCATGTGCTTCAAAACTGCATACGTATCTCGTGATATCAAGGTTGTGCAACCAGTACACAACAAGGAGTTACGAGTCCCATTTATTCCGGCGCCATTTTGGGCGAGGACGGGCAGGTCCAGGATATAGTCAAAATGTCTCCACCAACCATCGACTATGATGATGTTCATATGCTGTATTTATTAGAGTAACACTCATCTGTCCACATGAAATTAATTTGCCACAATTACCATAACTATATTTTTTTTCGGTTCCTCTGGAGAGTACATCGTGGCAGATGAGGCAGGTAACGTACCGGGCATTTACCTTTTTTGCAAGTAGAGGAAAGGAAAAAAAATTTGAGCGTCCGAGTTCTAAGGTGTCCCAGGGCCATTTTAGTGGACCAGGCCCAAATCCAAAGAACAGGCCGCCATTTTGAGAGTCCTGTTGCAGCCGCCTGTCGCTGTAGCAGCAAGAGCGGGCGAAACTCAGCTAGACGGCGCTCCACTGAAGGAACATAGACTTGCTGTGGACCTTCCATCTTTTCAACACACACCAGTGCGGCAACTTGCTAGACACCACCTCGGTGCCATCCGGATCTAGGCGCCCCACTGCAGATGAAGTGCCTCCACATGGAGTGAGAGACTCGTTTGCGCCGCCTCCCCCCCCGCTTCTCAGAACTCTCAACTATGACACCACCTCGGTGCCATCCGGATCTTGGCGCCTTGTGCTGGTTCCGGCCTATTCACACATCGGTCCGCTACTGACGCCACCTCACAGGCCAACGGGGCACCCCACGCCGACTTTCGGCGCAGCATTGTAGGATGGCCACACCAGTGCCGCAACTTGCTGGACACCACCTCGGTGCCATCCGGATCTTGGCGCGTTGTGCTGCCTTCGGCCTATTCGCCGCAAGTGCGCACGCAACTCAGCTGCATAGCGAGTGAAACACCAAGGGGCGCCCCACTGCAGCCGAGGAACCTCCATCTTGGGGGCAACGCACAGCATCACATTGCTTTCCAATGCAATCAGATCCTCAAACAGCCCCCACTGACTGACGCGAACTCACAGGCCAACGGGGCGCCCCACGCCGACTTTCGGCGCAGCATTGTAGGATGGCAACACCAGTGCGGCAACTTGCTGGACACCACCTCGGTGCCATCCGGATCTTGGCGCGTTGTGCTGCCTTCGGCCTATTCGCACATCGGTCCGCTACTGACGCCGCCTCACGTGCCAACGGATTTTCTACGCTTTTTATAGCCCTATGCCGCATAACAGGTCATGTGACTTGTTTATAAAACTTTTCATTGGTTCATTTTACTTTTGGTTTCCTAATGATGGAAGGCTTGATCATATGACCTAAAAATAACACTTTTCATTGGATTAAAACATTTTTTTTTCCCAAACGATGAAAGCCCCACCTTGTTTCTGGATGTTTCAGACTGAAGCTGGCGTCAGCATGAAAGCACCACCATCTCGTGGCTCCGTCGTGGTCATTCCGCGAGCAATCATGGCAGCGGCTCCCCACCGGAAGCCTGCAGGAGTCGGGGGCCCCCAAGACTTTTGTAGAATCTTCAAGGCTGAGGGGACGCTTTCGAGAATGGGGTCCAAGACCTAGCAGACAAGCGTCCGAGTTCCAAGGTGTCCCAGGGCCATTTCAGTGGACCAGGCCCAAAAAGGAAAGAGCCTGCCGCCATTTTGAGAGTCCTGTGGCAGCCGCCTATCGCTGCACTGCAAGAGTGGGCGCAACTCAGCTGAATGGCGGATTTTGGCACAGTGTACCAAAAGCGGGCGGAATGGCAACTGAAACGGTAAAGGGGCGCCCCACTACAGCAGACGAGCCTCCACCTGGGGTGGCCCGTTCACGCCGCCTCACCCCCCCCCCGGGGCGCCCCACGCCGTTATTCGGAGCAGCATTGTAGGATACCAAAACCAGTGCGGCAACTTACTGGACATCACCTGGGTGCCATCCACATCTCAGCGCGTTCTGCTGCCTTGGGACTATTCGCACAACAGACCGCTACTGACGAGGCCTCCCCCCGCACCCCCCGGGACGCCCCACGCCGTTTTTCGGAGCTGCATTGTAGGATACCAAAAACCAGTGCGGCACCCCAGGTAACATCACCTGGGTGCCGTCCAGAACTCAGCACGTTGTGCTGCCTTGGGACTATTCGCACAAAACACAGCTACTGACCATTGTTGCTTCTTTTTTCCAAAAAATGTTTAAATGTATTTACTGTTTTTGTTGCGTTGTATATATTTATAAGTTATTAAAGTTTTATAATCCTACTACTTTGTTGGAGTGCTATATATTTTTAATGTGACACATAATTGTAAAAACTTTGATGTACAAAGAGGCATCCCTAGAATCTTCCGCTTCAGGCTCGGTCCCCTCCCCAATCACAATACAGGATGGTTTTCAGATAGTAGGAACGCGTGTGGTGTGACGGATCTCATCGGGTGGGGGCCTTGATCTACTGTAACTCGTTTGAAGAGGGGTGATTCTTTACAGCTGGGGCCATAAACTACATCTGCAGGGCTAGGTGATAGCCTGGGACCGGCCTGGACAATCGGACACATAGGAAGAGGAGTGTCAGAGGGTGCGGTAGTGAATAGGGCGAAAGGGAGGTGTCGAGCGGGCACAGGGTGTGATTCTCAGGGAAGAGCAGCGCAGATGGGGGGAGGTTTATTGCCCATGCATAAGACAGAGAGCGGGGGTGACCAGTGCCTGGGGGAGATGCTTGCGAGGGTGGGGAGCCATGCTAAGGATCGACAGCGTGCAGAGAGTGGGTCTGGTCAAGGCATCTAAAATGGCTGCCGTGCACGACAAAAGTGTGGCATTTGAAAAAAGGCAAGATGGCGCAGACAATGTTTATCAA
>NC_136071.1:656398702-656706202 GCF_964261635.1 Lissotriton helveticus
TTGCCGTTTGAAACTGGTGCAATAAATCATCTTGCCTTACTTTTTGGGATTCGCTGGTCCTTGTTCGCCACTGGCTGGAAGTTCAAGATCGTGTGTTTGGATTTATATATACATATATATACACATGCAGAAAACACTCCCAAAGCCACCTCCAATCCCCACGGACCGGCGAAGCAGGAGACTGACCACAGGATCTGACCAAACAGTTTTTTTTTTTTACAGGTACAGGTAAACAGCAATGACGCGTTTCGGGCTCGAGAGCACTTGATCACATGCAGAGAATTTACTTCTTTTTTTGGTTTATATAATACAAAGTGCACGCCCCCAAATAACCTCCTGCCTGGTCATGTGACCATAGACATGGTGGAAATACTGTCCGTAGCGAGTTATATATATACACATATATACACATATATATATATATATACACATATACATATATATAGGTGACCCAGGCCCCCCGTCAGCAGCAGGCTAGACTACGGCAACGCACTCTACGCAGGGATCCCAGCCAAACTCCTGCGACGACTACAACGCATCCAAAACTTCTCTGCCAGACTGATCCTCAACATCCCGCGCCACAGCCACATCACCCCCCACCTGAGAAACCTACACTGGCTCCCCGTCAAAAAGAGGATCACCTTCAAGCTACTCACCCACGCACACAAGGCCCTCTACAAAACCGGACCAGCCTACCTCAATAACAAACTCAGCTTCTACACCCCCACCCTCCAGCTCCACTCAGCTAGCCACGCCCTTGCCACTGTCTGCCGCACCCAACGAACAACCGCCGGTGGCAGATCCTTCTCCTTCCTCGCCGCCAAGACCTGGAACACCCTCCCCACCCACCTACGGCAGACCCAAGACATGCTCACCTTCAGAAAACTCCTGAAGACCTGGCTCTTTGAGCAGTAGCAGCACCCTCTCCCCCCAGCTCCTTGAGACCCTTAGGGTAAGAAGCGCTCTATAAATTTCAATGATTGATTGATGATTGATTAGAAACAGTTAGAAAGGACAAAGTCTAGAATGGAAAAAATTGACTAAGTGTCAAAGAAAGGTTGGATGCCCACAAGAGAATAGCTTTTCCAAGTGTGCTCCATGCACTTAAAACTCCTGTGGTCATGAAAATAAGATCAAAGAAGCCAACTACACTTTTGTTTTGTTTATTCTATATAACATATTCAATAGTCGTGAAGTTCTGTTCAATACTTATGGCAACATTCACATGCCTGGTTTGGTAAAACAGAAAAGAAAAACTCTCCTGCCTATGAACACTCATTTTAGTGCATCAAGATGTACACGGAAATTGATGAACACACGGTATATTTTTTAAACCTAGTTCAATAAATATTGCCTATGACAAACGTGCACCAGAGGAGCATTATTTTTCGACTAACTGGCAATCAAACATATATGAAGCCCTGAGCCACAGAGGGCATGTTACTTATCCTTAATTTCTATCCACGTAGTCCAACTATTGCAGCCATATTGCTATGAAATAGCCTATCTCTAAGGAGGCGCGTGGAGCACCTTTCTAATGGCATTTTATACCAAACCAGAAGCCAAGGAAACAACGAAAAGGAAAGGGAAACTAAGAAGAAGGTAGGTCAAAGGGAAGAGAAAAAAAGGAGCTCACAAATGATACGCAGCAATGCAAAACATTAATGGACACTAATACGGTACTCAATCTTACTAATGAACGATTAACACAGGATGATATAGGAATATTGTCCCCTGGACTTTTGCTGCCCGAACGCCCCATTTAATTATGTACAATATAGAGTTGACTTATTGAATGAGTTACTTACCTTCGGTAACGATGTATCTGGTAGAGGAGTCTAACCACAGATTCCTTAACCTAGAATATCCCCAGGCGTCAGACTGGATCCGGAAAACCTTTCCGCAGCAGCACCTCTGCGCGCGCCGGGTGGCGGCTCCGCCCTGATGTTGTCCACGGACATGAAGCCATATATGCCCCTCCCGGAGCGCTGACGTTAGTTTTCATCAGAGAAACTTTTCCGCGTCAGAATGCGGAGCCATCAACAAAAAACTGAGAATATAGGAACAGTGTGCAAAAATGATGAAAATAAATAGAAGAAATTGACAGGAGAGACAGATCAGCGCTCTGAATAACCACCCCACAAGAGCGTAGGCTCAATCAATGTGAAAGGAAGACAAGGATGTGGAAAAACAGCCTGGCCGAGGAAGAAAGTCCACATCTGGGAAGTAAAACTGTAAAGGAGAACACGTCCGGAACACTAAGGTAAGGAGAGTGCACCACAACACATCACCAGAAGGAGACATCGCAATCTCCATTAAAGATCCATAGTTGGACATAGCCAATATCCTGACGGAAAACCCAGTCGAGGCGGCAACGACCAGAAGGCCATGTAAAAGGAGAAAGCGGAATGGCGGGAAAAAGCGTGAATCGAGTTCACACCGTACAATCCAGGTCTAGAGCTGGAAGGAACATATGATGTATTAACATACCGCCTAATTTCAGAGAATGGCGGGAAGCAACAGAGAAACAGAACAATGAATATGAACAACTGTGCCCCTGCACTAACACAATATGTGGAAAGCTTCAAGAGTTTGAAGATTGTATTCATGCAATAGTGACATATACACATCAATCTAAACAGATAGTGGAGGTACGTAATTCAATGACAGATGGTCGAGTGAGACGGGTAAGTCAATTAGTAGTCTGTAATTAGAATGTCCATTTTCTGTTTATTGTTCCGTTTCAAAAGCCAACACGTGTTTCATCGCAAGGAACAAATGCGAATCTTCAGGGCTGGAAAGAGTGGCTTTCAGGATGGGATGTGCTGGTTCGGATAGAACACAAGAATGGGCGCGAGAGGACCGGTCAGTGTATGGTCAGGAGAAACCCAAGACTGTGTTTACTTGGAGAATCGGCTCTGAGGGTATATTCCACGGAGTGGGTGGAGTCCCAAATATCAAATGATTGGACAAAAGTATCCTTATTAGAGAGAATTGAATCTCGGTAAATGGCAGGTTGAGTGGAGACCGGGAGGAGAGAGGTCTTCGTGGTGTGGGCGGGTGCGCTCGTTACCAACAAAGTACCTTATCCTGGCGGACGATATTCTCCCTCTTGGAGTTTCCCGGCGCCGTGTTTCGGAAACTCCGAAACACGGCGCCGGGAAACTCCAAGAGGGAGAATATCGTCCGCCAGGATAAGGTACTTTGTTGGTAACGAGCGCACCCGCCCACACCACGAAGACCTCTCTCCTCCCGGTCTCCACTCAACCTGCCATTTACCGAGATTCAATTCTCTCTAATAAGGATACTTTTGTCCAATCATTTGATATTTGGGACTCCACCCACTCCGTGGAATATACCCTCAGAGCCGATTCTCCAAGTAAACACAGTCTTGGGTTTCTCCTGACCATACACTGACCGGTCCTCTCGCGCCCATTCTTGTGTTCTATCCGAACCAGCACATCCCATCCTGAAAGCCACTCTTTCCAGCCCTGAAGATTCGCATTTGTTCCTTGCGATGAAACACGTGTTGGCTTTTGAAACGGAATAAACAGAAAATGGACATTCTAATTACAGACTACTAATTGACTTACCCGTCTCACTCGACCATCTGTCATTGAATTACGTACCTCCACTATCTGTTTAGATTGATGTGTATATGTCACTATTGCATGAATACAATCTTATTCAAACTCTTGAAGCTTTCCACATATTGTGTTAGTGCAGGGGCACAGTTGTTCATATTCATTGTTGACCAGTTGTTCTGGTCTTTCTGAGTGGTTGTGAGGTATTACCACTCGCCCCTTTGCCTACACCATTTACTCTTGCTTTCCATTATCTAGCGGTTACCCAGGTGTGCGCCCAGTGATCTGGAATTCCAAAAAGACCTCAACAGTTGCTATTAAGAGAAACAGAACAAATCAGTCTGTATCGGAGTGAGAGTAGAGCACCCAGGTAGGGGCAAGCCACCCTAAAGGAGGCGAGTATAGAAAGCCTCAACCAGAAAATGCCCTCGCAGAACGGGGAGGCTGGGCAGTCGTTAAGGAATCTGCGGCTAGACTATGACTCTACCAGATACATAGTTTCCGAAGGTAAGTAACTCGTTCATCTGCTAGAGACGTCTAGCCGCAGATTCTTTATCTTAGAATAGATACCAAAGCCATACCCATATAGGAGGCGGGTCTGCGACTGAACTCATTCAAATTCGTGAATGAACTTAGTCGCCCGTAAGGTGACTAAACAGCACTGTTAAACCATAGAGATGTATCATAGTGAGGCTATGAAAGGTAACGCAGTTAAACTCCAGACCATGAAGCTCTACGGAGAGCAGAAAGCAATGTGAGGCAAAGGCAGTAGAAGCCGTTAAGAACAGCACAGAAGACCCCTCTATGTATACTGGGTTGAGACAAAGAAGCACAAAGCCAGATGCCTGTGGCGAAGTGAGAGTTCATAACTTCAAAAGAAGGTGAGCCAACCCAGAATGTGAAGATCCACAGGATCCAAACTGGATACAGAAGCAAGCAATTACCAGACAACCAAGAAAATGGAGTTAAAAAACACTGTGGATCTGTAGCTGCAAAGGCAAGTGGACAGCAGAGGCAATCAGGTAACCCTTACCCAGCAAGTGCCAGCATGGAGAAGAAACCATATAGCAGACATGGAGTAAAGGGAGGCCATGTCTTCGCAAGAAGTGTAGCCGAACCGAAAGACTGAGAAAACCGCCAGACGCAGTATGCCCACCGCAGCCAAGTTTTGAGGGATGGCAGCTGGTATGACAGACATTGGACACCGGTCAAATAAGCACAACAGCGAAAAGGAGCCCTGTTGAAACCAGCACTAGCAAGACACGCGTGACAGCAGTGGCAGAATGCCAGTCTATGCCCACAAGATGCTGGCAGCAGGAAATCAGAAGACACGCCAGGACTAGGCGATGTCATATGTGAAGAGCCGAAGACAAGTAGTTGGGCGTTAACAACCAAGAGCGAAGACCGGAAGGGACCTAAGCATGCCACTATGACACTGGAGCCATACGAAGGAAGCAA
Source organism: Lissotriton helveticus (assembly GCF_964261635.1). NCBI lineage: Eukaryota > Metazoa > Chordata > Amphibia > Caudata > Salamandridae > Lissotriton > Lissotriton helveticus. Next base: position 656,403,745 of record NC_136071.1, read on the forward strand.
AGACTTATCGAAGGGTTGCGTAGTAGCCTGAGGCACAAAATAGTGAGAAGGCAACCGCACAAAAAAGGGCACCAGCCAGGCGGGCAATCCGAGAGCCGGCGGAACAAGTAGACCGGGGCAGGGACCACAGACACTGTCTGAATGAAGGAGCCAGCACGAATCTGCTGGGTAGGCACACAGAGCAGATCCATAGCAGGAAGAAAAACGTTGACACAATGAAAACGTGACCCAACAAGAGTCTAGAGTATGCATAACATACTTGCAGACATTTGGAAATTGGGTAGGACACTGTCCATAGCTCCCTGCCTAAGCGGAATAACCGCCCCCTGCAAGACAGATTAGGAGAATAACTAAACACTGACGTGGCAAAAGCAAGGACAAATGGAAAGTTCAAAGACCCCAAGGAGTGATTTCGAAGGAAAACAGGCCCTTAGAGGGTACACAGTATGAAGCCAATCAAAGTGTGGAAAAACTTATACTGAAAGAGCAGGGAATATGGACACTGCTGTAGCACAAGCGGCCAGAAAAAGTCTATGACCACGGATAACAGAACACCTGCTCAACTACTCGCTTGGAGGACGAACAAGAAGGGGTTGTATGTCCAAGTTGCACTAATAAGAACAACAATAAATACGCTGCATAGCAGCAAATAGGATGCCTCGTAGCGAAAGAATTGCTACAACCCGGTGTTTCACCAGGCGTGCGGGATAGACACCACACAGCACAGAACCTATGCCAAATTCCGATGCAATACAGAGAACCCCAACGTGCAATAAAGCAAGTCGCACTAGAAACTGTAGGAATCGAAAAGTGACTCCCAGCAGAACCTGTACTCGGAGACTCCATAGGAGCATACCAAGGCAATGGCAGAACCGAATGCCATGAATACCCCACATAGGGTAAGGCAAATCCCCAGTAGTGGTGTCCTCTTGGGCTAAGCACAGTCAGAGGACTGAAAAGAAGAAAAGCAGCCAAATGACTGCCGAATGAACAGATAAAGGGCTAACCAGCCATGAACAGTAACCGGCCACTAAAACCAACCTGTGCATTAGGTTGGGCACCAGAAAATAATGCAGAGATTTAGCAACAAGATTTATCTCAGCCCTGATAAGAGACGGGAGACCACCGAATCCGCGTGGCAGTCAAACCGATCTACCCCATTAAGTGAAAGATCCCAGAGGGCATCCCAAACATGGTTCGGGAAGTGACTGTCCTAGTGGCATCCAGAGAGGACCTAATGGAAAATTGTACCATGCTTCTGCCATGTAGAAGAAGGCGGAGCAACTCCGCCAGTGGCCCTTCTGGAATAGAAGGGAGAAGGTGGGCAACTGAGCCCCAAAGAGCTGAGGATGCGCGGGCGATCACACAGGCTGTATTCAAAGCCCGGATGCCTGCGCTAGCAGAGGCGAAAAGCCGGCGACCACAATCATCCAGTCACCGAGATTCCCTGGGGGGAGGTAACAATGGTAAAGACTCCAAATTAAAAGATGCCTGAACAACCAGGCCCTGAGCAGTTGGGTGAGCGACAGAGAGAATCACCCGGAGCAAGGCAGTGCCTACGAGCAATAGCGCGCTCAACTGGGTCACCAGTAGCTGGCACTGACCAAGTGCCACGGAGGACGTCAAGTAGCGAATCCCCAAAAGGCAGCAAAGGTTAAACTTCAATAGGCTCCAAATGGAGCAGATCCAATAAAGGATCAGAAAGCAAAGGCACCATAGGAGGCTGAAAGCCAAGCACATTAGCCGCCCCATCAATAGCGCGTGAAAAAGGCAGCACTAGATTAATCTGCCAACCGTGTAGGTGACAAGAAACTGTCAGTAGGAGATGGCTGAGGGCTAATCCTACCACTGGACATGAGGAGTGGAGGAGCCGGAGACTGACCCGAAGGCAAGGTGACACAGGGTACTTGCACCCTGGCCCCTTTATCAGGGTAGTCCAGGGAAGCATCAGGTTCCAAATGAGGAAGCGTAAATGAAAGCAGCGGCGTCGACAGACGCCGCAGTGGCGACCTATTGCGGCACAAGGGGTAGGCGGGAGCAACCACCAAGGGAGGCGGACTCTACGCCGGTCCCGACGACCTCCACAGAGAACTCTACCTGGACGCGGACCGACGCCGATTCCACAGCAAGAGAAGCCTGAGCCGGCGTCGACCCGGGCACCGACGGCGCCGCCTCCGATGTTGGCGCAAATGGATCAAAAGATATTTGTTATTACATCTCCAAACGGTCCCAATGAATAAATCAAATAATATCTGACCTATCTTGATAGCACAAATTAGTTAAGCTTTTACAGGTAATAACTTGTGTATTTTGGAATTTATACCGTGCTGTCAGTGTAAAAACACATGTACTTGGTAAAACGATAACATTCAGAATAGTAGTAAGAACCCCTTCTTTAGTGTTTAAAATGTATACACTGTATGGAGATTGTTCTGACTATGTACAATGCAATTTTGATATCATAGGTGCATTAAATGGGTACACCCTAAAATGGGATAAAATCAATCCATTGAGCCTTCTTAAAAATCTTTTAAAGTTGAGGTGGGAGGAGGTACACATATGTTTGTCCTTGGTTGAACAGCCCCAAGTAATTCTTGAAGCCTTCCTGAAGATACAGGAAAGTCTAAAGAAGTTACTTACCCGCCAGTTTAAATCCGGTCCTATCATCCCTAAAGGGTGGTTCGATAAAGCCTGCACTAGAGCACAAAAATCTCTGAAGAAAGCCTTACACTCGAGCCCAAAGATATGCAAGGAGATACGTCTGGCTAGACTTCAATATCGCCTAGCCATAAAAAATAGGAAAAGAACCTTGAAGGCGGAAGCCTGGCAGACTTTGTTGACAACCTGCGGGAATCGTGATTCCTCAGCATTTTGGAAATTCGTAAATGCCCCTTTGCCATAGGTAAATATGCCTGTGAGGAATTTGGACCTTGCTATTGACGGAGATACTTGGGCTGCTTACTTTCAAAAATTATATAGTACACCTATTTCCTTCAATACTTCTTCCTCGGACTCCTTTCATCCCTTAACCTCAACTACCATGGCTTCAAGAAAGGGCACTTCCAGCATTGTCTTTAGTTGTGAGGAGGTCACGCTTGCAATAAGGGAGAGTCCCTCTGGGAAGGCACCTGGGCCAGATGCTATTCCAGCGGATGTTTTCAAGGCGGAGCCAGATTTCTGGGCTCCACTCTTAACCTTGGCCTTGAACTCAGCAAATGTGTATGGCCAAATACCAACTTGGACTGAAGCAATCGCATTTACCATCTTGCTATCGGCCTATCTCCTTGCTTGATTCTCTAATGAAGGTCGCAGGTCGTATAATTTTAAAACGTCTACAGAACTGGTCAGGAGAATGATGTCCTCTCAGGATTACAATATGGCTTTCGATCTGGAAGGGGCACAGTGGAAAAGACCCTCAACTTACACCTCCTTATGTCTAAATATGTGGAGGTAAAAAGGGGTAACCTTTACGTGACATACATAGACCTAACCTCCGCTTTTGATTGTGTGGTACATGATCAGTTATGGAAGGTTCTTGAGCAGCTGGGGATAAATCCATCTATCCTTGACTTTATTAAGAATTTGTACAGAGAAGCTGGGGCCAGGGTGCGTTTTGATTTGAGGGGGGAGTGCTCTCCAAGGTTTACTATCACCAGAGGGGTGAGGCAGGGGTGCATATTAGCCCCCCTGCTTTTCTCTCTCTATATAAACGCCATTGGTGATCACCTGAAAAACATCGAATGTGATTACCCGAAAGTGGGAGGGCATGCTGTACCAATTTTGTTGTATGCCGACGATGCGGCTATTTTATCTCAAACACGCCTGGGCCTACAAAGAGCAGTCACCGCTTTTTCTAATTTTATGCACGAAAGGGGTCTGAAAGTGAATATTGGCAAAACTTTCTCCATGGCATGTAGTAAGGGATCAAAGAAAATTCCATGTCCCACATTCATTGAAGGTCAAAAAATAGACAGTTGATTATTTTCCGTATCTGGGCATCTGTGTCCATAGAAAGGTGTCATGGCACGCTGCAGTTAAAGCTAGGAAACTTGCTTTTGTCAGAGCAATTGGGGCGCTCCGAGATTTTTCTAGCAAAATAGGGGGGAGACCAGTAAAACAGCTCATTCTTATCTATAAGGCTAAATGCGTCTCAACGGCAATATATGGGGCTGGTCTATGGGGGATCGAAAACATAACATCAATTCAAACAGTAGAAAACCATTTCTTAAGGTATCTTTTAGCAATACCGAAATCAACATCAGTTTATATGACCCACATAAAGTTAGGCCTACCTTACATTTCAGATGTAATCAAAGCCGAGCCACTGCTTTTGTGGCATAAAATCTGGTCCACTCCGGAGGCTGCATTGAACAGAGAAGTAATCTTGGACATTCTTAAACTAGAAGGGGCAAAACACACGAAATGGCTTGTTTATGTAAAAAGTGTTTTTTGTGAAATCGGACGCCCAGATTTTTACACTGATCCTATGTCCTTGGAGAACATTTCTAGGAAAACCTTGAGAAAGATCCTAATGGACCATTTGGAAGCCAAGAGGTGGGATACCCAGAAACTAAACAAAACAACTATGGATTTCCAAGCGATTACTTTAAACAAGGGTCTCCAATTGTATCTTTCCACTGACTTTTCTCATTTTTCCAGAATGCTTCTTACTCGATTTAGATTGGGCTCCTTTTACCGTTTAATAACATTCCCTTCTTGTAACAATTGGACTCGAAATCTCTGCCCCTGCCCTTGCGATGACCTCTCCCCTCAATCGAACATTCATTTTATTTTATTTTGTACCTATTACCTAGTTCCTAGGAAAGCTTTATTGAGACCTCTTTTGAAAAAATGGGGCTTGAGGACTTGTAGAGATGCTTTTGTTCGGCTGCAACAGTTGGAGGATAAAGATGTCATAGGCACTATGGAACAGTTTTTGAAATTGCTGCTTAAATTTAGAAAATCTTTATGATGGTACATGCATGCTTGTCTTTTTAAATTTTTGGCTGTTTTGTATTTTTTACATTTCTTATGATGATTGTGTTTTAACACAATAAAATGATTGCTTTTATGATATCCTTTGTGAATATCGAATAAAGCTTGATTTGATTTGATTTCTCAAGATTACCTTCACTGTTGAAAAATCTAATGATAAATATTTATTCATATAACAATCTACAGATTTGTAAATTTTACTTCAAAAGGTGCTCAGCAGTTAACTACTATAGCCCGCAGCTGGGGGCTATACCGGTTGTTAAAGGCCCTGAACCTTTCAGCTTGGACCTACAATGAGGCTATTCGAACAGTCCGCCACTAGAGGGAAGAATGATCTAACAAATAAAACAAAGGCCTCAGGCTCCATGAGGCATTTGTTCACAAACACCTGTGAACGTCAAAGACTGGAATATTGATGCTCCAGGCTTTTACTAGCCATTGGAAGCCCGGAGCACTCCATGGTCTTCAATAGAGTTTCCAACATTCCAATGTTCGAATAGTCATTATAAGCCCGGAGCTACTCCATTGTACTGTATAGAGCGCTCAACATTCTAATGTTCTAATGATATTTATAAGAACACACATTTCTGGCTTGATTTAACTACATCAGGATTGGTCAATAGGTAAAATAAGAAAAGTTAGAAATTATTGTCCAACTTTCATGATGAAGGAATAGTAATCTCTTTCAAAATTTCATTATTCAGAAATAATAGAGTACACAGATTTATAAGCAAATACATATATAACACTGATTATCACTGCAAATGTTTCAATGTTTTTTAATACTGGTGAAATAAATATGAAGTCAAATAGATCTGATGTTCTATTAGAACATTGGAATGTTGGGAGCTCCATTGAAAACAACTGGGCTTATAATGGCTGGTATAAGCCTGGAGCTCCAACATTCCAATGGTTCTTTGTTCACAGCTCTGGCTGTGAACAAAGGCTTCAGGGAGCCTGAGGGGATTCCAATCCCCTCACGCTTCCAAAAGGCTTTTTTTTTGTTAGAACATTCTGTCCTCTAGTGACAGAATGTTCTAATAGCCTTATAGCCCTTCGTAGATGGGCTATATCGCTATTAAAGTCCCTCTCCCTTGTTAAAGGCCCTCGCCTTCGGCTCTGGGCCTTTAACGCTGGAGAGGACCTTTAATAGCCGGTATAGCCCTCTACGGCGGGCTATAAGGCTATATTATATTTTATTTTAAGAAAAGTCGGTTTTCCTTCATATTCAGAGTTGATTGGTTGTCTTTTGAACTCTGATCCAATAAACTACTTTTCAAATGAACAACATTAAAAGTAAAAGAAACTATTTGGAATATCACGCAAGACCTCCAAATTGATAACTGGCTACAAACATGTCAAAGGGAAACTTACATCTATTACTGGACTGCCAAACAGATTTAAATTTTTTCATTACGGAAATGTTAAGCTACTCAATTGTGTGTGTATAATGCAGTTATTTTATCGTGCAGACATTCTTTTTCATATGATTTATTGTGTATTAAAAATGAAATGCATTCTTATATATTTTGATTAGATATTTATATTTTACTGACACCATTTGCACTCCATAGGCACTCAAGTGTTTAAATAACTTACATTTCAAATGGCAGCCAGTCTGTTAGGGGATTACATTGCCAAGTGTCGTTAAACTCATCACTTCAGTTACTTCAAACTCTTTCTTGCAGTTTTCGGAAGAACTAATCTCACCCATATCTAAATGTCTGACAGTGTCCTACATTCTTTAACTTGCAAGTTACACTTTAATGTAGTTGCTAGGGAGTAGCTACATTGCATATCATCTACTAGATGCAGATTAGCCTGGACTTCAAAGCATCATACTGCTGTCTTGTAGCACTGGCTTCAAAAATATACAAATATCTAATGGTGTATATATTTTCTACTAAAGTTGCACAGACTTTACAGGCCAGTATCATTTTAAAGCTTTAAAACACTGCTGCCAAGCATCATCAATCTTACTCTTTTAAAGACGGAGGATCACTTCTTGACCAAGAGAATGTAGCATCTTTAACTGTAATGCTTCCTTCAGCTAGAAAAGAAACAGATGTACACAATATTTTAACCAGGGATTGAGTACATACTAGTTTGGACATTTGTGACATGCATGGCAAAACAATCTTAGTTTTGGTACAGTAAATTTGCTTCAAAACCATTCAAGGAAAAGAAAGTTATACTTAATTAAATACACCCACTCATGAATGTTTACCATTCTAATAAGTGTTTTTAATAAAAGGACTGGAAAACACAAAGGTTACCAACACAAGCTCAGTAATGAAAAACTTTTTCCAACATGAATCAAAATAAAAGATGGTGGGGGTGCTAGCGTGATAGAATCGTAGATGGCTCAATGAAATAATTATGGGGATTAAAACACCTCCACTGAAAAAAGGTATTGTGTACTTAACTCTGTTTATTATCTTACCCAAAGCAACAAACAAAGCTAGATAGTTAAAAAAAAAATCTTGTACCACTAAATATTCCAAAAGCTGCATCAGCGGTTATTCAGGAAATTGCGGATAGAACAGAAGCACAAGGATAATGAGCCCAGATAATCACGTCTGCTGGTGAGCATGTTTTTGGGGGGGGATTAGCTGGTACTTCTGGAAGGTAATGATTAGCACCAAATTTATTGTGCAACACTTTCTCTGAATCCTCACAAAATGAAATTTATGGCAAAGAACTGGAAATTGTCATTATATAAATACATTCATTTACTATACTCCACTTCAAGCAAATCAATAATCCCTAAGAATTTATATCAGTCCTGTGAAATGTCAACCTCTGCTATTACTCTTCATTGCTCCAAATACTCTGTAAATGAGTACAATCATTGTTTGCTTCAGTGTTGGGAAAATCAAGAAACAAGAGAAATTTGCTTGTATTAGGATCTGGGATGCAGATGCGTTGGGTTTTACTGTTAGGGAGATACATAAAATGTAATGATTGCCTAGCTGTCCTTAGTTGGATCTATGATTCACTTAACAATTGCTTTGAAAATATACATTATTCACACCAAACCATTAATCATCATACTCTTACAAAACAATAGTAAAAAAGGGAGTTACTTGAGTCTCAGTAGATTATTTTAGACTTCTGACCGCATTAGAGTGCCTGCCTTCACACCAATGTCTAGGCAGTACAAGCAATAAAAAGACTCAAGTGACTTCGATTTGGTCACCTTGCATAGAGTGTTGTACAGGAATATAATGATAATAGCTGTGTATAAGGTGTAAAATGACTTTTGGTCTTTTTATAGACTGACTTGAAGTCCCCGATTTTAGATATTAAAATTCAACATTCATTTGTTTTGAATAGGCCACGTTACTTCGCATGCGTTTACAACGCATGCCATTACAATGCAGTCAATACAACAGTGTTGTTACATTGCATACCTTTACAATGCAAGTCATTACAACGACTTTAATTTAGAGGGTGGCGCTGGATTTTGGAATAGTATAATTTACTATTCCAACTCCGGTCTGTGCAACATTAGGGAAGGTGTTGGATTTTAAACCCTACACCTTCTGCCCCCTACAGCAAGTCGTAACGACTTGCGCTGTAATGGTATGCGATGTAACAAACCGCTGTGTAATGCCATACGCTGTATCACATGCGTGGTAATCTATGTTCACCCCTTTGTTTTAGCTTAGAATGGTAGAAGAATACATGTACAATATTGATTAAAATAACGAACCAATGTTTTTCGAAAAATGTGCAGTCTACTAAAGACAAAGATGCCAGATGTTTAACAATATCTGTTGACACTCATTTTTCAGAACGAAACTGATTTGTGGAGGGATATATTTTTTCCTGCAATCCCTCAGAAACACCCTAAGTATTGAGTTGTAACTGCTTTTTGGCACTTGGAAACCAAGATAAAAGATTTTTAAATCTCCTGATGTCTACAAAACATTGGCACAAAGCATAAGTCAATTCCTTTATCACAGCGCTCCTGTGGCAATGATGTCAGTTTTGGCCTATTTTCTTGAAAAAATTATTCTAGAAGCGAATAGGATGCTGAAGGAGCTTGTCGGTGGGGGGTGTGGTGGGGAGGGGGGGGGTGGAAGCAAGCCTGGGTTCAAATGAAAACAAGAAGATAACTAGACAAAATTATGGTACCCACAGGTGCCATTGAAAGTCAGAAGGAGATGAGCGGAAGATGTGAGTAGGCAAAGATGCAAATTAGAACATTGTATTCATCATGTAATCAACATTCAAAAAGACAACACCATTATGCTTGTCAAAGCAGTCCAAGAAATTGTCCAATACGTTAGAGTGGGCACACAGATCAAACCGAAATCATATGTAAATGTAAATGTAAATGTGCTGGACTTGTAAAGCGCACAGCTGCCCGTAAGCGTCCCGGCGCTTGCTTAGGGAACCCGTCCTGGTATTCCCCTGTCAGAAACCCCGGCAGGGTGTCCACAAGGTGAAAGCCAGGCATCCCGCCGCGAGGGGCCGTAGTGGAGATTAAGCAAGCTATTGCCCAGAGTCGCAGAGTGTGACCCCGTGAGTTGAGTAGGCACCAGAGCGAGAATTGTCGAGTCCGTGAAATTTTGAGCCCGAGACCCGCCGAGGTGGGGAATCGAACCCTGGTCCACGGTCAATCTCAGCTTCCGGGTCTGCCGCCTCTAACCACTGAGCCACGCTTCTCCATATGGGAAATATATTCACATACAACTTTTTTTTGCAAAAAAACAAAAAACAGGCAGAGTGTGTTTAAGGGGGCCTACCATCAAGTGGCTAGACTAGATTCCTAGAGCATTTACAACAGATTTATGAATATTTTAGACATTTTTTAATAGTTCCTAGTTAATTTAATTTAATCTTTATCTGCTCCACAAGTGTCTATTCTTGTACAATCTATATCCTTTCTTCCATTCTGGGGCCCTGGGTGCCATCCAGTGGATCCCAATACACCTCCTAGCGAGGAACAGCGTGAATTGTATAAACCACCTCTTAGTTTTGTTCTAAGAACCTATTAGCATTACTATACAGTATTATTTTTTGAACCTGGATCTCAGTGGCCACCTGGATGCACTCTCTAAATGTATTATCTTACTGTCTTCCAATAATCAGTTAAAATGGAACAATCCCATGTGTACGCGTTTCCTGCAATTTATCACTGTTCACCTCATGCAAGTGTCTGAAATTTTAATGTCAACTGAGCAAAAAGCAATTTGCCCTGGGAATTCCCACTGATCAGAGCAGCCTCAATAAAAACACTTAATTGGTTTTTGTTTGTTAAAATGCAGGTCTGATTGACACCCTGTGTTACATCAAAAGTATCAGTATCCCAATTGATTCAGTAGGTTTATTAAGATAAACTAAAAGGTTAACTGCATATAGTGATACATGTTTGCGAATACCTATTTTGTTTTTGCCCAGTTTAATTTGTTACACTGTTGGCAAGCTGAATGTTCTACTTCCAACACAAATAATAGGGGTGGGGGCGAACACACCCAGTCTAATGCCCCTCCTCAGATCCCATTCCTCTGGAATAACACGGTCAGTTCAACTCCTAAGTGGGGGCTTCGTATATATTAGTGTGTCCATTTTTTCTTTAATTACTGGCTCAAAGTGCATAGCTTTCAGTAAGGCAAATAGAAATTTTTAGAACACTGTCAAATGAGTTTTGTGGACACACCCAGTGTTTAATTTGAACAAGAATGAGTGTCAGTGCCCACAACTCTGCTCAGAGCCTGTGGTAGGTGCAATTAAATGCTGATGTGTCAAAAACTAAGGCTGCACAATATTAAATCCACTTCATGCCTTTTCATTTATTACCAGACACTGCCGCCCCTTTATGTTATTATTGAAGGTTCCTGCTTTGTCCTTTTGAGACTGGTTTTCTTTCTCTTCCTAAGTCTTTCTGCTTTGTGTGTTTCCCCCTCTCATCTCAGTAAATGTCCAATGCGGAAAAATAAGCCCCAGCCCCCAAAAAGAATTTCAGTGGCCCCCACTGGCAACCACCAGATCAAATTAAGCTTGGACCCACACGTTACTTGTACTAGATCTCTAATATTGAGAGCAGTTCTCCTTTCCGAAATGTAATAGCTCTGGCGCCTAAGTACCAGTTGATGTATAACTTTACTGAATCTAAGGCTAGTTATTTGCCAGCAACCCTGTTTAGCAGGGACAATGGTCTGGACTTGTATTAAAAGGAAAATGCTACTTACCAGTATGCATCTGTTCTTGGCATGTAGGGCTGCTGACATTTATATCTGTGCATAGACCGCCGCCTAGTGTTGGGTCCGGATGATTGCACATTGTTGTCCTGGAAGAGTCTTCGAAGTATCACGAGGTAGGTGGCTCCTTCCTTGGACTACAGTGCGCATGGGCATCCTCTCCATCTTCAGATTGTTTTTCGCCATTGTGGCAGAGATGGAGTGTAATACAGTAAGTGATGACCATGCCTGAGAATGATTCTGAGTGCTACAGCTGCATCAGGCACCGGGGAGCAGGGCGGGCGATATAAATGTCAGCAGCCCTACATGCCAAGAACAGATGCATACTGGTAAGTAGCATATTCCGTTCGAGGCATGTGGGCTGCTGAATTTATATCTGTGCATAGAATAAATAGCAGTATCCTCCTTAGCGGCGGTTGCCCGTGCCAGCTGCAGCAGTCTGAAAAAGAGTTCTGAGAACAGCCTGACCTACAGCAGCTTGCTGTTTGGAGTGTACATCCACGCAGTAGTGTTTGGTGAATGTGTGTATGGTGGTCCATGTGGCTGCTCTACATATATCCTCTAGAGGAATGTTACCTAGGAAAGCCATGGATGCCCCTAACTTGCATGTGGAATGCGCTCTTGGGGGAACTGTTAATGTGCATTTAGCTTTTTGATAACAGATTTGTATGCACTTAACAATCCATCTAGCTATACCTGACTTGGAAATGGGGTTGCCTTTGTGTTGTGGAGAGAAGGCAACAAACATTTGCTTAGTCTTACTGAAATCCTTTGTCCTGTCTATGTAATACAGGAGAGCTCTTTTAACATCTAGCGTGTGCAGCGCTCTGTCTGCCACCGAGTCTGGATTTGGGAAGAAAACGGGCAGTTCTATGGTTTGGTTAATGTGGAACTGCGACACCACTTTAGGCATGAATTTTGGGTTGGTACGCAGCACCACCCGATTAGCATGAATCTGTATGAATGGCTCTTGAATAGTTAGGGCTTAAAGCTCACTAACTCTCCTTAGCGATGTTATTGCCACTAGAAAAGCCACTTTCCATGTTAGAAACTGTATCTCACAAGAGTGAAGAGGTTCAAAGGGTGGTCCCATTAGTCTGGTGAGAACTATGTTTAGATTCCAGACAGGTGAAGGAGGGTGTCATGGAGGAATCACTCTTTTGAGTCCTTCCATAAAAGCTTTAATGGCTGGCACTCTAAAAAGAGAAAGATGCTGTCTGTTTTGAAGATAAGCTGTCATCGCGGCCAAATGTATCCGAATGGAACTATATGCCAGGTTGCATCTGTATAGGTACAACAAATACCATAATGTTTTGAGTGGATGCATCTAGCGGATTTATGTCATTATTAGAACAGTAAATGACAAATCGCTTCCATTTGGCCGCGTAGCATGCCCTGGTTGTAGGTCTTCTTGCCTCCTTGATGATGTCCATACAGTCAGGGGGCAGGTTGAGGTAGCCAAACTCTATGACCTCAGGATCCATATTGCAAGGCTCAACTGGTGCGGGTCTGGGTGCTGAACGTCTCCACGGTTCTGAGTGAGGAGACTGGGCTTGAGTTGCAGTCGTTGGTGAGGCACCACTGAAAGTTCTAGGAACGTGGTGTACCACACTTGCGGTGCCCACGTTGGAGCAACTAGGATGAGTGTCATGGAGTGCTGCCGCAGTTTGCGTGCCACTAGCGGTATGAGCGGTGCTGGAGGAAAAGCGTACGCAAATCTGCCTGACCAGTTCATCCATATCGGATTGCCCTGAGACTGCGGGTGTGGGAACCTGGCGGCGAAGGTTTGGCATTTTGCGTTTTCCTTTGTGGCGAACAGGTCTATCTCTGGATGACCCCACTGCTGGAAATATGGTTGGAGCACTGAGGGGTGTATCTCCCACTCGTGCATTTGGTGGCTGTGCCTGATGAGCAGGTCCGCCATCTGATTGTCTTTGCCTGGGAGATGTTCCGCCATGAGGAACATGTTCCTTTGAATGGCCCACTTCCACATGCTCTGGGCTAGATGAGACAATTGTGGAGAGTTCGTCCCTCCCTGTTTGTGGGTGTAATACATGGCAGTCATGTCGCCAGGCGTCAAACGCGTCCCGGACTTGGAGCAACTCATAGCAGACCGACGGAAAGCAATTCAAGCAGCGGCAAGGGTCGGGCAACGGGACGTCGAACAGGAGATGGATAGAGGCCCCCACATCTTTACGTCCGAAGATGAAGGTCAGAGTGATGTCCGCACTTCCAGAGATGGTTCCGCCTCCCCACCGCTGGTGACCCCACAGACGGCGGATACGCTCATCTGACGACGAATGGCACGCCCTGTGGTAAGATTGCGATGGCGGAGCATCCGGCCGACGGTGGACGACGAGAAGATACGCCTAGGGTATGAGTGGTAGCATACATACACACAGAGACACATTACGGCGAGTGACCTTGACCCGAGATCAGGGCCCCACCGCCCTACCACCCCCTCACACCAAACGAACTAGAGACAGTACGAGATGTACAGTTTGGGCTCATCGTGCCCTGCAATGGGCCCCTTCAGTTGGGACTGTTTCCCATATGTTGTTACCATGTTAAGCCCCTTCCCCTCTAACCCTGATACCTACGCGGGAGAAGATGACTGGGTCACGGTGAACTCAAGTATGGAGGGAGGTATTGCATGCGAGAGTGAGTCTGGTTGTAGCCAAGATATAGCGGGGGCGCTGCCCGATACCACAGACGCACTCACATGACGAAACCCCCAAACACGGACTTTACCTTTATCACACTAAACGTCAGGGGGTTGCACACGGCAAGCAAACGGTATGCAGTCTATGCCTATCTGAAGAGACAACAGGCACATATAGCTCTCTTACAAGAGACTCACCTGACGACGGCGGAAGTCGGCAAGTTACAGAGGAAATGGAGGGGTGTGATATGTGCCACAGGGTACTCCGCATATGCCAGGGGCACACTAATCTGGATCAGACCGGGAGTCCCCTTCCGTGAACAATCCAGGGCGATAGATAAGGAGGGACGTTATGTATTACTGGAAGGACAATTGGATGGGCAATCTATCCTGATAGGCAGCATCTATGCCCCTAATGTAGAACAGAATGTCTTTTGGTCTCGCCTCACAAACACGCTGGCACAATACACCCACACCCCTTGGCTTCTAGGAGGAGACTATAACAGTGTCTTAGACACGACCCTCGACCGATCCCGCCCCCCACCACCACGTTCACCGATATACAGACAGACGGAACTCTTCAATGAGTGGGTTCGACACTGGACACTGACGGACACATGGAGAGCGTTGAACCCCACGACGAAACTATACTCATTTCACTCCATTCCACACGACCTACGCGTGCGACTTGACCGATTCCTCTGCTCACCTGATATACACGCCAAAACGACACATACAGACTACCTAGGCAGAGTGCTGTCGGATCATGACGCCCATGCCCTGACCCTCCGATGGAGACCGCCACACCCCCCAGTACCGACCTGGAAGCTCCCTCGGGAGTGCCTCACGGACCAGACATTCACACATGACCACGGGGAGCACCTACAGGAACACTTCAGAATCAATGCGGGCTCAGCGTCCTCTAGTCTAGTGGAGTGGGATGCACACAAAGTGGTAGCGAGGGGACACTGCATCCAGCAAATACTAGGGGTACGACAGGTGCTAGAACGCGCATTACACGACACAGAACAGAAGCTGGCGACCATGCTACGAGCGGACGACCGCGGCGAGGTGACCCAGCTGCAAATAGCAGAAGTCAAGACAAAATATGTTGAGACACTACGGGACCTGCGCAAATACAATTTCAGGAAGTACGCCTGCAGGATGCACAGGGAGGGCAACAGGGGTGGCACACTCTTAGCATGGGTAGCTCGACAGGACCCCGACATAAAACCAATCACGGAAGTCACAGACCAAGCCGGCCACCTCCAAACATCTCAGATAGCGATCATGCAGGTTTTTTACACATATTACTCGCGTATATACCGAACTCCTAGCCAGGGCGACACCCTTGCGGCGTTCAACTTCCTCCTTCCGTTGCCTATCCCCCGAGTCTCACCGGCGCTCCGGAAGGACCTAGACAAGCGATTAACACAGGCCGAGATCAAGGCAGCGATAGGAATGCTTGCCAGAAACAAGGCCCCGGGCATGGACGGCTTCCCCCTCGAGTATTACCAGACCTTCTTAGCTAGCCTTGCCCCACGTCTGACGACCATGTTCGAGGCCGCACTCGAGGCGGGAGTCCTCCCACGCTCCCTCAGAGAGTCATTCATAGTATCGTTCCTAAAACCACATAGGGACCCCCGACTCCCCTCATCCTACAGGCCGATCACATTACTTAACTCAGACTGTAAAATCCTAGGCAAACTGTTAGCAACAAGATACGCCCAGGTCGTACCCCAGTTGGTCCATCCCGACCAGAACGGATTTGTGCCAAACCGCAACACTTCCCAAAATCTCCGTAGGCTCTTCCATGTCCATGACGTAACTCGAACCCAGTTCCCGAATGCAGCTTGCCTCATATTAGACCTTGAGAAGGCATTCGACACCCTCCTATGGTCATATTTGTTCGAAGTTATCGCCAGGAATAGCTTTGGCCCCCGCCTAATCGCTTATACCAAGCTCCTGTACACACAACTCAAGTCCAGGGTCAGGATCGGCACCTATATCTCCCCGGAATTCACCGTGGACAGAGGGACTAGACAAGGGTGCCCGCTGTCTCCCCTTTTGTTTGCCTTGGCGGTCGAACCCCTGGCGATACGTCTGAGACAAGAGGGTGAAGCCTGGGGTATTCCCCTGGCGCACACGCGACACTGCGTGTCCCTGTACGCAGATGACCTCCTGATATATGTTAGGGATGCCACGAGCGACCTGACGTGCATCTGGAGGACACTAGAGGAGTTTGCGACAGTGTCGGGCCTAAGGGTCAATTGGGGGAAATCATCCATATACCCGCTGAGCCCCCATATGGCCCCCTTCGAAATTAGAATGGGTACCCAATCTCTGTCCTGGAATGCCGACGCCCCCCGATACCTGGGAATGCGGTTGTACCACACCCCGGAGGACTTATACACAGGGAATCACCGTAGGACACTAGCTGGTCTCCGATCAGCGGTCAACTTCTGGAGGACGCTCCCGCTGGCGCCAATAGGCCGAGTGGCACTGGCAAAAATGATCATGGTCCCCCGCCTGCTGTACAGTTTCGCGAATCTCCCTGTGATCCCACCTCGTTCATTCTTCGGAGAACTGAACACTCTCCTGTTAGACCTGATATGGGGAGGGGGTCGAAAGCGAGTGGCACTCACTACGCTTTACCTACCTACCACGGAGGGAGGACTGGGAGCGCCGGCCTTTGAGGCATACTTTCTGGCGGCCCAGCTCCAGTGGCTGTCCTACTGGACGGCGAGTCGACACACGGGAGAGACTATCGCAGCTACTGGTCCTATCTCGCAGGCCGCGATCGTCAGACTTCTGTTGCCAGGCACTAAACCCATGCGGACTCGCCCACTGCAGGTGTCCATTGCCCGCACATGCATGATGCGGATACACCGCATGTCCAAAACACAGCCACCATATTCGCCTCTGTTGCCATTGGTGGGCTTCCCCAGGAGGGATTCATATTACGCCCCGGGCACGCTACGAGTCTGGACGGAACTGTCGGTCACGGAAATCGGATCTCTGTTCGAAGACGGACAGTTGCAGACATTCGAGCAAATGATGGATCGTTATGATCTGCCCCCGGGACAGTTTTTGCTCCATAGGCAATTGTTGGATAGCAGCGGTGCACACTGGAACTCGGAGACCGGAGAACCTGAGACACATCCGGTGATACACGCGATCATGCACATGGGAGTAGGAAGACACTTAGTGACATGGCTCTATAGAGCGATACGATCGCTACTCCTCCCATCCCTCCAGTCTTTACGCCAGAAGTGGGAGACAGACTTCGGCAGAGTGATCCATGATGGGGAATGGAGATCAGCCCTGGAATTTCCCAAAAAGGTTTCCAGGAATGCTAGGTTCCGTAACATACAATTTAACGTCCTACACAGGGCCTATCTCACACCGAACCGCCTCCACCGATTCTTCCCGAATACCCACTTTGAATGTCCCCGGTGTCAAACCCCGGGTGCAAACTTCAGACACATGTTCTGGGATTGCCCATCTCTCCGCCAGTATTGGGACATGATCCATCGAGTGCTGGAAGAGGTCACGGGCATTGCCACCATGAACACATGGGAGGCATGCGCACTCGGAATTTTCCGCAAACGGAAAACTGAGAAAACGCAATGCCGATTCCTATCACTAGCAATCCTCCTAGCGAAACGCAGTATTGCCATGCACTGGAGGTCCCCGACGGGACCACCAATGGCAGCATGGATCGGCGCGGTGCATAAATGGGGTAAGGCGGAGGAAGAGTTACTCCGGGAGGAGGAAGTACGGGGACATCGCAAACATCCAATATCCCTGGAGTGGGCGCAACTACTTCACACCTACACACAGGCGACACGCCCTCAGGAGTCACCTGCACCCTCGCAATCCCAGGTACGACTGACGACACCAACCCCCACGTTTACATAATACATATCACGGATTTTACGCACATGTTATGGACGACCGCACTCAGCGACCCCCCGATACCCAGACACAACGCACTGACGATCGCTACAGGCTTACACCCAACGACCTGAGAATATGTAACCTACGCTTGGACACGGTGACCTAGAAACCCCCCCCTCCCGCCTTTCCCCCATTCCCATCCATCTCCCGAATTAACCAGTTCACCCCCATTGTTCCTGGGTATGGCGACAAGATCGATTTAGACAGAGTGTGACCCGTAAGTACCACTTACGATTTGATTTAGCACATAGAGACATCACAATGCCACATATAATGACGGAACACACCCACATGGCTGATGCCCGAGACACCTCCCCAAGGTACCTGACACAATATGAGTTCACCCTCCCATGAGTGCAGTTAACAGACTGACATGTTTGAGATGGATCCACCCATGGGAAGTGCGGATGTAAGGATGGGATGCCGTGTGATATGTGCTTCCAGTGCACACAGAAAGGGACGATAGACAGACAACGGCCCCGAACTGTGAATTACCCAACAAAAATCGAGTCTCCAGTTGTATCTCAATGACTTTAATTTTTTGTAACGCTTGTTCACCTTGATTGATCACTGCAGTATTGTTTTTGTGACTGTAACCAAAAAACCCAATAAACAAATTCAAACAAAAAAAAATACATGGCAGTCATGTTGTCCGTCCGGATCAGCACGACCTTGTTGCACAGATGCAGTTTGAAGGCCTTCATTGCCATGAAAATCGCCATGAGCTCCAACAGGTTGATATGCATCTTTTGCTGCTGCGCTGTCCATAGTCCCTGCACTGTATAATGGAGGACATGCGCTCTCCAACCCTGGAGAGTTGCGTCCGTTGTCTGCACTATCTGTGGTACAGGCTCTTGGAACGGTCGTCCCCTGCAAAGGTTTTGTGTGTTCCACCAATGAAGAGAGTTGTATGCACGACCGGTCACCAACACTAGGTCTTTTAGATGTCCTTGAGCCTGGTTCCGCTGTCGTGCCAAGCACTCCTGAAGCGGACTCATGTGTAGCTTTGCGTGAGGGACTATAAAGATGCAGGAGGCCATCATACCTATCAGTTGCATGAATACCTGCGCTGGGAGCGAGTGTTGGGGCCTGAATTTCTGAATGAGCAATTGCATGCTGTTGACTCTGGCTGAGGTGGGGTGCGCTGTCGCTGTGTTGATTGTCGCACCCAGGTACTGTTGTACATGTGCGAGTTGAAGGTGTCATTTTGGGTAATTGAGTGAAAATCCTAGACTGTGTAGGAGGTGAATTGTGCGGGACATGTGGCTGGCACATTGCTGGGCTGACTTTGCTTGAACAAGCCAGTCGTCCAGATAAGGATAGACATGGATGTGTTGTCTCCGAAGGTGCACAGCTACTGTTGCTAAGCACTTGGTAAACACTCTGGGGGCTGTGGTGACCCCGAAAGGCAGGACCTTCAACTGGTAATGCTGGTTGTTTATGGTGAACCTGAGATATTTCCTGTGTCCTGGGTGAACAGGAATGTGGAAATATGCGTCTTTCAAGTCTAGGGTTGCTAGGAAGTCTCCCTGACTGAGCAATGGTAGAACTTGATGTAAAGTCAGCATGTGAAAATGTTCTGACAAGATGTACTGGTTCAGGGGTCTCAGGTCTAGAAGGGGCCTGAGAGACCCGTCCTTTTTTGGGATTAAGAAGTACAGTGAATACACCCCCGTACCCTGCTGATTTAAAGGCACGAGTTCTATGGCCCCTTTTTGCAGCATGCAGAGTACTTCTTGTTGCAATAAGTGCATGTGCTCTGCGGACATAGGACGGTGCCTTGGGGGTATGTTGGGCGGAGTGGAGGTTAGTTCTAGACAATAGCAGTGTTGGATAAGGTCACTCACCCACCTGTCTGTGGTTATGCTTTCCCAGACTGGCAGGAACTGCTGGAGTCTTCCCCCGACAGGTGTTATATGGTCGGGGGGCAGTGACAAGACGTCATTTTTTATTGGTCGCGGAGGATCTGGCATTATTATTTCCGCGTCCTCTGCCTTTGGTGCTGTTCCCACGATAGCCACCCCTATTGTTCTTGTTATAGGTGTTCTGCTTGCCCCCTCTGTTGTATTGGGCTTGCTGTGATGCTTGACCTCTGGAGGCTCCCCTGTTACCGGAGCGACGAAAGGAACTGCCCCTGAACTGTTGTGACTGCAGAGCCCCCATGGATTTTGCTGTCTCAGTGTCTTTTTTAATTTTCTCAAGGGTTGTGTCTACATCAGGGCCAAAGAGAAAATCAGGGTTAACCGGCTGGTTGAGTAAAGTAGTTTGTATCTCCGGCTTAAAACCAGAGATGCGTAGCAAGGCATGCCTTCTAAGCATCACACTTGTGTTTATGGCCCTAGCTGCCGTGTCTGCTGCATCCAGCGCACACTTGATGGACGCATTTGAAATTAATTTCCCCTCCTGTATCAGCATTTCTGCTCCCTCCTTATAAGCCTCAGGCAGGTGTTGCAGTATCTGCTCTAACGTGTCGTAGTGTGCCCTATCATATCTGGCTAATAGGGCCTGTGTGTTGGAGATCCTCCAAATATTTGCTGCTTGAGCCGCTACTCGCTTGCCAGATGCTTCAAAGATCTTGGATTCTTTGTCCAGAGGGGGAGCATCACCACTGGTTTGAAAGTTTGCCCTCATACGAGCATTAGCCACCACGAGGGAGTCCAACGGGAGCTGGCCTTTGATGTACGTAGGGTCCACAGGTGCGGACCTGTACTTCTTTTCAATCCTTGGGTTTACAACCCGTGCTCTTGTGGTCTCCTTGAAGATGTCGGTAGCGTGTTTAAGGACACCCTTCAGCATAGGCAATGTTTTCACTGATCTTTCTGAAGTTAGGAAAGTATCAAACAAAAAGTCCTCCTCTACTGGGTCAGCATGCATGTCCACATCATGGTTTTTGGCTGCCCTTTCAATCAAAGCGTTAAACGCAGCAGTATCTTCAGTAGGCGAGGTTTTGATGGTATAGGACTGAATGTCAGGCGTGGTCTGTGGCTCACCAGGGTCAACAGGGTCAGTCCAGGTTTGCTGTTCATCCTGACCTGTGTCAGCAGGATAATTGAACTCATCTTCATTGTATCCCTCCCCTGTATCCTCATAGGTGCGTGTGGGCGAATAGGAATAGTCTTGTTCATAAGACTCCACAGGCTCAGAAAGAACAGGTGAGGTTGCTGAGTCCCTTTTCCTTTTCAGAGGGATTTTGTATGACTCCAAAGGAGTTTCTGGAACTATTTTCCGTTTGTAAATGGTGAGTCTACCAGTATCCGAGTCGATGAACAGTTTTGACTGATTGTCATAGGAGGGTGTTTGGAACATCACATCCTCCTTAGCGGACTGAGTCCTTGAAACTACAGACACTTTTTTTGGTATTGTCGGTGCCTTTTTGTGGCTCGAATGTTTTTGGTCGAGCGGTCGGGGGCAGTCCATATTTAATAGGTTGTGTAAGCAGTGGAGACGAACCGACCTTCTTTGAGGGTGTTGCAGTCTTCGATCCGACCAACTTTGTAGGATCACTGGGCTGCTTGCGACCCTGCATCGATTCGAGCTGTCGGTGCGCAACAGGTACGCCTTTTTGCTTCGACGCGACGTGCTCTTTCGGGTTGGGAGCATTGCTCGACGGCCTTGCAGGATATCGGCGCCGAGGCTGGAAGTTTCGGATCGACAGTCGTCCTAGCTTTGAGTCCTTTGCCAGTGTCGCCAGCAGTGGTTGTGGACGTCGACCGCGTCAGCGCGACGTGCCTGACGGCAGAGACAGTCTTCGGCGTCCCGTGTTTCGGGTCGACGCCCCCTTGAGACCCCGAAGGGTTGATATCACTTTTAGATTGGGTTGGAGCCGACGAATCCGAGGCTGTCGATCCGAGGACTGACGTCAGCAGATTCGGTTTAGAGACAGTTGCTGTCGGTTTCGCTTTCCGCTGAAAGTGGCTGATTGATCGATGGTTCTGTAGTATTATTAGCCTGGCTTGGACGCGGGGCTATAGAATGCGGGTAAAGATCTTGGCTAAGGCCTTCCGGCGATGCCTCGACCTGAGCCTTAGAGAGTATAGAGTCAGTATTGGGCACCGCGATTGCGGATGGGCCCTGCTCATCGCTCGAGTCGTCATCGACGGCTCCGGTGGCTTCTGCGTCGTCTCCTACCTCGACGATGTCTTCCTTATGGACGTAGTCTTGTTCTTCGTCCACACTATAATGTGAGTCGTGCTCCGATGCAGGGTCCGACTGCCGGTCGGGCTCCTCTTGATAGTCGCCCTCGATGTCGTCTCCTTCGAAGATATTTTCTGGTTCTGGCGCTGTCTGCTGGGCCGACTGCCTCGCGGCGCGTCGAAGCCGAAGTGTTTTCTCCGACCGGAACTTGGAACAGGCCATGCAGCTGGCCTCGTCGTGGTCCGGGGATAGGCACTTATAGCACACCGGGTGCACATCGATGTGAGGGTATTTGGAGTTGCAGACGGGGCATCTTTTGAACGTGCTCCGTTCCATCGTCGACGCTCGTCGGGGCCTATCTGTCGAAAGGCAATACGGCCTTAGACGTCCTGTTCGAAGAACTGGATGAAGTACCGGGCACCGAACGAGAGACAATACCGACGCCCCGAAGACCTTTTGGCCTCGCGAAAAGTATATTCCGAACTTGAGTCAAGAAGGTACATCCGAACCCAATGGCGGAAAAAAACCAATCTGAAGATGGAGAGGATGCCCATGCGCACTGTAGTCCAAGGGAGGAGCCACCTATCTCGTGATACTTCGAAGACTCTTCCAGGACAACAATGTGCAATCATCCGGATCCAACACTAGGCGGCGATCTATGCACAGATATAAATTCAGCAGCCCACATGCCTCGAACATACTATTATCAATGCCATTTTCATGGACCTGGGTAGGACAATTAACACTAATGCCTTGTAATACAACTGCAATATATGTTTGGCAGCTGCACCCCTATAAGCCTGATCCCACTCTGCAGGTATACAATCCCTTCTCTGGGTCTCGTTCGTGTTAAGCACTTTAACAGCCTCCAAAATCCGTAGGGAGATAGGGCAGTCATATGCTTCCCTCTTTTAGTGTGTCAGAATATCTCTCGTGTCTAGAAAATAGAACTTTCAGAAGTCACCCCTGGGTGAACTGTACAGGCACAGAGGTTTGGAATGCTTCTAGAATTCAGTATTGATCTTTTCCCGGTCTTGACTTAGGGCTTCTTTGTCATCTCTAACTGAATTAACAGTCAGGGGCGGAATCTCTCTTCAACAAACAGTCTAACAACCTGCCCATCATGTCCCCTCTTTGTGAAGTACTTGTCGAAAGGACACAATCTACAATAGTGCAATTTCTATTGTATTTTCTAGGATGTCCATCGTAAGGGTCCAAGTCAACAGTCTACTCACCAATCTCATGCCTCCATATCTCTGGAGTCTAGACCGTTCTCTATCCTTGAAAAGGATCTGAGATTCTAGTTACCTC
The DNA here is from genome assembly GCF_964261635.1 of Lissotriton helveticus. NCBI lineage: Eukaryota > Metazoa > Chordata > Amphibia > Caudata > Salamandridae > Lissotriton > Lissotriton helveticus. The sequence goes on from NC_136071.1 coordinate 656,427,016, forward strand.
ACTGTGGATGTAATCCTAAATAAGGTAAACCTCTCACCACTTCCATTTAAAGTGACAGTACTCTTGTTGGTTTCCAACAGTAGAGTGATTTCTTCTCCACAGGCCAACTAAATTCTAGATAGGTTAAAGATGTTAGTAATAGCCCTCAGATTTTTGTTGTACATCTACTGTAGCATAACTCGAACTGTAATGGTGAATGATCTGATAATACTCTTCCTAAATATAGGACATCATGAATGTATTGCAAGTTCTGTCAAAAGCAAAGCCCAGTCTTGAAAAAGAATTGTGCATATGCGAATGGACAGGAGTATTCTCCTGCCTATTGGTTGTGTATGCTTGAGACTTAATCAGCCATGGCTTGTTTAAGAGATCTAGCCATCTTCACCTTAAAACTCAAACAGGCAGCTGTTCGGTCTCACTAGTCAGCTAATACACAATTGAAATCTCCAGTCAATATTATTAGGGACCTCACGAAAGGGCCGACAAGTTAGTAAACTTGTTAGCTGGGTCACTTGTTTTTGGAGCATTTAAGTCTATAAGCATTACCTACTTCAAATTTAGCAATCCAATCAGCAATACATGCCCGGCTTATGAATCAGCAATTTATTTCTTCACTGCAAACAGAACATTTGCAGCCGGCTTCATTTCAGCTTTTTATGAGATTTGATAGGTAAATGTTATTGTCTTGTGGTCCAGCTCCCCCATGGCTAGCATACTCTTATTCATACAGTCATGGATTTGCTCTGTGCCCAGACATAGCTTTGATAGTCCTATCAATCTTCAGTAGCATTCCCAGTACAAAAGAATTCATGTCATCCTCACAGTCTGCCTTCCTGATGGACAACCTTAGCCCACCTCTGCCTTTTCCTCCTCTCCATCTCTAATTTGCCCACCCAGTGCCATGCATTATCAGCAGTCAAAGAAATGTGTCCTATCTTCATTATTTCAGACTCTGGTCTCTACAATTCTTGACAGCCTCAAAGATTGACATCTTTAAAAAAAAATATTTTGTGTTGAATTGGGATCAGCATAACCTGTACACCCTCGGTCTGCAATGGACCTTTTGTCCTGAGCACCTGCAATATCATCACGGTCTCTATAATGAAGAAGGCCGAATTTCCGTTTCTCTCATATTTAAAATAAATTTGCATTATGGAACTAATTCAGCTATTTTAATGTAACATTTTTAGATATGAATATTAGAATAAGCGGTCACAAATTCAAGACTGATCTCAATGTGAGAAAGAAAAAATAACATTTCAAATACAAGTGGTTTCCATTCATTCAATTTTTTTAATTGAAAACAATTGTAACTGATGTGGACACTTCTAAAATAAGAACAAAATGTGTGAAAATTGGTATGCAGCAGCAGCAATCAGACTGACTTGGGATAAAGTTTTGTTGAAAATTGCAAATATAAGTAAAAAAATAAACATTTAAGGGGAAAAAAGCACTGAGACAATGGACGATCTGACTAAAAAATATATTAATGTTTGTTGGAAAAAGCAAAACAAGTCAAATTCACGCAAAAACACTGGAATATTATCAATTTTGATGAATACTAACCAATCTAGCTATCTAGAAACCGTTACTTTGTAAACCAAAAAAGGTCCTTAACCCCTTCTATGCTAATGACAAGGTCAGCTCGTCATGCAGTACCACTGGAGCTGTGCTTATGACGAGCTGACCTTGTCATGAACAATGGGATTATCAATCAATCCGGACAGGAGAAAAATACCCTGTAGCATTGAAGGTGTTAAACAGATGGTAATTACAGCAGACTAGTCGAAAGATCAAATATAAGGTTATTTGACAAAAACGTTAAAAAAATATGTTTGCTTGTTTACATTGTACTCCGTGTAATGTAATAAAATATTACATAATCAGATAATGGAAGAAGATAGCACTGAATAATTATGTGACCTGTGAAACAACAATATTTATATTTTAAAATATCTTTGTGGAAAAATTTACCCAGGACAAACTTTGAGATCAATGGGAGTTAGATTTGCTGACGGTAAATCAGAAACAAAAATGTAAAATCCAGTATGACAAACCGTTTTATAGATGTGAGGTATATCACCAAAGAGTATGTCTAGCTGTGAAGTGGTAGATAACAAGAGGAGAAGATATGAAAAAGAGACTGCTTATGAAAGAAATATGACAAACTGAATTTCTGCAGTCGGTTTTACTACAGATTCATTGAAAAGCTTACATGTAACTTTTTGGGGAAATGGTTTTTCCTATGCAAACGCAAAATATAGTACTTCAGGTTAAGTAAATTGAGAAATGGAGGATAATGTTTTAAGGACTTCGGAAGATGAAATGCGTTACTTACCTGTAACTGCAGTTATCCAGTATTGGGTGTCTTTCATAGATTCACATGCCTGAATCATTCCCCGTCGTCGAGATGGGAGTCCCGGTACATAGAAAAGTAATGTCCTATAGACATACATAGAGAAAAGTAGGCCTAAGGGCCTTGCCTTAGTAGCCTATGTCCTTTTGTAAAAAGGACCAAACTCTAGAAGGTAGCCAATCAGCTACCACCTCCCTCTAGAACCTTCCTGTCAGGAGCCTCAGTCTCTCAGATTTTCGTACGCACCAAGCAAGGTAGGCGTAATATATGATAGAGAGAGAGAGAGAGAGAGAGAGAGGAGACCTTCCTGGGGAGGCGGGAGGGTTGCATGTGAATCTATGAAAGACACCAATGCTGGATAACTGCAGTTACAGGTAAGTAACGCATTTCTTATCCAGTATTATGGGTGCCTTTCATAGATTGACATGCCTGAATCAGAGTAGCAAGCAATACATTATGCACATTTGTGATGGGACAGTATAAGCAGTCTGAGATAATACATATCATACGACTAGCAACCATCAACAAGTAAACAGAATAAAGAAGTAATTGTGCATACCAGCAAAGGATGGTGGGAAGGAGGAAGGCTCTTCTCACTGGAATAGATGGCGAAGTACAGCCTGGCCCACAGCTGCATCCTGCATCAGTTCCGTATCCAGGCAGTAGTGCCTGGTAAATGTGTGTGGCGACTTCCAGGTCGCTGCCCTGCAAATGTCCAGAATTGGCACCCCAGCGAATAGTGCCGCCGATATGGACACAGCTCTTGTGAAATGAGCTCGGACTTTGGAGTGTAATGGTCGTCCGGCTTTGTCATGGCAAAAGGCAATTGCAGAGGATATCCATCGTGAAATGCTTTGTTTGGAAAGTGGCATGCCTTTTCTTGGTCTGCTGAAAGCGATGAAAAGCTGATTCGTTTTCCTGAAATGTTTTGTCCAGGTAAAATTTAAGACATCTCTTTAGGTCCAAAGAGTGAAGGGATCTTTCAGCTGCAGTACTAGGATTTGGGAAGAATGATCGGAGGACTAGTGGTTCATTTAAATGGAAGTCCGAGGGGACCTTAGGAATGAAGCAAGGATTAGTCCTTAAAATCACTATCTTCCTTGAACTGCATGAAGGGATCTTGAATGGAAAGAGCTTGTAGCTCGCTGACCCGTCTCGCTGAGGTCAGAGCTAAAAGTAGGGCTGTTTTCCATTAAATGTATTTGATATCAGCCCTATGGATGGGCTCAAACGGGTGTTTCATCAATTGGTTGAGTACCACATTAAGGTGCCATGTTGGTGGAACTCTGCGTGGCCGAGGAAAGGATCTGTAGAGCCCTTTAAGGAATTGCTTTATTAATCTGTGGGACCAGGGAGAGGGTCCTTTTGAAGGTCTTGTAAAGCGGGAGATTGCTGCCAGATGAACTCTGATAGAGGCATGGGCAAGTCCCGATTGTGCCAGGTGTAATAAATATGGTAGGAGCTGCTCCGGAGTGATCCGAAAGGGATGGAGATCTTTGTCCATACACCAAACGCAAAAGCGTTTCAATTTCAAGGAATACGTTTTGTTTGTGCTGTCTGCTCTTGCCTTCGCTTGGACATCCTTGCACTCCTGCGGAATGTTTAGTTGGTAGAACTCTCGGTACTCAGGAGCCATGCCGATAATCTGAGAGATTTCAGATTCGGGTGGAGTACTTGGCCTTTGGACATCGTGAGTAGGGATGAATGCTGGACCAGATGGATTGATGGTTGGACTGAGAGGCTACGGATGTCCGTGACCCAATGCTGCCTCGGGCAGTACGGGGCAATGAGAATCAGTGTGCAGTGCTCAGTTTTCATTTTCCGAATGACTCTTGTTATCAGGGGAAATGGCGGAAATGCGTACGCAAACACGTTGCGCCAGGCGATGGAAAATGCATTTCCTAGTGACCGCGATTGGGGATGCCAGCTTGCGAAGTTGTGGCATTTGGCGTTCTCCCAGATGGCAAAGAGGTCGATCAGCGGTCTCCCCCCATTTTGAGAAAATGTCGTTCAGCACTTTTTGGTTGAGTTCCCATTCGTGGAACAGAGACCTCTGTCTGCTCAGAGCGTCCGCTATGACGTTGTCCTTGCCTGGGACATACTCTGCTGTTAGTTTGATATTGTGGAGTACTAGCCAGTTCCAAATCTTTTGCGATTCGCGAGATCGTGTCAGCGAACGTGTCCCTCCCTGCTTGTTCAAGTAGTGCATTGTTGTTGTGTTGTCCGTTCTTACAAGCACTGCTGAGTCTTTGATGCTCGGGAGGAAGGCCTGGAGAGATAGGAAAACTGCCCTCAGTTCGAGGAGGTTGATGTGGAGTTTCCTCTCTTTGTCTGTCCACTTGCCACTGATTTGCAATTCTTGAAGGACTGCTCCCCATCCTTCTAGAGAGGCATCTGTAGTTATGACATGTGGAATTGCAGGCAGCAGGAATGTTAGTCCTTGCGATAGGTTCGTGGGTGTCCTCCACCAGAGTAAGGCCTTGGTGATTTGTTGAGTAATCACGATGTGATCCTCGAAAGAGCCTGTACACTGAGTCCACTGCTTGGTCAAGGCCTCTTGGAGGGGGCGCATTCTGAGCCGACAGTGAGGAATGAGTAGTATACACGAGAACATCATCCCTAGGAGGGACTTGAAAGTACGGACTCGGATGGTGTTCCTCGAAGTCACTGCGGTGGCCAGAGTAATTAGTTCGTGTTTCCTTTCCTGAGATGGGAATGCTTTTGAAGATGTCGTATTTAGAGTTGCCCCTAGAAAAGTTATAACTCTGGAGGGCTGTATGGTTGACTTCTCGTGATTGAGTGTCAGGCCCAGCTTTTTGAAAATATTGAGACAGGCGTTGGAAGACATTTGTGCGCCTGCCATAGATGGTGCTTTCACCAGCCAGTCGTCCAGGTAGGGGAGACCTGGTGTCCTTGTTGACGTAGGAAAGCTGACACTGGAGAGAGGCACTTTGTGAAAATGCGAGGTGCCGATTTGAGGCCGAATGGGAGGACACAGAATTGGTAGTGCTGACCTGCTACTGCGAATCTTAGGAATTTTTTGTGGCGCCTGTGTATTGGGATGTGGTAATATGCGTCTTGCAGGTCTAAAGACGTCATAAAGTCTCCTTCCTCTAGAGATCCCAAGATTTCCTGAATGGTCACCATCCGAAACTATTGGCTTTTCAAGAATGTATTGAGTGCCCTGAGATCTAGTATGGGCCTCCATTTCTTCCTTTTCTGTTGTATTAGAAAGAAGCGGGAATAAAATCCCTTCCCTTTTTGAGCTGATGGGACTCGCTCTATTGCTCCTTTCTTCAACATTTATGAAATTTCATGAAGGAGTAATCGTAGGTGTCTGTGTTGAATCTTGCGAGGAGGAGTTATCGGGGGGATTGAACTGAATTCCAATGAGTGTCCGTATTGGATTAATTGGAGCACCCACCGATCCGTTGTTATTGATCTCCAATTGTGGAGGAAGTGTGTTCGTTTGCCTCCAATTTTGAAAGAACGAGATGGTGGAGGGACTGGCTGTTGGAAACGGTCATTGGCCTCCGCCGGCTGGTTTCCTCTGGTTTTTTCCTCTGAAGTTTGATCTCCCGTAGGAGGTCTGGCGACCTTGCTGCTGTTGCCGTTGCTGGTATGGTGATCGGCCTTGATTATAGGAGTATGAGGATTTTCCTTGGTATGATCCTCTGTAAGAGGGCTGACCTCTACCCCTGTTCCCTCGAAAGGACTGGTTTTTGAACTGTAACGTGCCGAGAGCTCGTGCCGTGTCTGTATCTTTTTTGATTGCCTGTAGGGCCTCGTCTATTTTCTCACCAAATAGGTGTTGTTCGTCATAGGGCATGTCTAGGACTTTAGTTTGGACTTCTTGGCGGAAGGATGTTGCTTTGAGCCACCCTTGTCTTCGCAAGACTGCTGCACCTGCCAGCTGTCTGAAGCCTGTCATTGCGACATCTACAGCGCAATCGATGATTTCTGATGCGGACGTTTGTCCCTCCTTTAGGAGCGATTGAACCTCCTCCTTTAAGTCTTCAGGTATTTCTGTCAGGTATGGGACAATGTCTTCCCACAATTGCCAGTTGTATCGCCCTAGTAGCGCAATGGCGTTAGCTACTTTGATAGTCATGGCTGACGTGGTTGAAAAACGTTTGCCTATGCCGTCTAGTTTCCTGCCCTCCTTGTCTGGTGGTGCTGACAGTGGAGAGAACGGATTCCTAGAGTTCTTTTGAGCCGCCTGGGTGACTACAGAATCTGGTTTGGGATGTGCATTAAGGCAGGTAGGTGCTGTTGTTGGTGCCTTATACTTCTTATCCAGTCTGGGCACCACTATGGAGACCGATGCAGGTGTTTGCCTCAATTGCTGACCTTGTTCCCATATGTGATCAATTATGGGAATTGATCTGGCTGTCTTTTTGATCGGATCTTTAAAATAAAATAGGAAACAGTCTGTTTCATGTGATTCCATAGTCATGTGGAATCTCGTGGCTGCTCTTTCCACCAAATTGTGGAATCCGCCAATGTCCACTGGTGGGGATTCCGAAGTATGGGGTTCAGGTGTGGCCGGAGAATGAGCGATATAATCCTCATCATCTCTGTTATTGGACAGGTCGTCCCGTACCTCCCCTTCTTCTGGTTCCTCGCCCTCGTCGTCAGGACTGAACATTATGAACTGTTTCTCTCTCCTGAGGGATATCCAAAGGTGGTGGTCTTGTCTTTGGAGATGGGTGCGGTCTGGATGATGCTGGAGATTTCTCCTTTGAAGGGGCCGCTGTTGATTCAGGAAATCGTTTTTTGTAGTCTTGGATCAAGAATTGAAGATCTGAGACTATAGATACTGGAAGGCAGACCATAGGAGTGACCTGTGTCTGGACTTGTGTATGTACAGTCTCCTCTGTAAAAACGACATCATCTCCATCTTCATCTGTGCTCTGGCACTTTACAATGAGATCTGAAGGACTAGTAGCTTGATCATACTGGTCATCTTCTGATTCATCATCCAGTAGGAGACAAGATGAGGGTAATCTTTGTACCCTACTTGGAGATGTTAGATCTGGCGTAATAGGATTTTTATTATTCTTTTTTGGTGGAATCAAATCTGATTTTTTCCATGGCGTCGACGATGTTGCAGTCATCGGTGTCGTCGACGGTGCTGACGCCGATTGTTTTTCGATTGTCGACGGTGAGGGCTTCGGCGGTCCCGTCGCCGACGGTCCCGTCGTCGACGGTGTGGTCGTCGACGGTACCTTAGTCGTCGACGGTGTGGTCGTCGACGGTACCTTCGTCGTCGACGGTGCCTTCGTCGTCGACGATGTCTTTACCGTCGATGTCTTAGTCGACGGTGCGCCAGATGTCGATGGCGTCTTCGTCGTCGGTGCAGGCGTCGACGGTGTCGTCGACGGAACTTTAAGCAACGTCGATTGCTTTTTTATAAGTATAATCGATGACAGTGGCTTACCCGCCGTCGACGATTGAGTTATCGTCGTCGTCGATGAAGAGGCTGACGACGCCATCGTCGTTGACACCGTGGTCGTCGATGTGGAGACATAGGCTGTTTTTCTTGAAGAAAGCGTCGACGAACTCGTCGTCGATGACTGAGTTGGCTTTCTGAAGGTGGGAACCTCCTTTTCAGACATGACGGATTGTACCTCAGAAGACTTTGTGGTAGTCTTTTTAGGAGGAACGTCTGTAGGGCTAGGGAAAGCAACCCTTGGCCTCTTCAAGGAAAGTTTTGATGAAACTGAAGCCATTTCACCGTCCTCTGAAGACAGTACATCATCTCTGGTTTTGAGTCTGTTCAACCAGAGGAGCAGTCTTCCTTCCCTGTCTTCAAGTGTCTTTGTAGAGAATGTTCTACAAATTCGACATTCTTTTGGAGAATGATCAGGATAAAGACAGTAGAGGCAAGTTTCATGCTTGTCATCGACGTGCAGTCTCTTCTTACCACAAGATGAACAGGCTCTGAAAAGCCCTTTCTTCTGCTGATCAGCCATTGTTGTTTGTAGAAGAAAATATCCAATTTCGGTGAGGAAAAGAGATAAATCTAGGAAACCTGAGGAGAACTCAGGTGGAGACTCCCTAGCACAACGTGCGGTAGAAAATCTGAGAGACTGAGGCTCCTGACAGGAAGGTTCTAGAGGGAGGTGGTAGCTGATTGGCTACCTTCTAGAGTTTGGTCCTTTTTACAAAAGGACAGATAGGCTACTAATGCAAGGCCCTTAGGCCTACTTTTCTCTATGTATGTCTATAGGACGTTACTTTTCTATGTACTGGTGACTCCCATCTCGACGACGGGGAATGATTCAGGCATGTGAATCTATGAAAGACACCCATAATACTTGATAATGAGAAGATACACAAAAACAACTAGTAAGTTATGTAATTAGAATTGCATTAAACAGAGGGGAAACATCCTATTGGTCAGTGAAAACACAAGAAAATAAAATGTCAGACTTGATAAATTGCATCAGAGTTTGAACTGGAGAGTAAATCTAACAAGAGAACAGTAATGTTAGAAAATGATTTTAATACGGAGTACCACTGAAACTGAATAATATAAAAAACATTCTTTGAATAAGATTGCTCATTAATAGATGTCGGTTTCGTTTTAATTTCAGAAAATAGTTATTAGGTAATACCACCTAAATAGGCCCAAAGGAGTAATCACCATCTGCTACAAAGACACCTTCATCTGCACAGCATGTGCTGAAGATGCAACAAACTCCATTGAACACCTCCACTTTAAATTACAAAACACCGCAAACTCCACTGTGGGACAAACTGTACTCTACTGCCCCCCAGAACCCTGAACCAACTCTGCCAACAACATTACAGACTTAATCGACCCCCGATGTGTCATCCAGCCCAGCACTTTAATCCTCCGAGGAGACCTTATCTTTTATAAAGACCAGACTGACTCCAACATTGCCATCCTTCTTGACAACCTCAGAAACCTGGAACTAATCTACAGTATTCATTAAACAACATTATAATAAACACACCAAGACCAGTTACCTGGGTAAACCACACAACAATTAACACCCATCAGCACAGAACACAACCCACAGCAGGCCAAGTACGCAGACATAGGAACAACCTAATAGAGGTGGTTTGAACAACCGCTCACGAGATCAAACCAGAACCCAGAGGCCTCCTGGCATGCAACATCAAAAACATCACCTAGTGGAACACCAACTGCGCAAACACTCTGGGCCACATGAAACAAGTCACACAGCTAATGCTAGTACACAGAAGACCTCAATGACCAGGCAGCGCTGCAAACAACTGGAAAAGTAGTGGAGAACCTTCAAAGGGGAAGCAGAATACAGTTTTAAAGCCAACCACTAAAGGGACAACCATCTAAGCTACTCCTAGAAACTATGAGGAAGGCCCTAGTCGAACGAATAAATGCCAGCTCCAACATCAGCAAAGAATTATTTGCAATTGTGAAAGACTTCACCACACCCACAGCTACCACAAGCAACATTAGCCAATCACAAAATCTGTGTAAGGACTTTTCAAACTTCTTTTGCATCATGTTCTCAACCATATACAGCAACTTTGCACCACAACAAACCCTATGATCCTCACCAGAAGTCTCCCAGTAATGAATGAAGATAACACAATCACCACATGGGACGATCGGATAATGTTCACAAACGAAACCATAATTATCATGATTACCATTCACTCAAGGGTCCCAGCAAACCCTTGACCCCACTATGAATTTCACTAAGGAACAACAACGCACTCGCCCCCATCCTCAACACCTATAAGTATAGTCACCTTTCCAGAACCATGGAGAAACACAGCAGTGCACGCCCTCCTCAAGAAACCCTCAGCAGACCTGACCAAACTCGCCCACTATCGACAGATATCCCTCCTTCCCTCGCCAACCAAAGGCTTGGAAAAGCCATCAACAAACTACTCTCCAAACACCTTGAAGAACAAGCTTCTCACTGCCACACAATCATGATTTGGCCCCAACCATTGCATGAAAACTGCCCTAACATCAGCAACGGATGATCGGGGGGGTTGGAGGTTTTGGGGGGTGGCTACTCATCCGTCTAGACCTATTAGCAACCTTCAACACTGTCTCTTCTCTCATTCTAATCGGACTCCTCCACAAAGCAGACACCAGTTGTCCCTTTCTTTTGTTTTGGTTTGATTTCTGGCAGAGTGAAAATCCTGTTTTTTTAATTCTTAGTTGGGGGAGGGGGTTGTTAGGAAGTGTGTGGAAACATCAACTTGTTCGGAATTTGCTGAGGATATATTTAGCATTTTCTGCACTAAAAAGTATCCGGATAGGTGACTTGCCTCTGAGGAGTTTACCACGTTTAAAGTACAATGTTGCCCTCAGTAGCAGTAGAGATAGGTGCTTTGATGAGATGCACATTTCAAATACTCATTTGTTTTAAATTACGCTGGGCCACTTTGAGACAAAGTGAGCTATTCTCCCACCTACTCTACTAGAATAGTGATAAAATAAAATTGGAAATCAGTTGCATGTTTATGGTATTCCTCTCAGGTTTTGGAGTTCCTTTGACTGGGTCAGTGAAGAGCTCTTTATGAGTATGCTTGTAAGTAAGCCGGTTAAGACTACAGTCGAAGCAAAAGAGACGAAGTACACAGAAGCTCTCCAAAGTGTCCTCCTTTCCCTGGATTCTATAAATAAAAAATACTGAATAATAACTACCATCTATTTTTATAGGTTTAATCTTATTTCAACTCCAAAATATCTTGGACAACTTTTTTTAAATAACCCTCTAAGTATCTTTCATACCAGTTCCACGCATACTTCTTAGAAAGTCATATAAAATACCAATCAATAGTTGGCATGTTAGTCAGACTGGCTGAGTTTCAACAGTAGGGCTTCATGAAGGCACCAATCATTCAGAAGGACTTTAGCTGATGAGGAATACACATGATTACGGTATAAACGGAGTGCCCCATATCTGTCAAACTCTAAACAAGTGTAGTAATGTTTGCTATGGAAGAGTTTTTTTCTAAGAATCCTACTGAACAGCCAAGTCTGTTTAATCGGAGTAAAAATAACATTCCAGGTCATGAGCAAGTTTTCACAGGGGTTGTTTCAATGTAGATTTTAATTTTAAGTTGGTATATCAAGGTACTGGAAATTATCAATAAGGTGATTTGTAATATTGTCTTGATTTTGGGGTAACCGTAAACGGTGAAGATTGCCAGGTCCTTTACAACTACACATAGCCTGCGTGAGCCCAAACAGCACTTGCAAAGCGGCTCCATCTAGGACTAGGACAACAAAAGGAAAGTGTAGAAACCCTGTTTGAACAGGAGGATGTTCTCCAATGTACATTATCAAAATCACAGGTTGTATGTGGTAAGCCATTACAATACGTAAGCTCCAGAAACACTCAAAGAAACCCACCAAATAGAAATCATGTGAGGTTAAGCCTCATGGAGCAATCCGTATTCAAGATTTCAACACATGAATTTTTCCAGGCTAAATTGCTTCTAAATGTCCTTGCTTGGAACCCAAAGGGCCCGACAGGCAAGATCTTTTACAAGGGAAAATTCAGATCATTGGCTTGGGTGGTTAACGTTTCTGGGAAGAGGGACAGAATATACCCAGGGAAGGTAGTTCAGTACATGGGAACTGAAAGTTAAAGCCTCTCTACAGAAGATGTTAATATTAACAGCTACTTGACAAAAAATGTTAAGCGTGGTTTTCTTAAATTCCTATCTGGGAGGAATACAAAGCAATCCTACAGAGGACAGGGTATCTCAGGATTGGTAGGGACATGTGAAGAAAAGGCAAATAGGGAGTTTGAGATACTGCCAGTAAATCTAGTAATTTCTAGAAGCTAGGAACCCTGAGGGTGGGGAGCAGTTAAAGCTTAGGAGACAAAAGCTCCAAACATTATTCAACCAGTAAGACCTGGAACCGGTTTAAAGCGAATCAGAAACCTCTACATGAACTGGTGATAAGGCTGGAAAGTTTATTGCATGGTTGAAGACACAGGAGGAGGACCGCAGACTGATTAGGGCCAGAAGGAATAGCCAGATGACACCTATTAATGGAGAGTGAAAAGAGAGCACAGTTATTTCCAGGCCACTTCCAGCCTTATTACATCAAAAGACCAGAAATATATCTAGACCGGACTAATTGCACTGTAAAATAAAAGGACGCAATGCTCTCATTTTCTGTCAGAAATCAATAAATCGTTGTTTTGTAGAGTGCACTACTTAGCCCTGAGGGTCTCACGAAAGATGCTGGAAGGAGACTGGATGGCAGATGATATCTCGGATGCCATCACTGCAATGAATAGCAGGAAGGTAACTAATTCTAACAGTCTACCAGCAGTTTCTTTTCAATTTGTAGCCAGTAAACAGATAGGTAATCGAATACTTATGTTTGAGGAAGTTAGGCTTGTGGGCTGTCTAACCTGTGACTTGCAAACTGCAATGACATTATTACACAAAGAGGGAATATCAAAGGAGGACTGTAAATCATTATAGATACATATCCCAACTAAAATTAGACACTAAAATCTTGGCGATGGTGTATATTAATCATCTTGTGGGCCGTAAGGTCATCAGCCCATCTGGATCAATGTAGAGGCACTAGACAAAAAAAAATCAAGCACTTGTATGACTGCAATGGATACACAAATAGGGTTCTGGAACTAACTGCAATCCCTTCACTAGATCCTGCCAAAGCCTTAGACTTAGTAGAGTATTCACATATTTCCTCAATTATTGGAAATAATGAGCTTTGGACTCTATTTTCTGCTGTGGGTCAGAATGTTATACACCTTCTCTGTGCCAAGACTAAGGGTGAGTAAGATCAGAGATGCCCCCTCTTATGCTCTTTGCTTTGTCACTAGAGTCCTAGGACAGGAAGGATGCTTTAATTGGGGACTGAGGTGGGACACCCTGTGGCATGAAATACTATTGTATCCAGATGACGTGTTGCTGATCCAAGGGCTAACACCACAGATATTCTATTTTATAGATTTCAGACGTTCCCCTTCAGAGTAGCAGTGGGCGTTTTCAATACTTAGGCATCTTGTGACACGGAAAGTAAGGGAATTAAATGCAATTTTTTGCAACCGAATTCCAATGTGACTCAACACACTGATAATCTCTACCATTGTATCTTCTAGGAATAGCAATATTATAGATACAGACATTAGTATCAAAATGTGCTAATGTATTGCAAAATACAAATTTTTGAAGGTCTGAAGAACTTTTCCTGAAGGGTGGATTCAACCAATCCTACATTGTTGTAGGACTGGTGCCTCTGGGAACTTCCCTAGAAACAGACTAGTGAAGGAAGCCTATCCAGGAAAGATGGCTATTATGGCTGGTTTCAGGCTGGCACAACCAAAGCTACTGCTTAGAGTGTACTATACTGCGTACAGAATTCTAAGAGGGGAAGAGGAAATTCAGACCTTTTCCTTTGGGAATATGGGGGAAATGGGGCACGTAAATAAGGCTACCAGTTTGAGTGGTCCTGCTCCCAGGACCAGTTAGAGTGGGTCCTGGAGGAGTTTGGGACTTGCCTGAACATTGTGATGGGAGACCACGCAGATAGTGGGAACTAATCTTGAACGGTTTGGAATTTGTAGGATTGACCCACTAAAAAGATACTTGCTCAAAAATATGGGACTGACAGCCCCAGAGATGTCATTTAGCTCTGCGGCAGTCCGGATAGCCCAACCTTCGCAAAATGTAGCACCAACCTGGACTGGCATTTGAGAGTCAAAAAAATGTATGTATGGGGTTGAGCTTGCGCCAGGAAGTATGAAGAAATCTGTAAACCCCGAGGGGAACATAGGAAGGTGGCCTGAAGATCGGGCGATAGGGGGCATAACAGATACAAAGTGGGTGAAGGGAGGTTGTGAAAGATACTTTGGGATCCACAGATGGATCCCTCTTTAGGAGATGAAAATACTTTCCCGCTTATGAACTGATGATTTAATATTTGACATGATGCCATATTAGTTTATTATGCGTCACAAATGAAATTAACAATGTGAAAAAATTAAGATCTCATTTGTTCTAGAAGATAAAATTACACTGGGAAGGGTGAACACTGTGTGGCTAACTACAATATGTCCCTATCTTCTGGAGAGATGGCATTTACCTTTTCTGTAAATAAGATAGTAACTATACTATTCTGATTGAGCCTACGAAGCCTATGCTGGGAAAAGCCCAATAAAGTGAGAACGTTCGGATTTGTTTTTACAATTAAACTAAGTGTTGATGCATCCCATTGCAAGCCACTTTTCATTAACCAGTTGCTCAAATATAGAATAGTGTCAATTAGAAGCATTGAGGTAGCCACAAGACGTTTTGAAAGTTCCTACTGGACCTCCTGCCTGTACTAGATTGTGCTGGTGTGACTGCTGTACTTTTGGAATGAAAAATAGGTTACTAGGCCGATTACCCTAATCCATCAATAGCCAATCATCCCTCCCCATTTAATAGATTCAGATCAGGCATGCCGTTCTATTAGAATCTACAAGTGACATTTTTCTGACTGGTTACACACCACTTACTACTGTAATTAGTATGGCCCAAAATGTTCACACAGTGTGGATTCTAATAGTGGCCCATAAATCTGAAGATACTAAATTGCTATTCAGTGGATTAACACCAATAAAGATAATCTTTTGTCACCTGAGCTGGCTAGATATCAACTGCGAAACATAGATAAAATTGATAAATCTGATCACGTGACAGAAATTCTCAAAACCATGCAAGACTTGATCAGCTCTTCAAATAAAGGAATACTAGACTAGATGTGTACCATCTATGCTAAGAGTTATGGACAGGTTTCAGAACGTGACTGCAGCAAAAGCAAATGATAGTCACTTGAGTATGACAGTGACAGCTCTTAACAAAACCAGATAAACATATGTTCTACCACAAGTTGTTCCTGGAATGCCTCACTGAGAGAACACGAAAAGCTATTGACGGAAACCAAGTGGTGAAATTGCCAAAGGGGAAAGAATATGGTACAATCTTTAGGTCTCACCTCTGTAATCAGCAGATAAACTTGCTCCTTCAAAATATAAGTCTTGAACTATAGACATCGCAATTACACCTCACCAATGGGACACAAAAGCTTTAGGATGCTGTGATGCAAAGTTGCCTTGGATTCTTATTTTTCATTTGTAAGCATTCAAACTCCAGCTTGGATAGACTACATAGAGGTTATCTAGATTACAAAAATAGAAGCATCATGTATTAATTTGTTTTCCTAATTGTGCATGCATTAAAGTATTCAGAGATCCCTGCATGAAGGCTGGAATTATTCCTCTGCCTCAAACAACTAGGGTGTGCCTCACAGATAGACACCACCTAAGCATGAGATGGGGAAAAAGGAAATGTAATCCTTTTTTTTAATCTTTTACCCTCACCCACTCTAGTGGCGGCATGCATCATCACTGAGTTCATCCTGGCCCTTAAAAGTCAGGATGGGCTTGACCGTATTCCAGGGAGCTCTTTGTATTTTATGGCGTCTGGGGGAAGTTACATGCAGATACAAATGCCCCATCCACACTCAAGGTATTCTTTTATCAGTGGGGTGGATGGGCAGTCTAAAAGAATACATTTATGACGGGTAAAGCAGGATATGATGGTTGCATGACTCTCGCAACTGCAACATGTTTCTGCCCTACTCTAATGGTCCAGGGCATTTGCCAGAGTGGTTTCATTTTGCTATTACAACCCCAACGACGTCCTGTTAGTGGCTTTTCACTGTGCAATGCAAATATAATACAGCATGCAAAGAGAGTATTGTACTCGCTTGTCCAATGGTATCCCTGTGCATTTTTCAGGCCCCCCCCACAGGGGGCGCACAGAGGTTTGGCTTGTAGTCAGAAACCTACTTGGTTCCGCTCATGCCCGGCTTTTGGCACCCTTGACGATTGTCCGACTACTGGGCCAAACCTCGCTCCGACCCTTAAATCAAAGTCACTGTAAATCAATATTGGAGTGTGAGACCAAAATTATGTTTCTAGATGGGAGAAAATGAAAAGTTAACTTAGTGATTAAGCTAACTCTTCATTTTAATTCCTTTGCATTTCAAAGTGTTGCATTTACAAACAGCAGACTTCTTGTTCCCAGTAGACACTGAGCCATATTTATAACTGAAAAATACAGAATGGTTTTTAGATGGGATAAATTTACAGTAATGAAAAATATTTCTAATGCATATTAAGCCTTAATCTTTTTCTTCACTTTCAATTAAGCCAAATACATCTTAATGTTTTATGAAGCGTGTTTCTTCATTTTAAATTTCTCCCATTTAAACAAATGGATGTATATTTCTGTTATAAATATGCAACAGTGTTCACAGCCACTTAGAGCAAGATGCCTGCTGTTTTAAAATGCGCCACTTGGAAATGGCAGAACATTTAAATGATCAGTTTTATGGAATCCATATAAACCATGTTAAAACTTCAGTTTAATTTTCTCCCATTTAAAAATGTTTCCTTTACACACAGTAGGTATCTTGTTTCCCAGTGACTGGTAGACATGGTGCCATATTTATAACTGAAAAATACAGCCATCATTTTAAGTCCAAGAAATTTAAAGTGCAGAAAAATGTTCAATATTTTGTACATTTTTGCAAAACATTTTTTCTACACTTTAAGTCTCTCCCATTTACAAAACTGGTTGTACATTTATGTTATACATGTAGCTGTGTCACATATGGTAGCTGTGTCACATATGGTAAAAGGTATGTCCTGTGCCACAAGTACATGAGACACAGGTTCAGTCATCCATGCACATATAACCCATTAGTGAGACGTTGGCCTGGTATATGCTGTCCACTAATTAAAGTGGGCACCTTGCACTAGTCCAAACAACCCTTATGATGATTTAAGAGGTCAAAGATAACCTTAGAAAGCTATGCAAGTGGTAGCTGTGGAGTGCAGCCTTCAGGCTTAGTCTTGAACGAATGTTAAGCAGCGTGTTTTACCAGAATGCAACCTTATAGTATTGGTTAAATAAAAGGAGAACCACGCAGTAGTTATAAAAAATATGTATTTAATAATATAACACTCTAGTACGAGATGGTATCTTCTACATGAAGATTATCACAAAGCACACAATACTGTAGCAAAGAAACAATAGTAAATAGCACTAATACACAGTGGGCTTCAGGGGGAGACCAGCCCATATACTAAAATAGTGGTATAAGAACCACAACTCGAGTCAAGACAGTGCCTAGCGGTTGTAGAATCACTGGGATCCCAAGAAAGCACCCTAGGTGAGTAAGTAGGGACCCCACAGAGGACGGGTGCGGCGTCAGAACACATCTGCGTGCCCCGCACAATTCTATGGGGAAGTCGTGGTTTAAGTTTGAAACCAGGAGACGTTGGGTACGACCAGGAGTCGGATACGAGCTGTCCTACAAAGGAGGTCGAGCGCTGGGGGGGGTCGGTGTCTGACGTGAGCACAAACAAGCCTTGGCAACGGCAACCCACGCAGAAGGTCAAAGAAGGGTACGGTTTGGACCAGAAAGGTCCAGGAGACTCACCAAAGCCAGTGAAGTCAGGGCAAGCCTGGAGCAACTAGGGTAGCCCAAGAAGACTAAAGTTGACCCTCAAGTGGACTAACAGGCTGGAGGCACAGGAGTCGTGAGACGACCTCAAGCACTTTCACCAAACAGCAGCCCACAGAGCACTCAGTGGGAGGAGGCCGGAGTTCTTGGTAGGAAATGGCGCCAGAGGTTGGGGCCACTCAGAGCCCAATGCACTTGCTAGGGAAATGCCAACAAGCATATGCAACTGGAAATGAACGTGATGCACAGGGGTATTGCCACCCTCACAAGTGATTCTTACCTCAAACTCAGACCTAGAGGGAAGTAGGAACCCACCTCCTGTGTTGCTGGAGCCTTTGGAGTCCGTAGGAGCTCAGGAGCAGCAGACCGGTCAATCATGATGTGGTGCCTGCGGTTGCAGGGCAGTGACTTCTTCACTCCAAGGGAGATATCTTCGGTTGTTCTTGATGCTCCACAGGTCCTGCAAGGAGCCTGATGATGCTTTGGAATGCTTTGGGAGACGAAGGCATGGCCAAATGAAGTCCAGACGGTCGACGTTCAGTGGTTTCTGGTTCAGAATCTTGTCCACGTCGAATCTAGGGTCCTACAGCCAGGTAAAGCCCTTTTGTACCCACGGGAGAGGGTTGGACAGATTCAGGGGACCCTCCCTGGAGAGTATTTGGACAGTGGGGAGGATACTCCCATGTTTTGTCCAGTTTAACGCCAGAGCATGAGCCAACGGCTCACAGGACTGGTTTGAACTGGACTATGCACAGGGACAACAAATGTGCCCCTCATGCAGACTTTCGGTTGTGGGCAAGCACTTCCACCCAGCCCTAATACACTAAATCCTGTCTGGGAGGTGGTCACACTTCCCTGTGACAGGATGAATATTGTTCCACCTTCCTCTGCTCGAGCTTGGTTCCGCAGCAGGAGGGCAGAAATGTCTCTTATGGTCGGCAGCAACCATTTTGTGCTGGCCGGGACTAGAAGGCTGGCACCGGGAACACCAGGGACCCAACTAAGCTTGCTTCTGAGAGGTGGAATCATACCTCCCACACAGTTATTAGTGTGGGGGTATGATTCCAATAGGTTTGACACCAAACACGATAGGGTTACTTTCAGCCGTTTTAGAGTTGGTCATCACGCGGTCGCATAATGCCACTCTATATGTTGTAAATGGGTAATACACTGACAATCCGGGAGAAGGGACTCCGTAGGCTGCAGGGGTGTCCGGATCATGCAGTGGCACCCTCTGATTTAGAACCAAGCACCCTGCATCAGGATTGATAAGGCCTGCTATAGGGGTGACGAACAAGTTACTTACCTTCGGTTACGCTTTTTCTGGAGGATACAGTATCTGCCTGTGGATTCCTCACCTTTTGAATTACCCCTGCGCCAGCATTCCACGGAAACTTTTTACGAGTACATCACAATGGCACGGCTCCGCTTGCGACTCCATATGGCATCACCAGAGCCATACGACCACCTCATCGGCGTGTTGGTCAGTTTCACCCATTTTTTCTGTGCCTTCGAGGCGAATGGGTGGACCGACAACATATTTGGAGTATACACATTATACGATATACACACCAATACACACAGTATATAGAAAAATCGGAAAAGCCAAAGAAACAAAGCATTTCCTAAACCCCAACAGCAAGGCAACTAAAAGACATAGGGAAACAACGATGTCAAATAATGAAAAACCTTTTCGGTATACAAAGGCGGACAACGGGGACGAGGGTGGGACAGTGAGGAATCCAGAGGCAGATACTGTATCCACCCGGAAAAAGCATTACCAAAGGTACGTAACATGTTCTTCTGATAGATACATCTGCCTGTGGATTCCTCACCTTTTGAACTGAATGCCACAGCAGTCCCGCTCCCGGAGGAGGGTGTCCACCTGACAATACCAAAAAATCTTGCAGTACAGAGCGTGCAAAATGGCCATCCCTCCAAACCTTGGAATCCAAGCAGGAAAGCTTCGCAAAAATGTGGAAGGAGGCCCAAGTTGCCGCCCTGCAGATGTCTCCAACAGGAACACCTCTAGCCAAAGCAGAAGAGGACTTCGCTCTGGTGGAATGAGCTCTCATACCTTCAGGTGGCTCTTCTTGGCCAGGGCATAGCGGATCTTGATACACAAGATGATCCACCTGGAGAGTGTTAGTTTGTGGACAGCTTTGCCTTTCATTCGTCCAATGTAGCCCATGAAGAGCTGGGCATCCAGCCATAGGTCCCTGGTTCTGTCCAGATAGAAGCGGACAGCCCTCTTGGGATCCAGACAGTGAAATTTCTTCTCCTTCTTCGAAGGGTGGGGGGCGGACTAGAAGGTAGACAAGGTAATAGACTGCCCTAGATGGAAAGGAGTGACCACCTTAGGCAGGAAAGCAACCTTGGTCCTGAGAACCATCTTATCCACATGAATGGATAAAAACAGAGTTTTAGAACTAAGAGCCTGAAGCTCACTTAGCCTCCTGGCTGAGGTAATAGTGATCAATAAGACCATCTTGAAAGAAAGAAACCTCAATGGGCAACTGTGAAGAGGCTCAAAAGGAGACCTCATCAGTAAAGTAAGAACTAGATTCAAATTCCACTGAGGCATAATGAAGGGATTGGGAGGAAACCAATTGATTAAGCCTTTAATTAAACTCATAACAATGGGAGACTTAAATAAAGATGGCTGGTCCGGCAAACAAAGGAAAGCCAACAAGGCCGACTAGTAACCTTTTACCGTAGCCACAGCACAACCCTGCTGAGCCAAAGAAAGAGGAACCAAGCACATTAGACAAATGGGCCTTCAAAGGATCAATGGACCTCTCTTCACACCATTTCACAAATTTGGACCACCTAGAGGAATAAATAGATTTGGTGGAGTGTCTCCTGGATGATAAAATAACATCCGCCACATCCGGTGGGAGAGAGAAAACTCAGATTGCCCTGTTCAATCTCCAGGCATGAAGGTGCAGGTTCTGGATGTGGGGGTGTAGAACCTGCGACTGGGGGAGGAGATCTGCCCTCAGAGCGAGACGGAGCGGAGGGTGCCCAGAAAGGAAGTAGATCTGTGTACCACACCCTTCTTGGTCAATCTGAAAGGACCATTATACCTTTGGCCCGGTCTTGGGGAATCTTCCTCAGAACCCGATGGAATCAAGGGTATGGGAGCAAACGCGTAAAGGGGTTGTGAACCGCATTCCAACTAAAACACGGCCCCCAACGATCCTAGTATCAGAAACTGGAGACTGCAGAATGACGGGCAGTGCGTTTTCTTTCGAATGGCAAAAAGGTCCAACTAAGGGAATCCCCACTCCAGGAAGGTATGATTGACTACCTCTGGATGAACCCCCACTCGTGGTCGGCCGAGAAATGCTGACAGACTGTCCGCACTAACATTTAGCACTCCGGCCAGATGATGTGCAAACACACAAATCCAATGGTCCTGAGCCCAAGACCAGAGTTGCAGAGCCTCTCTGCAGAGACCATACGATTCTACACCTCCCTGTTTGTTTATGTACCACATCGCGGTAGTGTTGCCGGTCAGGACCTGCACCGACTGACCGCAAAGGGAGGGAAGAAAGGCTGTGAGTGCCAAACGTATTGCCTGCAATTCCAGAAGGTTGATGTGCAGTAACCTTTCCTCTGGTGACCAAAGACCTTTGATCTCCAGTTCCCCCAGATGAGCACCCCACCCCCCACCCTAGAGTGGAGGCATCCGTGATCACTGTGGCCACTAGTGGAGGAAGTTGAAAGGGTTTTCCTAGCGACAGGTTGCCCTCCACACTCCATCAAGACAGATCTGCTGCAGTGTCTCTGGAGATCCTGACCATCTTCCTGAGATCTGTGAGATCTCCGTTGTACTGAAACCACTGCCTGCGGAGGCACCACTGGAGAGCCCTCGTGTCAGAGTAGATGATTGACCAACAGTATTCAAGAAGCAAACAGACCGAGCAGGCGTAGGGCTTCAGGACTGGAACAACCGCTCCATCGTGAAACAAAGGAATAGTCTCCTGAATGTTGAGCATCCTCTGCGGAGGCGGCAAAGCTCGACACACAGTAGTGTCCAGTACTGCCCCTATGAACAGGTTGCGATTTGAGGGCATCAGGTGAGATTTGAGAACATTTATCGAGAATCCCAAGTCGTACAACAGTCGTGCTGTTACTTGCAGATGACGCAGCTCCATCTCTGGTGACTGCTATGAGCAGCCAGTCGTCCAAATAGGGAAAAACAGGAATCCACGACTTTGAGATGAGCTACCGCCACCGCCATCACCTTTGTGAAAATCCATGGTGCGTTAGTGAGACCGAACGGGAGGACCGCAAACTTGTAGTGTTGAGACCCTACCGTAAACCAGAGATACTTCCGATGAGACTTCAGGATTGGAATGTGAAAATACGCATCCTGTAAGTCGATCAACACCATCCAGTCTTTTTTTTTTATAAATCTTTTTATTAAACAGACTTGACAGCAGGTACAGTGCCACAAAGGTCAATAAGTAGGGTACAGCAAAATCAAGTATGCATATATATACACACACACACCAGGTCAATACATTGGAAATCATGGGGAGGGGGGATGCCATCCAGTCTTCTTGCTGCAGCACCAGAAGAACCTGAGCTAGGGTCAGCATCTCGAATTTCTCCTGCCTGAGGTAAAAATTCAAGACCCTGAGGTCTACGATCGGTCTTAATCTGCCGTCCTTTTTGGGGATCAGGAAATCCAGGAAGTAACATCCTTGACCCCTTTCCTGCTACAGAACCACCTCTATCGCACCTTTCTAAAGCTAAACAAGAACCTCCTGCTGCAGAAGCAGCAAATGGTCCTCCGAGCTCCACCCCTGGTGAGGAGGGTAAGGAGGAGGAAACTCACGGAAGGGAAGGGCGTACCCATTTTCCACAAGATTCAAACCCCACAGGTCTGATATATTAGATTTCCAATTTTGTAGAAAATGGGAAACCGAGCCCCTACAGGACCAGCATGCTCCAAGCTGGGGAATCTAGAGCTGCTTTCCCGTGGTACCAGTGGTGGGGACAGGGGAGGAAGGAGAGTTGCC
The DNA here is from genome assembly GCF_964261635.1 of Lissotriton helveticus. Classification (NCBI taxonomy): domain Eukaryota; kingdom Metazoa; phylum Chordata; class Amphibia; order Caudata; family Salamandridae; genus Lissotriton; species Lissotriton helveticus. The sequence goes on from NC_136071.1 coordinate 656,449,943, forward strand.
GGGATGCACCCCGCAGACTACCTCTGCCCTTCCCTCTGTACGACTTGTACAGAGGATTCAGCTGCTGCTGTTGCAGACGTTGCTGACAGCCCGAAAGGAAGCCGCCTTACCAAACCCACAGAAACTCTATAACCAAAGCCCCTAGATTGGGACTGAAGACCCAAGGACTTTGCAGGGGCTCTACTGTCTGTGAACCTTTGCAGAGCAGAATCCGCCTTTTCACCAAAAAGCTGGGATTCTTCAAACAGGCGATTAAGAAGAGTAGCCTGCACATCTGGAGAGAACCCCAAAGACCTGAGCCATGCATGCCTCCTGGTAGCAATAGAGGAACCCCATCACCCTGGCCAAGAATTGGCAGTGTCCTGGCCAGACTGAATAACTTAATGGGCGGCAGCCTGCGTATCCACCAAAACCTCCAAAAAGGAACCACGATCATTGTCCGGCACCTTAGGAGCATTCAGTTTGGCAGAGTCCATTAAGGCTTGTATATACCTCCCCAACAAGTAGTTTGCATTGGGGGACTTCCAACGCCATACGTAAAGAAGAAAAAAAACCTTCTTTCCAGATTGCTCCAATTTCTTACAGTCTCTGTCTCCAGGAGTTTGAGGGGAAAGTCCCAGCCTGCACTACCAAACTTTCTGGCGAAGGATGTGCAGAAAGAAAGGCAGGATCATTAGGAGCAGGCCTGTACCTCCGTGCTACAGTCCTTGAACCAGCAGGAGCCAATAAGGGCTTCCGCTACACCTCCGGAATTGGCTCTGTCAAGGCCACATTAAAAGGCAAAAGGGGCTCAACCACAGAAGATAGAGAATGTAAAATCTCTGTGAGAATAGTTGGCCTGAAGTCAAGTGTGGGTAACTGAAGGTCTAAAAGTTCAGCAGCTTTCCTGATGACAGCTTGGTATGGTGCAACATCCTGAAAGGTAAGGACTTTGTTGAAGGAAGATTCCACTCAGGGGGAAGTGTTTAGACCACTCGCCTCTCAAAGGCCCTCGAACTCCAACAGTCATTGATCTCACCTTCAGCCTCATCCGTTGGCGGCCCCAAACGCAGCCCCAGAGACACAGGCGCCGAAGGAAGACCTTCTGAAGCGGGCAACAGCGCTGATCGAAGCCAAGAGGAAGAAGGACCACCAGATAGTGCCAGAGATTGAGAAACCGGCATCGAAATCCTCAAAGCTGGAAAGTTCCATGACCGCACCGACGGCATAAAGGGCACGAAGGGTGCCTGGGCATATTGATGAGGGATGCCCAAATTGAAAGCAAGGGGCACCACGGGGCCCAACAGCGCACCAGTAGTGCAGGCTGCCCTGGCAAACATACAGTAAATCGCATTAAGAAAATGCGAACGATCCGACCCAGGCCCAGGGAAAGGGTGGATAAGTAGCAGAGTCTGAATCCACTCAAGAACGAGTTGAAGGCTGAGGCTCTGGTGCCAGGGACGTCGGATCCCAAATAGGCGATGCCACAGGCACAGAAGACTCCCATGGATCCGGAGAATCTCTTGGACCCGGAAATGTCCTTGGTGCTGGAGAAGCCCTCGGAGTCGGTGAGTGAGTTGGAGTTGCTTGACGAGAAGGATGCAGCGAGATGACATCTTTAGAGCGACGTCGTGGAGCCGGAGAAAGCGATCTCAAAGCTCTACCCTTCGAAGAGCAGCATCGAGAACCATGCTTTCTCTTCTTCTTGTGCTTCTTCGACTTTGAAGTATGCAAGGTCGGTGACTTTGATTTTGACCTCTTACAACCCCTTTTCTCCTTTCTTGCTTTTACCATAAAAAGCTTAGCCTTGAAAGCCAGCAGATTCATCTTCCGACAACTGGAACAGCCTCCGATGTCGTGGTCCAACCGTCATCGTGGGGGGATCAGTGGTGGATATATGTCCCAAACACGCTCTACAAGGCTTAAAACCAGACTTCTTCGAAGTAGCCATTGCACTGCTACTTCAAGAATGAAGAAGAAACAAATTAATTACGAAACCAGTTTGAGAGTCCCAGAAAGCAGTTACGTGTCGACGAGGCAGAAAAAAGGGAACGGACGCCAGCACGAGGACTTCTTATGGCTCCGGTAAAGTCATACGGAGTCGCGAGCGGAGCCGTGCCATTGTAACAACCTCATCGACATAGGAGAGCTAGAAAAAAGTTTCAGTGGAATGCTGGCGCAGGGGTAATTCCAAAGGTGAGGAATCCACAGGCAGATATATTCATCAGAATTATAGGTTTTTAGTGCAGCGCCCTTTAGATATAGTAAACCTATATCTAAAGTAAGTGGTGCGTGTACCATCTTACCCAGGCTGCAATGGCAGGCCTGTAGAACAATTTTGCATGACCTCTCATGGGTGGCATAATACATGCTTCAGCCCCTGGGAGGCCGCTGGGGTACTTATGCCCTGGGTACAGTTGTACCATATACTAGGGACTGGCAAGAGTACCCCAGTATCCAATCAGGAGTGTACCCAAATACATAGCATAACAGTTTAGGGAGAAAGCAGATAGACTGGAGTCCTGATTAGCAAGATCCCAGTGAGACTAGTCAAAAAACAGTATCACATTTAGGAAAACGTGGGGTAACCATAAGAAGCAGATCCTACTTTCCTACACCATTTATACGCACACATGTTAATACATTCCCAAAGGCCATGCTCTCACTGACACACATGGCAGCCCTGTCATAGTGCCCCAAGTAAAAGTATTTTGTTCAAACCATAGTATTTGGCTCAATGGACATTAGGCTTAAAGTCAATGGGCATGGGGGTGTCTAGTAATGTACAAGTTGCTTAGCGTTCAGAAGCTCCCAATAATTTTTTACTGAGAAGAAGTGACGCTCACCAAAGAAAAGGTTGGCGACCCCTGATCTGGAACACACCACTACTAAAACAGAGTATACACAGACTGCAAATCATCATGAACACTGAACATACTACACATATTAGGTGGTGATAGGATGAAGCGTCTTCTATCTTTGTAATGTACTAACCAGAATCTTACTATTAATTATTGAATCTAATTCTATGTCAGGACTGGAGGCTTCGGATTATGCTAACACTTTCAATGCTATATTGCACAGCAGCCATTTCACAACTTAAACTTAGACCACATTTCCCAAACACCCTTGGAAAATATGGTCAGAAACAAAACAAAGAAGGGACAACATATCCCTCAGTCCATTATGGCCTATCACAGTCCAGCAGCCTGAAATGTCTTTGTGAGGCGTCCGACGCCTGCCTTGTGTTTGTAAGCATTGTTTTGATTTATTTCTATTGCCTCAGTGTGACGTATTTATTTGTGCGGCCTTAGCGTGTTGCAGCGCCTCTCCTCAGGCTTGGAGTTGGCCTGATCGGGTGGGCGCTTCAACACGCTCCAGCTGTCCCCACACCTCTGGTCATAGCGCAGCGTGTGTGGAGGTTTGTTTGATCTCCGGCTCATTCTCTCTTTCCTGTGCGGTCCGCGGATCCTGCTTCGGGCTTACACGGCTCCGCTGGATGTTAGCTAAATTAGTGCCCGGAGAGACACGTCCCAGGGCTGTTTTGTCTGTGTTTCTTCTATCTGCACTGACGTTGGTGTGTCCCTGAGGCTCTTGCGGATCTCAATCATTTGATTAGGGTTCTACCCTTTGAATTGTGCTGGTCCCCAAAAGATTGATTCCCAGTCAGTAGACTGTAGGGGGTTCCACTGATTTTTTTATTGGGCTCTACTCAGTGGTGATTTGGGCATTTTATCATGTCCTAACAGGGAGACAATAACGGGGGGGGGGGGGAATCCCCTTGACCAATTGCCGTGGGATGAAGCCCCCGGGCGTACGAGCGCTCTACAAATACATTTCAATATCAATATCAATATCAATATCAATGACGCTTTCTACGACGTGGTGGAGTCCTCTATCTACTGTGCCGTAGAAGAGGTCATGGGCCCCATGGAGCAGAGCCTTTGCAAGAAACTTGAGCAGTTCTGTGCTCAGTGGACACCTCCAGCGCCCTCTACCCAGTAAGCGGCACCTAATAGTGACCCGGTACCCGCAAAGCGTCCCAGGGTGGATGGTGTTGATCAGGATGCCTTTGAGCGTCTGCGTGACGCCTTCATGGCCCACAAAGCTCTGCAGTCCCTCCTGTAGTCCCTTCTCCCCTGGTAGCACCCGCTGATCCACCCAGCCCTGCTCAGGATGCGGGCGATGACCGCGGGGATACAGATGACGAGCTAGGACCTTCCAGGACGTGGCGTCCTGCCTCTTCGCCCTCCTCGGATACTCAGGCTCCTTTGGGGGGGGGGTTGGATTTGTTAGATCCCGAACTCTTGATGCATCCACGGTCCTCGGAATGGGCGCCTTCTGTTAAGGTGGGCGGTTATGTGGCCAGTAGGATCCGCACGCCAATGGGCAAGAAGGCTCGCAGTCGCCTGCAGTCTGAATGCCCTCGCCCCTCCCTTGACGGGAAAGTCGCCCAAACACCTGAACTCGGCCCGAGAATGACAACTTTTCTCGCTAAGTTTATCAAGGACCCCAGGAAAGGGATAGACCGTTCCTGGAGGGTGTGCCAGGATAAACTCCTGGATGCCCTCGGACCCATGACTATGATACTGGGCATGGCTGAGGATGCCAAAACTTTGGGTGCCCAGATTTTGCCTGAGGCCCTCTCTGGGTGGGCGCAGAGAGCAATTGTCTTCTTAGGAAACGCGAATTGTGCTCTTTTGACAGAATGCAGTAGGTCCTCTCTGATCAAAGTGGACCCAAAGTTAGGAGATTTGGCGGATTCTGAAGCTGGAGGGGTTGCTCAGGGAGGTTTGTTCGGACAACCGTTCATAAAAGAATTAGGAAAGTTTGTTAATACTTTCACCTCCTTAGATAGAGCCCAATCGTCTATCAAGAAGTTTTTTTATTCACGTGTTTTCCGTGGGGCCAGTCACAGAAGGGGCCACTTGTCCGGCCAGACCCCCAACTCCAACTATGCCAAGGGGCAAGGCCCCAGACAAGGGCAGTACTCTAACTTTTACCCATCTCGAGGCAGACCTTCCAGGGGCAGAGGTTTCGGCGGCAGGACAATGCAGCTAATACGGGTACGTTTTTCTTCCCTTTCAGTCGTGAGAGTGGGGGGGGGGGTCGCTTGGCCAGCTGTCGGAGTGTGTGGAGGTCGATCACGTCCGACGCTTGGGTCTTGCAGACTGTGCAGGGGTTTCAGATAGATTACTGCTGCAAACCCAGTCAGACATTCCCGCCTAACACCATTCAGTTTTCCAGGTCAGAAAAGGTCTTGATAGACGCAGAAATCTCCGCTCTCTTAGACAAAGGTGCTATTTGCCGCACAGTCTTAGATCCACGCGGTTTCCTCAGAAACATGTTTGTGGTGGACAAGACGGACAGGGTGCAACGTCCGGTTCTCAATCTGCGTGATTTCAACGAGTGGCTGGTGTACCACCATTTCAAGATGGAAGGTATACACCTCTTTCGGGATGTGCTCAGGCCAGCAGATTGGATGGCCCGGTTGGATTTAAAAGATGCTTACTTGGCCATCCCTATTTTTCCTCCTCACAGGAAGTTTCTGCAGTTCCTTTGGCACGGTCAGGCATACCACTTCAACACCCTCCCTTTCGGGCTCACCTCCGCCCCCTTGGTGCTTCACAGAGGTTCTTCGGTGGTGGAATACCGCAGGGCGAGAGGCACGCATCTCATCGTTTAGTTGGACGATATGCTCTTGCTGGCCCAAGATCTGTGAACTCTTCAGGACCAGCTACAGCATGCCATAACTCTGTTAGAGAGCTTAGGCTTTGTATACAAAAACAAAAAGGAAGGTGCACTCCAAAGAAGTCAACAGAGCAAAAGATGATTTAAAAAGTATCTTCTTTATTCAGAAATCATAATTTCCAATCAGCAAAGGCTGTGCCTTCGCTAAGAGCCTCTTGTCCAGGGCTTGGTCAGATAGTACTGTCAAGCATTCTCTTTCGGCCTGGACACGATTGTGTAGTTGGTGTGTGTGACGGGTTTGTGATCCCGTGGGCGCCGATGTGGTCCACATTTTGAATTTGTGGGCACACCTAGCTCGGCAGGGTCTGGCTTACCGGTCAGTCAACACCTTCTGTTCGGCAATCTCAGCGGGGCATTCCCCACTGGATAGCAAACCAGTGGGAGAGCATCCCTTCGTTTGTAGGCTCTTGAGAGGTCTCTGTTCATCGCTTCCTCAGGAACCCACGTACTCAGGGCTCTGGTATGTCAACAGGGTGCTTAATTGGTTTCTTTCATGGCAGCACAACAAATTTCTTTCCTGTAAGGAACACTCTGCAAAGTTGGCGATGCTGATTTGTGTGATTTCATGCCGCAGGGTTTCGGACGTGCGAGCACTGGACATCACAGGCAGAATTGTCTCTCCTTCGGGAGTTTCTTTCACCGTTAGTCGCAGGACTAAGACGCATACACGAATTATTGAGTACCCTGCGTTCCCAGACTCTCCTAAGCTTTGTGTTGTGCGTTGTCTGAAGGCGTATGAGGAGATGTCTGAGGAACTCCGCCCTCCTGGGGAGCGTCAGCTCTTAATTGTGCTCAAAAAGCCACACAAGGCAGTTTCTTCACCCACTATCGCATGTTGGCTGCGTTGGGTTATGTAAGAAGCAGGCATTAGCCTACGACTGTTTGGGGCTCACTCGGCTAGAGGCGCAATGGCTTCGAAGGCCTTTTCACTGTGAGCCTGTTTAAAGGACATTATGAATGACGCAGACTGATCCTCAGATTCAACTTTCAAAAGATTCTATTTTAAGTCGGTCATTGATATGTCCCATTTGGTGGTAAGTAAGTTTTGAAGCAGCATAATCCGAAGCCTCCGGTCCAGACATAGAATGAAAAATGTCCTAGCTCACGTAACTGAGTTTCAATTCTATTAAGGACTCGGAGGCGAGGAATATCCCACCGAAGATCTCGGTGAGATTTCTCCCCCCCGTTGGGAGTGTGTGATTTTTCGTTGAATGGTAATGTTCTCTGCAGTATTGTTTTGCTTTTCCCTAATGCAGTATTTGGATGTTGGTGTTAAACCTCTTCATGGTTATTTTAGTTTTGTATATTCCGCTAATTCCCAGTTTTGGCAGTGTATCCTCAGGGTTGCTGACTTGCTTGACTTTTCTGGATTGAGGTCCTCATGTGTTCTTTGGTTTTTTCCAGGAACAGATTCGGGAAAACAGGACACTTGAACTGGAAGACGGAGCTTCGACTTAAAGAAGATGAGCAGGGCAGCAAGGAGGGACTAGGAGAGGGTCCCTGGACTGTGATTGGCCATAATGTACTGAGGGATATGTTGTCCCTTTTTGTTTTGTTTCTGACCATATTTTCCCAAGGGTGTTTGGGAAATGTGGTCTAAGTTTAAGTTGTGAAATGGCTGCTGTGCAATAAAGCATTGAAAGTGTTAGCATAACCCTTGTCTCAGATTCCTTGATAGAACTGAAACTTTCCGTTACGTTAGCTAGGAAATTTTTCATTACAACCCAGGAGCGTATATTATACATACTGGGCTAAAAAACGTAAACACATGGTGAAGTGTCCATGGAGGAACAGAAGGGAAATTACTTTACGTTGGGGCATGCGGATCTGACTTTCTGGTGGTATTATGGTTCCACTCAACAGCAAATACAATACAACTAGATTGCTTTGAACACTCCTGCACATAAGAGCTATCAGCTTCCACATCACTCATCCACAGGTAATATAGTCAGCGCACTATGCCTTCTCTACAGTTGCCTTCAAATGCACTCCGCTTGGGGCAGCTAAATTCATTCTGCAATAAAACTGAAGCACTTCAGTTTCGTTTAACTGCCTCAATTGAACCTCTGATGCAACTAACAGCCTTCATGCAAATACATGAATGGCAATTAGTCTTCAGGTCGACGCTAAAAGCATATATATGATATTGAAATGTCAATGTACCTGCTCTGACATTGTTAGGCCTCATACTAGCATGTTGGACTCATTTTCTGGTTTATAAATAAATGACAGTTCCATAACTGTTCTTTGTGAAGCGGGACAGCAAATTAGGCACCTCCTTCACATGGGAAGGGACTTGCCCACTCCAACAAAGAACATTAATACAACAATACTGTTATGCTCCTATAACATGGCATAGCTGGGGATCAACACATGCCTAAGGGCAGAATCAGACCTAGTACTTTTAAAAGGGCCTATTTCTAACCATCATTTAGTTCTAACGCCAGATACTATATGTTTTACAATAAAACATCTGTGCATCACTTGCAGTTAGATTGCTTAAGGACCATATGAAACCCTTCCAACGTAAAAAAAAAAAGAAAAAGTGAATGTTAAAATAAAGAGGAAATTCATAAAAAAGTGGGTAATTCTCTGTTTGAAAAACGAGCCCAGGAGTCATCTAAAATAGGAGAGGAAGTATCTAAAGAGAAGTAAGAAGTTCATTAAACAGTATGACAGTAAACATGTCTGAGTATTTACTCTCAGTAAACCTTTAATTCTTTGAGCAACTCTGCTTTAAAAAAAATATATAACTTACCGCCTTTGATAGGACCTCTGGCAATGCAGTCTGTTTCCAATTCTTCATGCGAAAGAAATACTCGAAGGCGTTTAAGGGACACACTTGCCTAAACAACAAACAATTAAAGATCATTAAAAAAACATTTGCTCCTTTTTTAATTTAGTCTTGCAGATTTTTGAACTAAATTCAGAGTTTCTACATTATCTTCCAGTACATTATGAAATATAGGCAGACTCCAGAGGAGTTTTCCAAAAGCAAAAAAGTAGTCTAATAACTATAGGAACTATTTTGGTTCCGGATGAGATGTCTTCACATGCCTTCTGTAAAACGCATCCACAAACTTTCAGACATCCAAATGGGTCACACAAGATCAGCCTACGGCCGCCTCACACCCCCAAGATATAAATCACTTGCAAAATATTTAGGTGTATGTGGTGCAAACCCTTTATTACGTGATATTCCATGACAACTAAAGTAAAAATAATAAGCATTAACCCCTTCTACGCTCATGACGAACTCAGCTCGTCATGAGTTACGCCTGTCGTACGCTCATGACGAGCGTAGCTCGTCATGTAACGCGGGTTTCCGCAAAAGTCAGCGCACAGCGGGAAAATCGCTAGCGCGCAAGGGGTTAAAGAACAAGTTACTTACCTTTGGTATCTGTAAGAAACATTAGTTAATGATAGATTCTTTACCTTAGAAATACCCTTAGGCATCAGACTGGACCTGGAAAGTTTTTAATCAGCAGTACCTCTGTGCGTCAGAAGGTGGCGTTGTGTGGCTCTGCATACATCATTGGCGTCGTGGTCGCCAAGATGACGCTGTGGCAGCTAATTAAAGGCCACCCTCGAGCGCTGACATCCGTTCTGTACACTACTTTCCGCGTCAGGAACGCAAAGCCATGCAAGATACTAGGACCTGAAAGAGATGATCTTAACCCTAGAAATCAGTTCGCAGAACGGAGAGGATGGGTGGGGGGGTAAGGAATCACTAACTAATGTCTCTTACAGATATATCATTACACAAGTAGTAACTTGTGCATCTGCTATTTCAGGGGCACTGGATATCTTGGCTCCTCCCAAACCGCACTAATCAGCAAGGAAGAGTCCCTCAGCTCCCTGGTTCTCAGACAGACTTAGGCTGCTGAGACAAGGGTGTCGAAAACAGGAGAGGCTCTGGCAGGCCCATCTCGATCCCTCGGAGTAGGAACAACATAAACTCTGTTTAAAGGAATGTAAGCTACCATTGTAGAGGAAAAGAGGGCTCATTTCTCTGTGATTACTGCTTCCCTTAACTCTCCAAAAGATATTTTTAAAATCATAGACTCCCTATGTTCTCCCCAGTTAGTAGATCCTATAGTGGAATCCCAAGAGCTGTGCGATAGGATTTCGGCCTTTTTTCACACTAAGATCGTGGATATCTATGGCACTCTTGAATCTTTAAACTTGGCTATGGGACCCTCTATTATCCCTGCCTTTTCTAAAGCTGGGAGTCTACCTGGTGAACAACCTTCGAGTTTTCTGTCCTTCCCTCGCCTAACACCTGAGGTGATGATTCAGCTGTTGGACAACTCCAAATCGGGCTCCCTTTTAGATTTTTGTCCGCTGAAAGTTCTGAAAGCTTGCCGGGATGTGGTTATTCCCCCTCTCATGAATGTCATGAATCGAGTGATCTCGGAGGGAGTTTATCCCTCCTCATGGAAGATGGCGGTTGTAAAACCGCTTCTCAAAAAATCTACTTTGGACCAAGGGGTTCTTAAAAATTTCCGTCCTATCTCGCTCCTTCCTGCCCCTGCGAAGATGTTGGAATCCCATCTTAATCTCCATCTTAGTTCTTTCCTTGCGGACTCGGTCCTCTTGGATGTCTCTCAGCATGGCTTCAGGAGATCTCATAGCACTGAAACTGCCCTCACTGCTGTTAACATTCGCTCTCAGGTCGACAAGGGCCATACCACGCTTCTGTTCCCGTTAGACCTTAGGGAGGCCTTTGACACCCTGTCTCCATCTATTCTGGTCTCCCGTCTTAGGGAGATAGGGGTGGGAGGCCCCGCACTGAGCCTTCTTGCTTCCTTTCTTAACGAAAGGGAACAGAGTGAAATTGGGCCAGTTTCTATCCGCCCCCCCCCCCCCCAAAACCTGTGCATTGTGGGGTCCCCCAGGGCTCTTCATTGAGCCCCACATTGTTAAACATCTATGTGGCCCCACTTGCCAGGGTGGTTAGATCATTCGGGCTGGAGGTGCCGTCTTATGCTGACGACACCCAAATAATGGTCTCTCTCACTCAGCCCGTGAAGAACTCGGCCCTGAATTTCAGGAATTGCATGGAGGCTGTCTCCCAGTGGATGGTACAGAACTTCCTGAAATTGAACAGGGAGAAAACTGAGGTTTTGATCTTTGGGGGTTGTCAGGATATCTGGTCAAGTGATTGGTGGCCGTCCTCACTTGGCGAATGCCCCCTTCCTTGCCAGTATGCTAAGAACTTAGGGGTGATAATGGACACTGCGCTCTGTTTCCACTTGTTGTGGCATCATCAGGGTCCTCAGAAAGATCGCCCATTATCTTTCCCCCGATGCCCGGAAACAGGCCACAGTGGCATCAGTCTCCACTAGACTGGACTTTTGTAACGCCCTTTATTTGGGCGTTAACAAGAGCCTTATCTATCGTCTCCAAATGGTCCAGAATGCGGCAGCGAAGATGGTTCTAAATCTGCCTAGACTTGCCTCGGCAGCCCGGAAAAGCCTACACTGGCTCCCGATACATTCCAGGATCTCTTTTAAAATTCTGTGTCTAGCTCATGGAGCTCTTTATGGCACTGGCCCAGAGGGGATTAGGTCACTCGTTCACCCCTACTCCCCTAGTCAATCCCTCCGCTCCTACAACAAAAATCTCCTTGAGGTCCCTAGGTTTGTAAGAGCGAAATGGGGAGGCAGAGCGTTTTCCTCTGTTGTACCCAGACTATGGAACGCTCTTCCTCCTGAACTCTTAGGGCAACCCTTGCTTGCTCTGTTCCGCAAGGCCCTAAAAACCTGTTTTTTTCTCCAAAGTGTACCGGTAAAGCTGACATTGGTGGATTAGGTGTCAGATGACCTGCTTTGGCGCCTTGATGCCCTTGGGCTAAGATGCGCGATAAAAGACTCCTTTCATTCATTCATTCATTCAAAGACACGTTAGTGATGGATTCCTTACCTTAGAAGAGATACCCCAGCAATACCAACCCCGGTGGTGGGACTGTGAACCAAGATCACACCAGGAAGTCTCAGGGAACAGAAGGGCCAAAGAAGCCGCCCCTCCAGACTGGACTGTCCAGGCAGCAGTGCTTACTAAAAGGGTATAGCGAGGCCCACATAGCTGCCTGACAGATGTCTTGTAAGGGAACACTACGTCCAAATGCTGTAGATGCAGCCGTCACCCTGGTGCAATGGGTGTGCAGCCCCACTGGAGGCTCCTTCTTTGCCAGAGAATAATAGGCTTTAATACACAAAAAGACCCATCTGGAGATAGTTTGCTTATGTACGGTCCGACCTTTCTTGGAGCTGGTCATCCACCCTGAACTGTTGTGTGCGATTCAGGTAAAACAAGAGCGCACGTTTTGGGTCCAGACGGTAGAGCCTCTCTTCTTCTCTGGAAGGATGCAGAAAGATGGTAAGCAAAGTGATGGTATGCCCGATGTGAAAGGCAGTGACAACTTTTGGCAGAAAGGATGGACGCTTTCTGAGCACAACCTTGTCCGGGTGGACAGATAGAAAAGGAGGTTTATAAGAAAAAGCCTGCACACTCTCCTAGCAGAAGTATTGTAACAGAGTTTGCTGTTTGTGCGTGGGGGGGTGGGGGGGGGGGCCTTGTTCCGCACATTTTAAAAAATTGATTGGAGTGCCTGATTTGTACCGCGGTTTTAAAAAATCTTGCTAGTACATGCTACCTGTTTTTTTTCTTTATACGCTAATGCGGTGTCCGTCTGTTAGAGCGGGCCAGGGGCAAGGTTAGCGTTCTAGCTGTTGGTCCTCCCCCAGCCCAGACTTCCTACTTAACCGGATGCTGCGCTCATGCACTGGTAATTGTGACATCGAGTTTGCTGTTTGTGCGTTGGGGGCTTATGTTCCGCATATTTTTAAAAATTGATTGAAGTACCCGATTTGTACCGCTGTTTTTAAAAATCTTGCTAGTACACGCTACCTGTTTTTTTTCTTCATACGCTAACGCAGTGTCCGCCTGTTAGAGCGGGCACACGGCAAGGTTAGTGTTCTAGCTGTTGCTCCTCCTGCAGCCCAGACTTCCTACTTAAACCGGATGCTGTGTCGGCGCAGCGGGCGCGTGCACTGGGCTTGCCGGCGACGCGCCAAAGAAAAGCCAGTCTGCATCCCCGGGAGTGACCAGCGCCCGCCATGCTGTCCCTCTCACATTAGAGGAGAAAGGAGGTAAGAGGTCCTCTAGTAGAATGGAATTGATGGCTCTGGATAGTGCCAGTGCACTGGTGGGGAGAAATGGGCAGTCCAAGAGTTTTTATCAAACTTGTCCCATATGTCAGTTCTGCCTTCATACCAAGGAGCCGGAGCCTGCCCCCGCCCTATGTATTGAGAAAGAGTAGAACTCTGGCGGCACTCATTAATTCACGCTCCATGGTCAAACATGCTCCAGATATACGCAAACTCCTTTCAGACGATCACTTAGATGTGCTATTCATAACCGAAACTTGGCTCCATGAATCTTGTGCCCCGGTGGTTGAGCTTGCCATCCCTGTGGGTTTTAAAATTGCAAGATTGGATCGCAAGACTGGGAGAGGGGGCAGGATTGCAATGGTGTTTAGGGAGTCGTGGATCTTCTCCTGGGAGGCAACAGTGGGGTTAGAGGAGGGGGGGCGCTTGACTTCTCCATCGTGATATAGCCCCATTACACACCGGGCGGTACATTGATCTACCGGCCCCCGGGCCCTGCGGGAGCCTTACGGAGAGCCCTGGATGATGTTATCATTCCTCCAGCTCTATGTTTTTCAAATTTCCTCCTTCTGGGCGACTAACATCCATTTAGACTGCCCCGAGTCCTTGGGTTCCAGGGAGCTAATGGATATGTTTGATCTGGCACATGTACCCAGTGGTCAAAGGCGCCCTCACATCAAGGGGGACATATAATAGACCTGGTATGCTCCAATTTCGCCTTGTCTGCATCTGAACCCCTTCAGGTCACTTGGGCGGATTATTATTTGGTACTGTTTTCTTGGTCTATAGGGAAACCTCCTTCCTCCTTAGTTCCGGCTTATAACAATCTGGCTCGGAAGATTGACATTCAAGCTCCCTCAGTGACTTGTCCGGCGTCCACTTTTCATCTTGAGGGAGCAGTTGATAGCTTTTCCTCCTGATTTAGCCAAGGAGTTGGCAAAGTGTTAAAACCCCCCTCCTCCAGGCGACCAAGACCAATTCCATCTAAACCATGGCATTCAGGCACTCTTTGAGACCTTAAATTGGGCTGCAAAACATTGGAACGATGCTGGCGTTGGGATTATTGTCCATTGGCCAAAAATGCTCTCCGCAAAGCTCAGAGAGATTACCATGCAGGTATTTTGGAGGCAAAACGTGGTTTCTTTGCAAAACGGATACAAAAGCTAACAATAGCAAGGAGATTTTCTCCATTGTGAGAAGCTTTTTGGCATCTGTTGCAGAACAAAAGGTTCTTCCTGTGTCATCTCAAGAACATTCAAGACTGTCTTGAGCCGGGTGCTCTGGCACCAAGGGTTTCTCCATTTCAACCCCTTTCAATGTCTACTCCATCAGTTCCTCCTTTTACGAACTTTGTGCCCATAGCCGGACCTGATGTCCTGGCCATTCTCAAATCCCTGAAATCAGGGTCCCCGAATGACCCTTGTCCTGCTAGAGTGTTGGCTGGAGTCGCGGAGGTGGTATATCCAGAGGTCAATAAGATTATCAACTTATTCTTACAGGCTGCTGCTGTACCTTTGAGCTGGAAACAGGCTAAGGTTTTACCTCTTTTCAAAAAACCCTCTCTATACCCGTCCAAACTTGTCAGTTATCGCCCTATATCTCTTCTACCCGCACTGACAAAGATCTGCGAGAAGGTGGTTTTTTGACAACTGGAAGCCTATGTGGAGACTTCTGGCCTTCTCCATCCGGCGCAGTCTGGTTTTAGGGCAACTTATAGTACAGAGACTGCGCTAGTGGAGATGGCTGAGGCCATCAGGGAGTGCCTGGACGCAGGCGGCAGAGCGGCCCGGATTTTACTCGACCTCTCTGCCGCCTTCGATACGGTGCCCCACCAACTACTCCTTGCTCGCCTATCAAATATAGGCATTGCTGGCTCCGCCTGGGACTAGATCAAATCTTTCTTAGAAGATCGCTCCCAGCAGGTTTGGTTGCCTCCTTTTTCATCGACTGCCAAGAAGATACTCCTTGGAGTACCCCAGAGCTCTACTTTGAGCCCTTTGCCCTTTAATATCGGACTCCTCTGATTTTTCGAGCTGAGGAAATGGGTGCAAAAATAATTGCATACGCGGATGACACCCAGCTCCTTTTTACGTGGAAGGACTCCGACCGGTCAACAGAAATTGTCCCGAATTGTCTTCCTGCTGTGTTCAGGTGGTTGGCTTATGCCCAACTGAAATGCAACGAGACCAAGTCCGTGGTCCTTTTATATGGTCAGTTACCGCCCGCCTTTAGAGAGTCTTTATGGCTTTCAGACTCTCTCCATCCTAACTCTGAGGGCGCTAAAGCAAACAACGTGGGTGTCTAGTTCGAAGAGGACCTGCGGTTTGTGGTGAAAACTAAGAAACTCACTGGAGGCTGTTTCGGCACCCTTAAGTCACTTAGAAGGTTCTTCCCGTTGCTTCCAAGGTCGGCCAAGGAAATGGTCGTGCTGGCTCTTATTCTCTCCCGCATTGATTATGCCAATGCTCTGTATGTGGGAATTCCTGGATACCTGCAAAATAAACTTCAGACCATACAGAATGCCGCGGCCAGACTGCTACTCAGGCAGATCTAGCGTAAAACAGCACTTGCGCGAGCTGCATTGGCTGCCCGTGGCCCAGAAAGTGCAATTTAAGGTTCTTACTTTGGCACATAGAGCTCTGCACGGTCTCGGACCACTGTACATTCGGAAGTGTTTTGCTTTCTATGTTCGCAACAGACCGCTGCGTTCAGCCACTCTTCGACGTTTTGCGATCCCACATTTCCGCAGAACGCGGCTGGGGGACCAGTCTCTGTCCGTCAAAATAGCTTTTACATGGAATTCCTTGCCCCTGGAACTTCTGCATATTCAGGACTTCAGACTTTTTAAAAACCAACTGAAAACCTTCCTTTTCAAGCAGTCATGCTAAAGCTCTCATTCCACCAGGTCACTGTTATTTTGCGCGCCAGGACATTCATGAGTATTTGTGCGTGGTATAAATCCATTATAACATAACATGTACACCAGGAAAGCAGTCTTCAAACGAAGAGGACAGTTGTGAAGAGGCTCAAAGGAAGCGCACATTAAATATGTGAGAACCAGGTTCAAGTCCCACTGTGACATTACAAAGGGAATAGGAAGGAAGAGGTGAGTAATGCCTTTGAGGAACCTATTTACAACAGGGGACTTGAAAAGAGAGGGATGATCAGGGAGCCTGAGAAAGGCCGAAATAGCAGAAAGGTAGCCTTTGATAGTGCCCAGAGCAGAGCCCTGCTGGGTCAGTGAAAAAGAGGGGCAGAAAGGGGATCCACAGCCTTTGCTGTGCACCATGTCACAAATGTGTTCCACCTGCGGGTGTATACCAATTTAGTGGAGGGATGTCTGGCTGCCAGAATGACATCACAGACTTCAGGAGGCAAGTCGAAAGGAATCAACTGCCAACGCTCAATCTCCACGCAAAGAGGTGGAGACTGGACAGGTTCGGGTGGAGGACCGTCCCCTGCGACAGAAGATCCTCCCGAAGAGGTAGTCAGATCGGGAGATCGATTGTCATACTTAGTAGCTCGGGATACCAAACTCTTCCAGCCCAGTCCGGAGCCACAAGAATGACTTGAGCCCGGTCACGCTTGATCTTCAGCACTCTGGGCAGAAGTGGTATAGGTGGAAAGGCGTACAACAGACCGCAACTCCACTCGCGACGAAAAGCATCGCCTAGCTAGTGCCGCCTTGGAAATTCCAACGCACAGAACTGTTGACATTGTGCGTTCTCTTTGGTGGCGGATAGATCTAACCAAGGCTCTCCCCACTGTCAAAAGAGACCTTGCGCCACATCCGAGTGAAGACGCCATTCGTGATCCATCATGCACCTGCGGCTGAGTTTGTCCGCCCTGGCGTTCAAAGAACCTGCCAATTGTTGAACCACCAGGGAAATGCCATGATGTTCCAGCCATGTCCAGAGGAACAGAGCCTCCTGACATATGGTCCACGACCCCATCACGCCCTGTTTATTGCAGTACCCAATGGCGGTGGTGTTGTCTGTGAACACCTGCACTACTCTCTTCTTGACAGAGGGAAGAAATGCTTTCAGTGCAAGTCGAGTCGCTCGAAGCTCCAGAAGGTTAATCTGGAGCCTGGACTCCACCGGAGACCAGAGGCATCTGATCTCCACCTCTCCCATGTGGCCCTCCCATCCCAGGAGGGACGCATCCGTCACCGCTGTGTGCTACGGTTGGGGAAGAGAGAGGGATCTGCCATTGACACAGTGTCAGTTCGTGAGCCACCACTGCAGCTGGTGTGCAGTGCGCCCGGAGATCTGGACGTAGTCTGACAGGTTCCCCCGATGCTGCGCCCAGTGGAACTTCAGGTCCCACTGCAGAGCCTGCATATGCCATCTGGCATGAGTGACCAGCAGGCAGCCATGAGCCAGGCAGCCTCAGGGTCCTCCTGACCGAAACCAAGGATAGAGGCTGAAAGATCGGAGTCATAGCATGAATATCCTGGACTCGCCGTTCTGGAGGATAGGCCCGAAAGTGCATCGCATCCAGAACCGCTCCGATGAAGAGGAACTTCTGAGAGGGAATCAGGTGCAACTTCGGCACATTGATGGAGAACCCCAGCAACTGCAGGAGGTCGGCCGTAGTCTGGAGGTGGGAGAAGACTGTCCGGGGCGAGCCCGCCTTCAACAGCCAGTCGTTGAGGTAGGGGAACCCCTGATCTGCGCAGATGAGCTGCGACCACCGCCATCACTTTGGTGAACACCTGGGGGGTGCTGGTAAGGCCAAAGGGGAGCAAGGGGAGCACGGTAAACTGAAAGTGCTCGTGGCCTACGGTGAACCGCAGGTAACGTCTGTGGGCCGGCAGAACAGGAATGTGGAAATATGCGTCCTGCAGGTCCAACGCTACCATCCAGTCTCCAGAGCAGACAAGACCTGTGTCAGAGTTAACATCTTGAAATTTTCCTTCCGGAGGAAGCGATTGACACCCCTGAGGTCCAAGATAGGACGCAGGCCCTTGTCCTTCTTGGGCACCAGAAAGTGGTGGGAACAACAACCACATCCTACCTCTGGAGCAGGAAAGCGCTCGATAGCTGGGCCACGACTTCCTGTTGAAGAAGTGCCTAGTGATCCCTCGACATGCAGTGGTACTGGGGTGGCATGGCTGGGGGGGGGGGGTAGTCTCGAAGGGGAGGGAGTAGCCCCTTTGGAATAATTGTAAAACCCACCTGTCCGAAATGATGGTGCGCCAGAGGGGGAGGTGATTGTGGATCCTGCCGCCCACTGACATTTGATAGACCTGAAAGACCGGACTATCAAGGTTTGAAGGCAATGGCAGCCAGGGTGGAGGTGGACTGACCTGTCCGATGGCCCACTGACCCGCCCGATGATCCACTGACCCGCCTTGGCGGGTTCCACGTCCGTGCTGAGACTGTTGCTGCGCAGGCCTGTGGCTCTGAAGCGAACATGTAGGGGTGCCCCTTTCGGGACCACAAAAGGAGTGAAAAGCAGAAGGCAGAGGAGGGCACGTGGCGGAAAGGCCCAAGGACTTGGCCGTAGCCCGCGAGTCCTTAAAGCACTCCAACACACTGTTTGCTTTGTTGCAAAAAGGTGAACGCCATCAAAGGGCATGTCCATCAGGGTGTTCTGGACATCCCCAGAGAAACCAGAAGTCGTCAGCCAGGCATGGCAACGGAGCGCCACTGTTGTGGAAATCGCCCTGTCCAGCGAGTCGGCGGTGTCAAGGCCACAACGAATCGTGAACTTCGCTGCATCTCTCCTTTCAGCAGTAGCTTGAGAGAGCACTGTCCGGGCCTCCTCTGGACACTGAGGCAGCACTTGCGCCACCGTGTCCCACACAGAATGGGAGTAACGGCCCAAGAGGCATGCAGTGTTCACAGACGGCAGCTCTGAACTGGCATAAGAAAAAGTGTTGTTACCAAACTGTTCCAGTTTCTTTGATTCCCTGTCCGGGGCGTGAAAGGGAATGCATTTGGGGAAGCAGAGGCCTGGACAACCAAGCTCTCAGCGGATGGGGTTTTGTGAAAAGAAAATGAGGTCACACTGAGGCGGGTGATGGCGTCTGGCAATGTTCCTATCCACAGGAGCCCCTGTGTAGGGCCTGGACCAGGTGCCCAAAAGAACATCAAAGTGCATCATTAAAAGGCAGCAGAGGCTCCGCAGGGGTAGCTGCCGGCTGAAGCACTTTTGTCAGGAGGTTAGTCCTGAAGGCCACTGTAGGGAGTTGGAGAGCCTCTGCCGCCCTACGCAACACCACAGCGTAACTCGCACCCTCCTCCGTTGACCATGGTAGATGGGGATAGCATGCCAAGGTCAGGAGAGGTATCAAGACCACTGGCATCCTCCAATTCCTCTGCCCAGTCCGGGTCAAACTCACACTGTGCTGTGAGAGGGTCCTCAGACCCCTCCCAGTACTTACCTTCCTCCGAAGGCTGATGAACAGGCCGTAAATAAGGAGAGCTGAAACCGGGGACGATGTCGTCCGGGTGCACGGGCGACGTAAGAAATAGTGCATCTGGGGTCGACGACAGTGGTGTCACTAGGTCAACCAGCGTTGACCGGCATCCAGGCCTGCGTCGCTGGAGCAGACAGCGACAATGCAGAGCAACAGGCCCGCAGGTCCCTAAGGCACGCTTGGCTGGGCCGGACAGCCCAAAGAGGCGGGCCATGGCTGACAAAGTTCTGGAGCTGGGCCGGAGTCGCCTGAGGGAGCAGCTTGGAACAGGCAGCCACAGGTGAAGGTCTGGCATCATGTAGAGAGGGCCTCAGGGAGAAGTCCCCACACTTCACGCAGCTACACTGAGGAAGCAATAGAAAGGCCTGGGGGTGAGAGGTGACCGGCCCTTTTGAAGTTCTTGCCCTTGCAGGGGGGTAGACTTGGATCCATGGGGAGGCGACACCGGCCGCTCGCAGTGGCAGAGAGGGCCTGCAGGTTGAAGACTGCCCCCGCCCACCTGTTCAGCAACGCCGGGTGGATTGGCCCGGGCTAGTGGTGGAGCAGACTGCCTGCTAGTACAAAAGGCCTGGGCAGCGGAGGCCGGTAGTTCCCCAGCTAGTAGGAGCAGGTCCTGGGAGGGGCCCACACATGGCCTCCTCAGATAAACCGAGGTGGCAACTGCGAGGGCCCAGGAGTGAGTGGGCATGGGGCCCAGGAGTGAGTGGGCATGGGCCCCAACCTGCTGACGTAGCCGTGCGTATCAGCACGGGTTTGCCCCAAAGTTGGAGTGGGTGCAGTGATCACAGACAGGGCTGCGGGTGACCCGCACATGGTGGCCGGGATGGTCCCCTTTTGAAGGAGTGAGCCCGCAGAGGAGGAGGGAGGCCCAGGTGGAGTAGGCTCTCCTCGGCGAGCACAGAAACACATCAGCACAGCGGTGTCCGGGGACTGAGATCGAGGACCGGGCCCCCGACCTCTCCCAGCGCTGACGGGCAGTTCGGCCCGAGCTTTATAATGGCGGAAGCACAACAGCGACCCTAGGGTCGTCCTGTAGCTTCTGAAGTGGGGACATCAAACGTTACTTACCTCCGGGTGCAGAACCACTACCGCTTTGAAAACTTTGGGAGGGAAGGAAGTCACCAGGTCATGTGACCCAACTCATACATTGTGAACACCAACACTAGTACTTCTTGTATATCATTTCACCCTCACTGGTAGATCCCTGGTGGTGGGCTCAATATACGCTTCCACCAATGAAAGGCAGGAGGAGTTCCTACACAACAGGGATCACAGGGAAAGACCTGGTGCTGTTGGGAGGGGGCCTAAATCAACAAAATCTGAAGGGGTACAGGGGAAGGGAATGGGCGAGGCAGCCCCCCACTCAAACAGTATTCAAACAATTGATGCCTCACTCATCTGTGCACATCCATGTACAACGTAGACCCGGTAGATACACAATTTCAATGCTACCAGAAATATGTTAAATAACAAATTCCAGGGTCTGGACGTGTTCTTCAATAAAAATATACAATCACACAGGAACAGAACATTCACCTAGAAAAGTGTGAAGAATAGAGAGAGCACCTCACGGTAGAACAACCCGAGGGGGTTCCCGGTTGATGATTACCGGTATACCCACTTCTCATCATTGGCAACTCTCTCTATTGTGAAAAGACAAACGTGCACTCAACAGAAGAGTAGTGCGAACGTGAGAATAGTGAAGGAAAAACACAAATAGTGACCAACGTATCAAAACACTGATACCTGTTAAAAGTGTCAAAAGTACACTCAACAGAACCCCAAACAAACCACATCACAAAAATAAAAATAAATCATTTGTGTTGTGGTGCTTTGCTTGCTGATGCCGTTTTATTCTGATGCAGCGAAGCACTACTAATTAAAAATGGATACTTTATATACCATAAAAGTTCATTTCCTCAAGCCGACATGTTTCATCGCTCCTTCTATGGCGATTTCATCAGGGCATATGAGGGGTTTGCTATTCTCGGTCTTTTCAACCTGTACTGGACCTGTGTGATGAATAAAACAAAGAGACGCTCAAGGCGTCATTCAGATACCCACGTACTAAGGTATTGTCCCCGCAGCGTGTCTTGGCACACAGATGTAAAATGATTTACCTAGAGTGCGCTACGTCAGCACATACCAGCGTCACTCCTCAGGACACCGTGTCAGCTGTCCACGTGTCCGAAACCGTGACCCGAACTGATCACAGTCACCGGTTTCAAATTAAAATAGCAGTTTCAGAACAACACAGTTGTAACGGGTCTAATCATTACATTATACACGCCCGAGGTGTCTTGCTGCACTTGCACCACTCCCCACTTTCGATGGAATGATGTTTGGCCTCAATAACTCGGTGGCGCGCCAATGGTGCTCACACTTGTACATAAAGACACACCAAACTAGCGTTCCAAACCCGCGTTTGTGAAGACAACCTCACTCCACATACTGTTTCGAGTTCCGTACATATTCGCCCAAATGCGCTCAAATATCAGAATGCGCGGCGTTAACAAGATACACTCGAAATATACTAGGGCGTCGCCCTCCGACTACATTCACTTAGCACAACCACGCTCTTACTGTAGCCGCGTCCCTCCGGCGCTTCCGACGGTCCACACACACAGACTGTGTGCTCGGCCGGAAATAATACGGGGCGGAGCCCCGCCCCTCACGCTGCGTGTGGAGGCCATCTTAGAACGGGTTCACATCGCGACCTCAGACCACAGTTCTCATTTATCTTGATATCAAGGCATGGAGTTTCCATAATTTTATCCTTTAAATGGAAACAACTAAAAGCACAGGTGCAGGCCCATAAATAAATGGCTGCTAGGGAGGCTGAAGATTGATCATCGCCTCACTTAAAAGGTTACTCCTATGCTTTATAATTCCCATATAGACATAAAGGTACCACTGGCACTATATAATGCCTTTATAAACATGTAGGTGTCCCTGAGTGTGAGTTTTAGGAACACAAAAAGGGGTCAAAGGAGGGGAAAACCAAAAGGGATATATCCTGTGCTGAATAGCACATGTGCACTAGCCTGAGATGGAAATGGGATGGAGAGGGACTAGCCAAGAGTGGAAAATGGATAGAGAGGGTGGCAGTGGTCGGTGACAGAGCCCTGTCAACGCCTACTGATTTTGTTCCACTCAATATTTTCGTTGAGTCCCTCACGATCTGCCCTCTCCAAATATATCCATTTTGCCTCCTTTTTTGCCAAGATATTTTCCAGATTGTGTGAGTCGCCCACCACTTTTTCCAAGACAGTCCACTTCAGCTCCCTAGGGTCGTGTCCTGATGTATTGAAGTGTTGGACCAATCGTGTAGTCAATTTCTTAGCCCGGATGGTACTCAAATGTTCCTGCACACGGATTTTTATCTTGCGGGTTGTGAGGCCGATGTAATATAGACCACAACTGCACATCAATCTATATATGACATGAGTCGTATTGCAGTTGCTGAATCGGTTGAGGTACCAGATTCTGCCACCGCGTAGACTGACAGTCTTAGTTGCTTCTGTAAGCCCACAGACCGAACAACATCCACAGGGATAGTGCCCAGCGGGTATGCTGCTTGTGTTTGCTGGAACCCGATTCCGTGTATGGACCAATTTGTCCCGTAAGTTAGGGGCTCTTTTGAAGGCGAAACGCGGAATGGGCATCTTATTTTCCGCTGTATCAAGAATGGACCAGTTTTTCTTTATGATCTGCCTGATTTTGCTAGACAAGGGATCAAAAGTAGTCACCACTGGTAAGCACACTTGTTTTTCTTTATTATTCCGCTCCAGTAGTGCTTCTCTTGGAGTGTTCAAGGCCCTCTTCCGTGCGTGTCTAATAACTTTAGCCGGATACTCCCGTTGTTGCAATTTAGTGACTAATTCAGAGGACTGTTCTAGAAAAGTTTCGGTGGACGAACAGTTCCGGCGATATCGCAGAAACTGTCCCACCGGGAGGTTGTCACGTAACGACCTCGGATGGAACGAATGGTAGTGGAGGAGGGAGTTGCGATCAGTGACCTTGTGATGTACACTGGTCAGCAGCTTGAAATCAGTCACAGTGATGTCTACATCGAGATATACTGCAGAGATGTTACTGATGGACCAGGTGAACCGGAGGCTCGGGTCCACCTGATTGAGCCACTGTAAGAACGTCTGTAACCGGTCCTCTGTACCTGTCCAGATACAGAGGACGTCGTCGATATAACGCCTCCACAGAGAGATGTTCTCTCTGTAAGGATTTGACTCATGGAGGACCACATTCTTCTCCACCTGGCCCACATAAATGCAGGCCAGGCTAGGAGCAAATGTGGCCCCCATGGAAGTCCCAGACGTCTGCAGGTACAGTTGGCCCTGGTACTCAAAGAAGTTTCTTGTGAGTGCTACCTCAATGCACTGCATGACAAACGTTTGAGGTGTGTCGTAGAACCACTCCATCTCCCCCAGGGCCCGTGCTGCTGCCACCAGCGTGGCGTCCTGGGGGATACTGGTGTACAATGACTCAATGTCAATTGTGACCAGTACTTGGTTGGCAGGGTCAAAGGATATATCTTTCAGAATATTCAAGATATCCATCGTGTCTTGGACGAACGACTCTTGAGTCACCACCGCCTCCCTCAGAAAGAAGTCGGCGAACTGGGAGAGGGGTTCAAGGATGGACTGGATCCCGGAGACAATGGGGCGTCCCGGGGGCGGACGTTGGGGCTTATGGATCTTTGGCAAGATGTAAAATGCCGGCACCCTAGGATTACTATTGAGGATAAAGTCCGCCTCTTTAGGTGTAATCCATTTCTTTGTCACTGCCTCTGCCACCATCTGCTTGATGATCTTCACAAGTTCAGGTGTGGGGTCCCGCACGAGAGGCTGGTAATTTGTGCGCACTCGCAAGAGTTGGAGGATTTCAGTCTCGTAGTCTATGGTGTTAAGTACTACCACTGCCCCACCCTTGTCAGCTGGCTTGATGGTTATAGCCAAATTTCTTTGTAGAGTACCAACTGCCTGCCATTCTGCCTTCGTCATATTATGACCCAGATTTTGTCCGGTGGTTTGTTCCAAAGATTTTATTTCGCCGATGACACGTTGTTCAAATACTGCCACCTCTGGTCCTACAAGTGATGTGGGGGGGCAAAAATTTGAAGGCCTACGGAGATTGGTGTCAAAGAGAGAGAGCGGTACACTGTCTTTGTTCGCAAAAAATTTATGAAGTTTTATTTTGCGCATCAACTCTGAGACCTCGGTCCTACATAGAAACGGATCATGGTTCGGTGTGGGAACGAAACCAAGTCCCTTGTTAAGTACGCTTTTTTCAGTGTGTGTTAATTCGTAGGAGGATAGATTTACAACAATGTAAATAGCAATGGGAGGGGGTGAATGATTCATTTCCCTTAGTTGCGGAATGTATTGACCCTGCTCCGTGTGATCCGGGGTGAGAATGATTGCCATGTTTGTTGTGTCCCCCTGCCTCGTCCCTGTGGTTGGCCCCTTCCCCCCCGGGCCCCTCTCTGGGGTTGGCCTAAAAAAGACCTCAGTAGGGCTCCCAGGTCCTCGTCAGATCTGCTTTCAGGAGCAAAGTTGACCCTGGTGTTTGTGGGCACCGTTTGGCGTGCTGGGCCCTCCTCGTCCTCGCTGCTCGTGTTATCGAACCGCCAGTGGTTAGGGGTTCGTCTATTGCCCCCTTGTCCCCTATTGTGTCCTCTCTGGTTGAATTGTCCCCGCCTCTGATATGGTTGGTTCCTTATAGGTTCTGGTTGTCTATCATAGTATTCGTCCTCTGTGTAGGGTCAGACTGATATGCATATAGCCATGTCTGAACTGGGGTGGCAGAGTGGGCTAAAGAAAGATGATGGATCAAACCCAGATCTTTTGACTGGGTGTGAGTGTTTGATTGATTCAGATGCTCCGTCCATCACCACCCCCTTTTGTACCGCTTTTGGCCGCCATAAGTGTGGCAGGGTATGCTCAGACGTGAGTCCCTTGCTCACTTTGCCACTGGATTCAAGCAAGCCGGGCTGAAGACGGCTGGAATGCCAGAAACCGGTCCTCGGAAGCTTGTTTCCGGTCCAGGGAAGACATGGCTTGGCAGTTCGGGCTGGACTGTTCCCATGAGGCACAGGGTCAGACTGATTTGCATATAGCCATGTCTGAACTGGGGTGGCAGAGTGGGCTAAAGAACGGTGATGGATTAAACCCAGATCTTTTGACTGGGTGTGAGTGTTTGATTTATTCAGATGCTCCGTCCATCACCACCCCCCTTTTGTACCGAGATATATCTAGTCGGCGCACACTACACATCTCATCACAGATCAATCGCCATCCCTAGAAGGGGACATCCGTAAAGAGGAGGTCATAGCGGCCATCTCCCTACTAAAACTTGCCAAATCACGAGGCCTGGATGGATACCCTAAGTTTTCCTCAAGACCTTCTTCCCCTGTCCTAGTGCCAGTCTTGACACAACTATTTAACTCTTTCTCCGTGCACGAGGCGATTTCTACCTCAATGCTCGTAGCCTCCATCATAGTTTTACATAAACCAGGCAAAGACAATACGCAATGTAGCTCAGACAGACCTATTTTCCTACTGAATTTATATTTGAAACTATTTACAAGCATTATTGCATAGGCTCAATGCACATATATCCTCATTAGTGGACCCGGATCAAGCCAGCTTTATCCCCCGGAGACAAACTAGCGATAACACCAAGCGCCTTCGCCATATTATAGAAAAAGTCACCAGAGTGCAAGGGGATTATACGTTACTAGCAGTCGACGCTGAAAAGGCCTTTGACCGAGTCCACTGGCCCTATTTGGAACAAGTCCTCATACACTTGAGTTTGGGGAAAAATGCAGGACACGTATACTCAACTTATCATACGCCCACGGTGACGGCTGTACTTAACAGCTACACATCCACGCCCTTCCCGATACACAGGGGCACACGTCAGGGCTGTCCCCTCTGCTCTTTGCTCTATATATGGAACCATTGCCCCAGACAATTCGCAACCACCAAGAAATCACTGGGGTGTCATTCAGGTGCAATTGACATTGCCTTACCTTGTACGCAAACGTGCTGGCGACCGTGGAGAGGCCAGATGGTTCCCTGCCTGCCTTTTTTGGGGAGCTCAAATCTTTTGGGGCTGCCTCGGACTTTCAGATCAATGTAGAGAAATCACAAGCACTTAACTTAACCTTTCCGTTCCCTTACAGCTATTTGTCGATCCTTCCTAAGATTCTCTATCTCTTCCAGACTCTCGCCATTTCGCCACCATCTGGCATGATTGCTAAACTTCAGACTGAAATAGCTTAATTCATTTGGCAAGGCAAGAAACCGCGTATGAAGACTTTTAGCCACCTTCCTCTGGATGCCGGGGCCTGGGTATACCTGACCTCCTCCTCTACTATCTTACAAGTTACTTACCTTTGGTAACGATGTATCTGGTAGAGATGATTCGAACCACAGATTCCTTAATGTAGAATTATTCCCAGGCGTAAGACTGGATCTGGAAAATGTTCTTTGCCACAGCATATCTGCGCGCCGGTGGGTGGTACAACGTGACTCCGCCCTGACGTTGTCCGCAGGCTTGACGTCAGCAAGGTCACATAAGCCCCACCCGGGCGCGCCGTCAGTTTTCTTCAGAGAACTTTTCCACGCCACAACGCAGAGCTATCACAAACAAAAACTGTGAGAATATGGGAACAGTGTGTGAAAAAAATCAGATGAACGGGAAGAAACGAATGGTGAGAAACAGCACATTCCGGGAGATTGCCAGGCCCTGTGGTACCAAAAGTCATAGAAGGGAAGAGCATAGCACAGCTACTGCAAAGCAACCCTGCAAGCAAATAGGTCATCCTCCCTGGGGGCAGACAAGCATGTGAAAAACTTCACAGCAGAGGAAAGAGGCCTGCAACCCCAGCCTATAAACAGTGAGGGACAACAAGGCCAGAACAGAAGAGTAACAATTTACCCTCAAGACAACACCAGCAAGGAGAAGTGCATTCCCTGTAAAGAGCTAAGGGTCGAGGCAAAGCCAGGAGACCCAAACTCAGAGGAGTCAAAAATTTCAGGCAATGAAAAAGGAAGAAGGGCATGAGTAGGCCCCACACTGGAAGACCAGGGTGCAGGGACGCAGAAGTACCCATGAACCGACCAACCAATCACCAGAAAGGAAGGAGTGTATCAAACAAACAGAACAAGCATCCCACTAGGGAGGAAGTGAAAGAGGGCCCTCGCAGAAGACAAAACCACGCAGAGGCAGGCGAATGCAGAAGACTAAGCTGAAGGTCCTCGCAGAACGGGAGGAAGGGCTGGTCGTGAAGCAATCTGCGGCTAGAATAGTCTCTACCAGATACATCGTTACCAAAGGTAAGTAACTTGTACATCTGATAGAGACTACTAGCAGCAGATTCCATAACGTAGAACAGATACCTTAGCCATACCCAGAAGGGAGGAGGGCCTGCGAGAGAGCCTCCCAGTAGGAAGAAACACAGGGCCCCCGCAGGGGATGTGTAATGGGGACAATAGGGCCGACCCAGCCCCCACCAAGTGGAAGGAAGCAAGGACAAGGCGAAGGGAGGCCAGGACACCCCAAGCCCATCCAAGGTACCAGGGACATCTGCCAGAAAGCCCGGAGTGACAGACAACGGCAGAGGAGTAGCAAGGAAGAAAAGAATCACCCCAAACTCCAAGGAGAAGAGTTAGAAATGGAGGCAAAGCCCTCCACAGGAGAACACACACAGTTAAGGGGACAGCTGAACCAGCCACAGCCTTGAGCCAGCAGACAAGGCAGGAACGGCACCACAGTCAAGAAAGGCAGGCATGAGAAAAACGACAGTCTCGCAAGTCTCCAACAGTACAAGAGGCAGGAGCACAAGGGCACATGCCAAGGCCCACAGCTGTGGACCAGAAAGAGCAGGCGTGCGCAGCCAGCAAGTGCCATGAACCAGAGCGCCCATACCAGCCCGAGCGCAAGACAAAGTTAAAGGTCAGGGAAATCCGTAACAACCCCTAAAGGGAGACCGTGCCAGACATGAACCGACCCACGAAAAGAAGTGGGATCAGCCAGAAGAGAAGAGGAGAAATACATAGGACGGACTAAAGCCGTCAACCAGAACACAGGAAAAATACCAGGAAATCCTATCCCCCCTGGAATACCAGACAGAGGACCAGGTCGAAACACCGGACAAAAAAGGGTGGAAACACCACAGCACAACGCCACAGACGGCTTGCCAAAGCTGGTCCAGCAATGCAGCAGATACTGAAAATGAAAAAACCTGGAGCAGCGCAAGCTAAATCCAGACAAGATCAAAGAAACCACACCAGCGGTATACAGCGACGCCAGGAAAGGCGAGGTACCCGCAAAGGGGAGTCCACACCCTCCCAGCATAAGACAGAGCCATACAATAGCTACAAGTACCCCACTTAGGGTATGACACGTCCCAAAGAAAACCTGGGAACCACTCTTAGGGAAAAAATCCCGCATCAGAGAACAAGAACATAAGGACCTGCGGTTAGAACCATAGACGGCTTATCAATCCGCCAAAAAATACACTATTATCTGAGGGGCTGTGCCAGCAGCCAACAGGAGAGAGGTGCCAACCTAGGGACCCCCGAAGGCATGTCAAACCACACAAACGGGCCAATCAAAACACCAGATTCCAGGAAAAAGGTGGGATAACGCCTCCCATCAAGCCCTGGAGGATCAACAAGCCAAACTCATTGAGGGGGAGGAGGGCAGAGCCCCGCAAGGAGACGTTGAATGGCGGAGTCACCGTGGGTGTTAAACAAAAGAACACCCATCAAAGGGCAGGTCAACCAGACGCTCCCCAATATTCTCAGGAAAAACACCATGCCGCAAGCAAGCATGGCGACAGACCACAGAACTGGCCATAGCACGGCCTAGAGCATCAGCAACATCTAAGGCCGCATGGAGAATAAACGCGGCCAACTCCCCACCATCCAACACATGGTGTCGTAAATCAGCGCAGGCATCTTCGTGGGAGACAAGAGACAGAAGGGACTCAACAGAATCCCACAGGCAGGAGGTAGCCCTGGCCAACACACAAAGTGTGTTGAGCACTAGCAAAGCAGCACTGGAGGAAGCGAAGATGTTACGCCCCCCATGAATCAAACTACTGGGCCTCTCGTGACAGAGGAAACGCCACCAAAGGCAAGGAAGGAAAAGCAGTCTGCAGAAGAGGGCCCTGAGTAGAAGGCTGGAAAGAAAGGCAGACTGGATCGTGCGGAGTAGGACAGTGGCGGTGTAGGAGCGGCTGAGGCACCAGATCACCTGTGGCGGGGATAACCCCAAGCCCCCAAAAGAGAGTTGTGGAGCGAAGCTTCGAATGGAAGAAGCAGCTCCCGTCCACCAGATCCCTGGTTGAGATCTTGCAACAGATGATCCATAGGGAATGGGGTGACCGGGTCACCCATTTGCAAAATGCCAGCGGCTGTGTAAATAGCCCGAACAAAGGCTACACTGGCCTCCGTAGGGCGTCGCAGGTGAGAAAGCAATTCCTCCGTGAGCAACGGCTGTAAACTAAGCCGTCCATCCCAAAGTCCAGCTGGTGGATTAAATGGCCAGCCCCTGAATAGTGGAGGATCCACGGACGAGTGGGGGGCCTGATGGGCCTCCGGGGAAGGCGGAGAAGCTGGCGGAGCAACCAGAGAGGGTCCAAGGTTTGAGGCTGCGGGATGGCGAGGAGCCTTCCCTAGAAGACGCTGGTGAAAAAGCAACGACGCGGCATCCCGTCTCCGGAGAAGAAGAGACCAGGAGATGACAAACCTCCAAAGAGGAAGGAATCTCTGGAGAAGAGTTGAGGACCTGACGTCGGCACGGCGCCGTGGAGTCTGCCACAGGCATCGGTGCGACGTCGATCAGCGCCGGAGTGAACACCGGCGGCGCCAAATCGACCTTCCCCACCACGTACTCCCTAGGAGAATGGGATGGGCTCAGAGCCGGTTCGGCGAAGGTACAGCGCCGAAAAGGCGCCGGCTCAACCTCACACGAGGCAGCCGCCTGCGTAGAGGACCAAGAGGGACTCTGGAAAGCACCCCAGGCCCCGGCTTCCACCCGCAGCACCACCGGGGAGGCAAGTCTTCGGTGCCAAAAAGGCATTGGCGGGGAGGAGCTGCAACAGCGACCAAGATGGCCACTTAAAGCTCGGCTCCGGCCGACCCCTTCCACCCAACTCGCCATCCTGTAATTAATCCTGGCCCCCGACCCGTCCGCGGGTGTGGGAAACTGAGCGGCGCCGGTGGAGACAATTCCGGTTCTCCTGGGGGCCCCGGTGACTGCGCTGCATCGACCGGCAGTTTGCGGCCTGCGGCGTTGGGAAGCCGGGGCCTCGAGTCACTGCGGCTCCCCGGCCGCGAGTAAACAGCGGCCGCCGGGAGGGTCCCGAGTCGGCCGAGCAGACATTGCGGGGGCTGCGGGCTGCTTTGCCCCCCCCCGTGTTCGAGATTTGGCAGTGGACCCCCCCTGGACTTGAGGAGTGCCTAAATACGGGGCCTTTGTGGTCTGGCCTGCTGCTTTGTGACCCGGGGCTCCCTTGCTGGGTGGGGTGGCCGGTTCTCTCTTTAATCGGCATGATGGCTTGTCCTGGTAGCCCCCGGAGAGGCTTTATTGTGGTGCCCTGTCCGGAATAAGGAGTCGCAGCATTGGGGGAGGATTGGTCCCCCCATAGGAGCGAGGGATTGCTGCTGGGGACGGAGATTCGGTGTGGTGCCGCCCTGCTGCATTGCTGGTGCCAGGCCCTTGGCTCTACTTTGGCTGAGGCCCAACGCGACGACCCGCCCGGATATTGCGGTGGCAGCTGTGGAGGGAGGTCAGTTCCCCCATCTGGGCAGGGGATCGCAGGGGGGAGCTGAGACCTGGGGGGGCTTTCTCGCTTTTGTGGAGCAGGCTGGGCCCTTGTGACTGTACCACTGCCCGGATTTGGTGCATCCTCCCGTCCTGCTTGGCCCAGCTCTCTGGACGTTTCCCCCCCCCCCCCCCCCCTTTTCCCGGATGGGTGCGGCTGGAGTCGTGGAGAGTGCTATGCGAGCCTGAGGAGATACCTGGCCTTGTCGTTGCAACTTCGTTGGGGCCGGGCCTGGACCTTGTTTGCAGCGCCCTGGGTTTGGGCGGCAGCCCACACGTTCTGCGACTGGCCCCTGTGGACTGGAGGTTAACCCCCACTGCTCCTTCCTGTGGACGGTGGTGGGGACTTTTGTGGTGTCACTATGGCAACGAAGACTGACTCAGAGAGACAGGCGCCCAAGATCACCAGGGGTGCCAGGCAGATACAATATAACAAGTTGGACCAATACACTATGCCCAAAGGGTCGCCTCTCGAGTCTAAGAAAGGTCCAGGCGGAGGCTCTGACGACCACCCTGTGGAAGAGGAACCATCCTTACGTGACCTTATGGCGGCTATCACTGGAGTCCGGACGTCCCTTGGTCAGAAAATGGAGACTCTTGACACCAAATTGGATACCGTCTCGATAGAAATGGGGCTGATTCGGGCGGACCTCTTGAAGGTGAACAAGAAAGTCAAATCGCTGGAAGTTAAAACAACGAGTCTTACGGACAACGTGAATCAGCTGCAGCAGGAGGTGCGTGACCTTAGGTCCTCAAGGGAGTCTACTCACCGTCTGCTTGATGAGTATGAAGGGCGGGCCCGGCGCAACAATGTTCGCATCCTGGGAGTCCCGGAGAAGGTGGAGGGGCAGGCAGCGGATCTATTTGTTGAGGACCTTATCCTTAATCATCTCAAACCAAAGGGCCTTAGTAAGTTCTTCACGGTGGAGCGTGCTCACAGGGTCCCGGGCGGCAGGCCCGAGTCGGGACGAATCCTAGGCCGATTATTGCGCGAGTTATTAATTTCCGTAACCGAGACGCTATCCTGCAGGCGGCCAGAGCTGCAGACCCTCTGGAATATGAAAATGCTACACTTCTGTTCTTCCCGGACTTCACTCAGGCGGTCCAGAAACTAAGGCAGCGTTTTTTTTCGATCAAGAAGAAGCTGAGGGACAAGGGCATGAACTATGCAATGATGTTTCCAGCCCGCCTACGCGTGGAATTGGATGGAAAGACATGTTTTTTTGATAATCCTGAAGTTGCGGCGGGCTGGCTTGATACTATCTCACGACCGGACCAGGAGTCCCATGAACAAGGAGATGCTGAGAAACAATGACATTGCGGAGCGTGAGGCCAACAGGGGGTTGTTGATTAAGATTTCGCGGATTGTCTCAGTGGGTGCCAATGTGCGGATTGCCAGCTGGTTGGTGTTTATCTGATTTTTTAGTGATTTAATGATTTAGGTATATTCACACAAAGTTTGGGGGGGGTGTGGGGGGAGGCGGGGAGCGAGTCTGTCCTCCTCCAGGGGTGTATCTTTTAGTTAGATCAGTTAAATTGTAGGGCGACAGGCACACTGCAAGTTGGGGACGAGCGAAAGCAGTGAGCAGGGGTGCAGGGTGGAGGCAGGTTTTGCGTGGGGGGGTTTGGTTGTTCTTTTGTTGTGTGTATTGTGTTTTTTGTTGGTTTTAGCAAGGGCATCGAGTATCGGGGCATTCTATTGAAAGCCAACATGTTTAAGTTGCAGGGTGCGGAGGATGACCACTTCCTTTTCATTTGAGATGATGGGGGTAGGGATCTAAGGGTTTTAAGCTGGAATGTAAATGGTTTAGGGGATAAAATCAAGCGCAGTGTGCTTCAGTACCTCAAACGTCATGCTCCTGATGTGGTTTTACTCCAGGAAACAGATTTAGTTGGGAACACATGTAGGGCGTTGCACAGAATGGGATATAAGCTAGTGGGCCATGCAGGGTTTACTTCGGGATCTAGGGGAGTGGGAATACTGATACGGAAGGTGCTCCTGTTGATGATAGATTCAGTAATTGAGGATGATGGAGGCAGATACATTAGGGTTACGGGTCGTTGGGAGGGGCACGCCCTCTCATTGTTGTCGGTCTACGTTCCCCCTGGTAAGCAGGCCACAACCTTTTCTGACTTGGGGAAACTCCTCCTTGATCTCCCAGAGGGACTGACGATTCTGGGAGGAGACTTTAATGCAGTGGTATCTGGAGCCATGGATAGATATCTCCCGAGGGATGCAGGGCGAGCTCAGAGGTGGTTGCCCGATTTTCTAGACACTATGGGGTTGGTGGATGTCTGGAGATTGCTTCACCCGGACCAAAAGCAATACACTTTTCATTCTGGTGCCCACGGTAGCCTTTCTCGTCTGGACTATTGTCTGGTGCCAGCGCCCAGGCAATTCACATTGCAGACGCGACACACCTCGCCAGGGGCATATCGGACCACTCTCCGCTCTGGCTTCGATTTTGTATTGATTTGGGTTCGGAAGGTAGAGTGGCCCCCATTAATCTATGGCATATACGCAACCCTAAGATCCGGAACGCGCTGATTAAAGCTTTGGATCAGTACTTTTTGGAGAATGTTGGGTCGGTTACCTCCTCGGTCTCCCTTTGGGAAGCCTTCAAGATGGTTATCAGAGGCCAGGCTCTCTCGCTGATGGCAGGGGGAAAAAAAAGGAAAGGAATAAAACCGTCGTTGATGTAGAGGTTGAAATAGCGCGCCTTGAGGCGGGACTGGAGGAGGAGGCGACTCGGTCTAAACTGCATGTTCTGAAGCTTAAGCAGCTTGAGTATAGATCACTGGTTACGGATACAGCCAGAGCCCAGAGTAGAGAGCAGCAGGGTAGATTATATGATGTCGGAGACAAAGCAGGGAACCTTATTGCCTGGTTGGATGAGAAAGATAGAGCTGATCGGGTCGTTCCGGAAATTGCGACTGCGGAGGGAGTGCGACTCACGGACCCACAGAGTATAGTGGACAGTTTTGCTAATTATTTTCAGATGGTGTACACATCAGTATCGGATCTGCCGGAGGAAGACTCTCACCTGCTACTGCGGGACTTGAGGTTGCCGTGCTTGTCGAATGAGGACCGTGATCTCATGGACGCCGCTTTCACGGCCGATGAGGTGGCCCTTGCGGTGCGCTCATTGAATGCGGGTATGGCGTTGGGACCCAACGGGCTCCCGATTGAGCTTTACAAGCTACGGCCAGATAAGATCGCGTCATACCTGCGGGACATGTTTGTGGAGGCCAGGGAGACGGGGATATTGCCCTATGATCAGAGGATTGCTTCTATCGTAGTTATACACAAGGAGGGCAAGCCGAAGTCTAATTGTGCCTCGTATAGGCCAATTTCATTGTTGAATGCAGAGCCTAAAATACTTTCTAAACTCCTCTCCAATAGATTGATTAATGTGATCAGTGGGCTGATACACCAGGATCAATCGGGCTTTATTCCTCACAGAAACACGGCCTTAAACCTGCGCAGGCTGCATGGCGTAATAGCCAGGGCCCATGCCCTAAGAGAGGCGGCCATAATAGCTTCACTTGACGCAACGATGGCCTTTGACACGGTGGAATGGCTATATTTGTGGGAAGTTCTAGCTAAATTTGGCTTCGGTCCGGAGTTCATTCGTTGGGTGCGCCTGCTATACACTGAACCTCTAGCTCAAGTGGTGGTAAACAACCGGGTCTCGGCGCCATTTTGTCTTGGGCAGGGCACTCAACAGGGTTGTCCCCTCTCTCCACTTCTGTTCTCGCTGGCCCTCGAGCCTTTGGCGGCCTGGATCCGCTGGGAGCCCTCGAGTCGAGGTATCCAATGGTCTTCACAGTGGGAAGACCGGATCTCGCTATATGCGGACGATATTCTCCTTTATTTGACTTCTCCCTAATTGTAGTATGTGACGTGTTGGCCTCTTTTGGCAGAAATTCGGGGCTGTCGATAAACTAAGGGAAGTCACTTTTGTTTGTCCTCTGCGGGGAGGCCCCGGTTCCCCCACGAAATTGTCCTATCCAAATCGCCACAGAGGGGTTCAGGTATCTTGGGATCTTCATCTCATTGGACTCTACAATCCGTTACACCAGGAACATCCTTCCCCCTTTGCTCAGACTGAGGGCTGACGCAATCGGTTGGAAGAAGCTCCCTTTATCCCTATTGGGGCGTGCAACCCTTTTTAAAATGATGGCTCTGCCCCGCTTCCTTTATGCACTTCAAAAATCGTTAGATGTGGTTCCGGCTAGTTATTTTCGAGAGGTGGAAGGGTTGCAGCGTAGTCTGTTATGGGAGGGAAGGCCCCGTATTGCCTTAGCCAAATGGACGCTCCCTTGGTATGATGGGGGAATCGCCCTCCCAGATATCAAACGTTACTATTGGGCTTCAAAGCTGGCGGCCATTAATCACGGGACTTATGGGCCCGTATCGGACCCTGGTTACGCGATGGACAGGTGGCTTCTCCCTGGAGGTAATTACACTAGGGCACTATATAACAGGTCACTGATTGCGAATTTGACGGGACCTACTAAACATGCGGTGCGGATTTGGCATGATGCCACAAATTCATTGGGATGGAGGGATCGAATGACTATGGCTACCCCGCTATTTGCGTCGGGAAAGTTAGGCAAGCTTTGGCATACAAAGGGGTTCGACAAGTGGGACTTGATTGGGATCTCGACCATTGGGGACATCTGGGCGAAGGGGAGGATTAAAACGTTCGAATAACTACAGACGGAATTTGAGCAGGGGAAATCCGAGTATTTCTGATATGCACAAGTCACACATACGCTGAAGGCAGCACTACCAGAGGGGATGGACCTGCCTGAGGCTTCGCCCCTAGAGGATAGGATTTTGGACGGTCATATGCCAGAGATGACTATCTCCCTGATTTACAAACAAATTATTAATCATAGGGCAGATCATCTTGCGGAGATGAGATAAATGGATGCGAGATGGTATTGAGATAGATGATGAGGATTGGCAGTCAGCCGTGTCATCTCCGAAGGAGGTCGCGATCCCAGCAAGGTTGAGGCTTGTTCAGATGAAAATACTACACAGGGTGTATGTCACTGGACCCCGATTGGTCCGGATGGGGCTATCTGAAACGGATTTGTGCAGAAGAAGGTGTGGTCTTGTACATTCCTCCATGTCCTCTGGGAATGTCGATATATAGTTGAATATTGGAATGAGATACACAACACGATGAGTGGGGTCTTGGGGATTACTGTGCGGCCAGAGGCTAGGATAAGCCTCCTCAATATTTGGGAGCCGACGGATCTGAATGGGGCCCCGTCTGAGTGGGCGACATTGGGTGCCATGATCGGAAAGCAAGTAGGCATACCATGTTTCCAACCTTCTCGTTACCCCGCTCCTATTGTGGCAGACTCTACAGCGGCACCGGTGTGGTTATTGACGTGCTCTGGGTTCTCTCCGCGCTCTCCACTGAACGCTGTGTACTGCGGTTGCGGGTGTTATTGGTATTTTTCAAGCCCTCCCCTTAGCAAACAATGAAAGGGGGGGGGGTTCAGTACGCTGCAAATACACAGCACCCAGAGCATCCCAAGAGCAGTGTCCTGCCTGTACTCCTTCCTCCCCAGTGGAAACTCAGGCCCCCAGTGCGGCTCCCAGTGCAGGCCTGGCGCGCAGTCACAGCAGAGGTCATGCGTTTCTGTAATATAAACATTAACTTTATGTGCAGCAATGGCTTTTTCCTCTCCACCAGAATGAAGGCTTTTGAGGGTGCTCATTATCCGAGACATTTCCAGTAAATGTATAGCGGTCAGGAAAATGTGATTCCCAACATCGGGGAACATGCGTTTTCAATATATGCACAAGGACAAAAATCATGGCAAGAGAAAACAAGAGCAGCTGCAAAGTGAAAGCGACCATGCTGTGCTTCATTAGTAACCTGATCCACAACAAGGGAGGAATGCAGCTGCCACAAAGCGCACCGCTGCTCGCTCCAGACACCAAAACGCTATAGGAGTGAACATTTAGAGAAAAGGTGGAACATACTCCCGCCTTTGGCAATTTGCGTGCTTCAATTATTGAAAGCCACCCGCAAAGACCAATGGAATGTGTGGGAGTTGCCAAAACCACACTGAGAAGTTTGAGAAGTTTGGAGTGCTCACAAGAAGCCTGCCATAGAGCAGCACATGCGAGCTGCACTACGCCAGACCTAAAAAGCAGCAAAAATGGGGCACAGAATAAGGCAAAAATATCTGGGATGCCTATGAAGAAAATGAGGATTTCCTACACTCTAGGTCGATTATTAAGATTTGAACTTGTGAAGCCACAGGTTGTATGGACATCTTTACAGCAAGGGCATTTTCCCAGAATATTAACTCATAAGTTTAGGGCCGGAGGAGTAACAGCAGCACTGGAATCAGTGCACTGGATTTTTGCAATGAGAAGGACCAAATTATGCAGCGTAACACGGAGTAGTATTACTTTATTATTTTGCCTTTTTTTTACATGGCAACACTGGCTGGAACAAAGTTTCACCCCATTAGTGCCAGTTTAAAACAACTGCGACAAATAAGCAGCTAAAAGCGGACCAGTAAACCTTTGAGAAGGGCCTTCCACTATGCAACAACAAGTCACTGAGTTTTGTTTAGTAACTTGTGATCTGTTTGAGATGGCTTTTTGTTAAAATCTGTAATTTATGTACCAGAAGATGGACTATATAATAAAAGTAAATCTATAATCCTGCATAAAATGCTGAATCTGCAGAATTGCATAATTCCAGTGGCCCTAACTATAATCCATTTTGGTCTACTCATATGACAAAATGAGAGAATTTCTTGGGTGAGAATAAAATGCAGTTACTGATGCCCCAAAGTTGGGTGTCTGTTTTACAACTTCCTTCTAATTATATTAACAGGCTCTGCCTTCTGAGAGCACCTTGGCAGATTGAGGGAAAGCAGGAGAGCCCTAGCTCATGCTGCCAGTGCAATCATGGAATTGTTGCCAGAGCTTTTCTTTGTATATTGAACACTTGCACTGCTCCTTCAAATTCTGTACCTTTGTCGTGTTAGTGATCATTGATAAGTATTTTTATTTAAGTCAAAACTTTGCTAATGTACGTGTTTTATTGCTTAATGCACAAGTTACTACTTGTGTAACGATATATCTGTAAGAGACATTAGTTAGTATTAGATTCCTTGCCTGGGGATATTCTAAGGTGAGGAATTTAATACTAACGTGTCTCTTTCAGATAAAGTGTTATAAGCAGGGCCTCCGGAATTATAGGATTCTGTGACTGTAGCTTATTACGCATAATTATGGATGTGCCATATTTGTCACAATATATCTGCTGTAAAATTTGCAAATGTTAAAAAAATGTGTCTAGCTCAAACAAATCATAAGTTGCTAAAACCAGAGCAATGTGTTGCTGTGGAGAAGGAGGCCCTTCGCAAAGGTTGACTGGTCACGTTGACTGGTAACCTTTCATTTGCCTAATGTATTTCGGTGTTAAACTGGTACTAAGGAGCTGCAAACTTTGCCAAGAGTGTGGTAATGTGTAAAAATATAAAAAAAATTAAGTAATACGATCATAAAATGTCCCATATTACATGGAGTAATTTGCCTTTTCTTAACACAATTTATAGTCAACCCTGACGCATAATTTGGTTTTCCCCAGACACAATTCCACTGGCCCTGTCCTAAATAAGGAATAACGTCAAAGCATAAAGAATATATACCAAACCACTGCTAAAATATATATCCTGAATGTATGCAAATTTTCACTTTTCTTTCCATGGCAAAATCCTTCATACCGTTTCTGCCATATAAATGTTTTGATCTCTTAATTACTGCGTGACAGGAGCTTGCGATCTCCATAAGGTGGGAATGCCTCAAGGTACCCCTTCTGCTTACACGTGCAAAGTAATCGTGGCAATACCTGGTGACCTTACCCTTGTCCCAGGCACCTTAAGTAGCCCAAGGCATTGGAACTATAGATGAAAGATGCACAACTAGGATTTGATTGGTGCTAGCACATGGGCGAACACTGAGACCACGGTGATATCCTGTACTACTTACCAGACATATAAGGTAATATGTGATACATTTTTCATTGCTTTGTGACCCAAAATGACAACATGTAATGTGATATCTGTGTGATACTGATTAAAAGACAAAATATGAGAGAAAAAAAATGTAAACTAGGTTTTGATTGCAAGCCTGCAGGCAAGAGTGATTTTTTCCGTTAGGAAAAAACAGAAGGTGCTTTTCTGTTTGTGAATGGGCCTTGGGTGGGCCATGGGGCTAGCCTGGGAGGGCTTGGCCCACCTTCTAAAACAGGGACTAGCACCTCCACCAGCCTCTGGTTCATGAAGAGCAGGAAGGTTTTCAATGCCTTGAGGATGGCTCTCTGCTCCAGAAGGTTGATATGGTGCTGGGCCTTCCACAAAGTTCAAATGTCTCTTATTTCCACTTAACCCAGATGGGCTACATTCCAGAAGGGGTGCTTTGTTCAAAAATGTGAGCTCTGGGTGGAGTAAGTAGAGTGGTCTGCTGCTAACCTAATCACTGTCCCACAGCCACTACTGCAGATCTTTTGCAGTCTCCAACAAAATCTGGACCAGATTGGAAATATCCCTCTGGGGGAAGGACTCTTCTACTCCCCGCCCCCCAACCCCTGCAGAGCCTGCATATGCCGTCTGGTATGCTATTCCGAGGAGTACTCCCCCCCCCCCCCCCTTGCGGAGCCTGCATATGCCTGAATGTTCTGGATTTTCCCCTTTGGGGAGAAGTGCAGAACTGCACTGTAACCAGAATGGTTCCAATCAAGGGGAGCATTAGGGAATACATCAGGTGTGTCTTCAGCATGTTGATAGGGAACATCAACTATGTTAGGAGATTTGCAGTAGTCTGGAGGTGGGTGAGGACATTCTGAGGGCAAGCAAGCCTTCAACAGTGTCATTGAAGTGGAAAAGACTGGGACACCTGACCTCCAAAGATGTGTTGCAACCACTACCATCAAAACCAAAACATAACATGGTGAACTGAAAATGCCCCTGGCCCACCGTGAAACGTTGGTAGCTCCTGATAGCCTGCAGAACTGAGATACAGAAGTAAGCGTCTCTCAGGTCCAACACTACCATCCAGTCTCCAGGGTCGAGGGCAGACAAGAGCTGGGCCACAGTGAGCATCTTTTTAATTAGTCTTTTAATAGTACGTTGTTGAGATCCAAGACTGGCTGAAATCCTGAATTTCTTTAAGCACCAGAACGAAGCAGTAATAACCACAATGCACTTCTGGCATCAGCATCCTCTCTATGGCTCATTCGACCATAAGAGTCTGCATTCCTGCTGCAACAAGGACGGTGGTACTGTGTTAGCCATTCTGGGGAAGGAGCAGCAGGTTTTCAAGGAAAGGTAGGGTGTAACCCTGCACCACTATTTGAAAGACGCACTTGACTGCAGTGATCACCTGCCATCTTGGCAGAAAATGTCAGATCCTGCCTTCGTCAGGGTGGCCGTGTACTGAAAAGTGTACGCTAAGGATGTCTGGGGGCTGCATCAGCTGAAGGAGTGGGGGACTGGGCTGCACAATTCCCATGATGTCTACTTGTGAAGTGGGAGCAGTGGCCATGAAAAGATTGGAGGATTGTTTCACCGGCTGGATTTTCTGGTGATACGGATGGCCAAGAAGAGGGGCAAATACTGATGGTGCGGCTGTCGCAGGGGGAACAGAAAGGTCCAGGGAGCGCACCATGACCCTGCTGTCTTTAAAGAACTCTAGGGACGAATACACTTGTCCCCAAAAAACAGTTATTGAATAGCATGTCCAGAAGGCTCATCTGAACACCCTCTGAAATCACAATGGGCCACATCCAGGAGTGCCTGTGATGGGCCATAGGAGTGCTTATACCGACGCCAGCGAATCCATAGTGCCCAATCCGCAACAGATAGTAAATATGGTCGCATCACAACCGCCTTGCATGGTCTGAGATAGGGTAGTACAGGCCTCTTCTGGAACCATGAGAAGCATTTCAGCCACTGAGTCCTGTAGGTGTGAGAATAGTTGCCCAGAAGGCAGTTGGCATTGACCGAATGTAGAGCTAAATTCCCCCAGGAGAAGACCAGTTTCCTAAACATCTATTCTTTTGGATTACCTCTAAGAGGAAGTAATTCGGAAAGAATTCTTTTTAACTTTGTTGGCCGATACCTGGATCACAAGGCTCTCAAGAGAAGACTGGATCACCCGGTGCAGTACGACAGAACCTGGTAACCTGCCGATTAACAGAAGTCTAGACAGGGCTTGGCCCAGGTCCCCAAAAGCGCATTTCTTTAAAAGGCAAAAGGGGCTTCGGACTGGTCTGACCAGGTTGAAGCACCCCAGTCTAAACAATGAAATACTTTCTGGGTAGCAAGCTTGGGAACTTTTGCCACCCTCCACACAACCATAGTGAAGGAGCCAATTTCCTGTGAGTCCAGGCCCAGAGGAGACACCAGTCCATATCTGAGAAGGTATACTGACCACTGGTGTCCTGGAGGTCTTCATACCAAGAATCCCTCTGAAAGGGATCAGCAAGCTCATCCCCAGCATCATAGCTGTAAATGTCCAAGTCCATATCAAACAATTTGTGTAGGACATGAGCCATTACAGGTTCCAAGGGTATTGTGTTCGAGTAGGTAGGGTGGTCAAGCAGCTGTTGTGCAGTCAAAGCATCTTGTGGCCTCGGTGGAGGTCAGGGAGGTGCTGCCTCAGCATGGGACAGCACTCTGGGTTAGCATCCATCACCCAGAGTGGATGGCACCAGCAGCTCGTGTTGTGCTGTGGGAGGTAGCGCCAAAGAAGGAACCAGTACCAATGTCGGTCAGAATCTGGTAAGTCAGAGGGCCCAGCTGGCACCAAAGACAAACCCACTGTGGAAGTCCATTTGGGAAGCCTTGCAACTCCTTTGGGTCCACAGGTATGCTAGGAGCTCGCAATGTGCCAAAAAGCTGGAGTATTGGTTCTCCATTTGCTGTGGTGTTGTTGCAAGCCCTGGGAATTCAGGTTGCCGTGGGACAAGAGAACTCATCAGCTCTGCTGTACAACTACTTCGGGAGCAAGACCTCAAGGTCAGATGATGACCTCAGTCTTCAGAAAGTTGGAATGGCAGGACGGTACAGCCATGCATGGCCTTCTTATGTTTTTTCATGGACTTATCCGTGGATTTGGATCTTAAGGATTTTACTTGGGACCGACCACAGGAGTGGTATCAGAATTAGGCTCTGGACCTTGACTTGACCGACATTTGTTTACAAGATTCCCCAGACAGGTTGAAATCTGTAGATGTATGAGGTGACAAAATTCCTCACACATGATGTTATTGTTTTTGAAAAATCAAGAAGTCATTCTCAAAAAGATGAGGGGTAGCTCGAGATCCATGTTAAAGAAACTGATGTCCGGACGCATGACTGGTGCCTATATAGGCCCACGCACATCACGTTATGTGCAGAATGACGCAGTAAAGAGCCTTCAGCGCTACCTGTTGGCCTTAAGGGGTACTTCTCAATATTTTCCGTATCCAGTCTGGTCTAACGTATGAGAAATATTCAAAATAGTGAGGAATCAGTGTTAGAAGTGTATCAGAAAGAAATGTTTGATCACCAGTTACCCATTTGAAATCCAAGATATACAAATTGTATTATTTGTGGCAATCACAATTTCTTAAATTGATTAGGTTTTCAACATTATGTCCTATTTCTGGTTGCTCTTTCAAAACAAACTGCAATCATGTATCTGTAACAATAAATATTATAAATCAGACTTACAAACTACGTACCTGAACCATGCTGCTGATGACCATTGGCAACATATTCATTGGAAACCGGAGGATGTTAAATAAGGCCAACGACACAAATGCCTTTTCTGCATCAAGGACATTTTTCTCATCAATCAGCACATACACAGCAAATGTTGACAAAGCAACCTAAAGGAAAAAATATCTGGCCTATAAACAGGTATTTAGGTCATACAAATTAGCAAGCAAGAATACATGCACCCACTTTTTGTTTTGCTAATTTGTTATGATTTTCCCTTCAGCCTTTGGTGAAGCATTTCAAACAGATCATTCACAGCTTGTGTACATGCAGGCTTTTTACTGGGTCTTCACGGGTCCTCACAAGTCCTAGAATACCACTGTTGGTGTGCCTAACTGGTCTGCTAGACCTATTATGGTTTGTACTATGGTGGGGGATCACTGATACTGCTACAAATGGTAGAGCTCACAAATATTCTTGATGGAGTATTCTTCCTGAACATCTATACTGATCATCTTTAAAAAAAAGGTTGTGCAAAACAGACAAGTTACATAGCTTCAGTAACGCCTTACCTGGCAGATTCCTTACCTTAGAATATTCCACAGGCGTCAGACTGAATCGGGATAATCTTGGCAGTATCTCTGCACGCCAGAACGTGCCGCTAATCAGCTGTGTTGGACGGCGACGTCCACGCCAGAAGGGACTTGCACGGTGCACATATACGTGCCACCCCAAAATATAGACTTTAGTTCATGACTTTTCTGTGCCAGAAGCACAGAGCCACAGCAGAAAGTCAATGACAAGTACACAGATTCAAAGGACCTACAAGGACCTTTCAGTCAGAAAAGTCAAGTTTGCCGAAAAGGGAAGATGGGAGGATTGGTATGGAATCTGGGACTAGATAGTGTCTCTGCCAAATAAGGCGGTACTAAAGGTAAGTAACCTGTTCATATAGTAGAGACTTCTAGCCACAAATATCTTACCTTTGAAAAGATACTAAAGTAATACATCCCTGGAGATGGGTATGCAAAAAGGCTTAGACCACAAGTTCCTGGAGGA
The DNA here is from genome assembly GCF_964261635.1 of Lissotriton helveticus. Classification (NCBI taxonomy): domain Eukaryota; kingdom Metazoa; phylum Chordata; class Amphibia; order Caudata; family Salamandridae; genus Lissotriton; species Lissotriton helveticus. Next base: position 656,493,932 of record NC_136071.1, read on the forward strand.
CCGAACAGGCAAAGTGCCCATCAAGACAGACGAGACTGTCAAGGCAGTAACGTGTGGTAAACTAGCGTGAGGATGCCCATGTAGCAGCCTGCCTGATGTTTAGGACAGGGACTCCGCAAGCTAACGCAGGCACGGTGCAGAGTACTAGTTTATCTGGGAGGCAGCTGGTGTATGGAAGGTTAACAGACAGCCAGTAACTTTCTGACCCTCCTGGCTGGTGTGATGGACACTAAGGAAATAGTCTTGAGTGTCGGGAGTCAGAGAGGACAACTAAGCATGGGTTTGAAAGGGTTAAATCAGAGGGGGGGAATGGAAGAGCAAGTTATTTTAAAGAAGTCCTACTCCTGTGATCCTCTGAGTACACATGCAAAACAAGGAGAGGAGAACGTTCCTCTATGTAGCCGGTGCACTAAGGGTTGCTACCTGGCCGGGGATCAAGTAGCTGGGAGATCCGAATTTCAGATCATAATGCCCTCACACACCTGTTAGTATGTCATGCTTCATCATAGGGCGCTCCTTGTCAGAACGGCGCGGCAATGTCTGACGGGCCGGGTGGTTTCTTTAGCAGAGATCTTCAGATCTGAGGGGGTCGTATGTGAGTGCATGAGGGCTAAAAATAGTGAAAAGTGATGTGTGTAAGGTGTCCTAAAATAGGCACTGGACCCCAGAACTGTTTAATCCAATAAGGGTCAAGGACTAAGTAAAAGAAGTGGCGCTATCAGGAGGACCTAAGGTACCAGGATAGCTTTGTGTGTGCATGGTCAACATGTTTTGTGCCTGCGAAGCCCAAACGTCAGGCGGCACTTCATCAGGACCTTAATAAACAATAGGTGTTGGCCCCCTATTGGGGCCAGGGGGACTCCCCTCGGTTTGAGGATGTCGGAATAAAGTGTGTGATTCCGGATAGGAATCAGTGAAAAGTCTCCACCTAGAAAGAGGAAAGGGGAGACAAAAAATAGAGAGAACCACGACATGAGAAACCCAAAAAGGTGTAGTGGCTGCGTCCACGGAGTTCATTGACACACAGGACAGCCTTATCACTCCGCAGGTATGGGTAAAGGTGCAAATTGCTATAAGGTCGCCTGACCCAAGAGTACTGGTAATCTAGTCAATTACAGTCATATATGTTGAAGACCATTAAACACAATTAAAAACAAGGGGCACATAAGCTTTTCAAACACTATATTTAAATGGTAGGCCTCGCTTACCTCCATGATGGGGTACACTACTTCATAGGCAAAGGTGAGGGACCCGACCACTGTAGGGACCACCTTTCACCACCTTGAGTACAGAGCATAGTAAACACACTGTTAAAAAGCCCATATTAGTCTAGGAGCAGCACCACAGAGTTCTTAAGAGGAAATTTGCGGGCAAGTGACCAAGGACAACAAGAGGGGTGATGCTGCCTAGGGGTACTAACCCTGTGACTAAGGACTGGAATCTACAGGTGGACCCTGGGACTAGAGCAAGGGCCGTGGTGCCAGCCAGCGGTAGCTGGGAAGCTCTAAAGCGCATAGCTAGGCTAGGCAAAGGTTCTGAATGCCAGAGCCGTGTGAGCGCAACAAAGTACGAGGCAGCTCAATGCTGAGGTCCAGAGGTGATGGGTGTGGAGCCCGTAGGAGGGACGCAAAGAGACAACATTGTGGAAGTATCCATGCACTCGGAGGGCCACAGGCAATGATGTGAGTGCACGCTAGTTGCGGTGCTGGAGGTTAAATCCAACGATTGCCACAAAGGTGCAGGGAAATGAGAGCATGGTACCACTTACCTGACTAGAGGACCGGGCACGGCCTTCTCACCTGCGCATCTCCCCCGCGCCTGGATATTACCTGAGGCGCTTATGGGCAGTCATGTTAAAGGTGTATCAACATGGTATCGGACTCGGCCGGTCTCGCATGGGAGGCTGTGAGCATGGCGACCATCTTGCAATGGTGGTAGAATATCACTCGAGAGGAAGATCAGGATAGAAATCAGAGCATGTCATGATGTGGGTAGCTCAAACGATTGAATGTGGTAAATGGTAGAACCCAAAATTAAACCAAGAAGGGGTCTTACACATGGCCAGGTATTAGGGTGGGGTAGAGTGTAGCGGCCATCTTGCGGTGGTGAAATCACCAGGGGTTTTCAGTCCAGCAAATCTTGGTTAGGTATAGTACTGACATATAGTTTGATGTTATATTAGTGATGCGTATGAAGAAATGTGTGCGTATTAAAGCCAACTTGTCAAAAAACTCACCAGAGCAACGCGGTGAGCAGAACTCTAGCAGGGAAAACAACAAGGAGGGAGTCTGCCCTGAAGTGGTGCATCTGGCAGTAGATGTCCCCTTGCACAAAGCTATCAAGGACCATAAGATCTAAAGTAATTAAGTCAATCAAACGGTGTAGGTTCGGAGTCTCAAGACTGACATAAAAATAGAGGTCATGTTACTGATGGATGTAGAGTGACCTGTAGGATGTTGAAGTACTCCATTCATGGATATGAAATGACACAGATGTGTGCAGATATTGGGGCAAGGGTAAACTATGGGGATAGAGCCTGCCCTGTAGTGGTGCACATACCGGGTGATTTTCCTTTTGTTTTACAAAGAGGAAGGACCCTGAGACCTCAAATTAATAATTAGAGCCTGTGGTGTCTTAAACCACAGAGGTATAAAAACCATTGGAGGGATCGATAATTCAGTCCATGGTATTTCGTCATTTGGACCCCTACTCTGAGTGGAAAGGCAAAAAATCAAACGTTGTGCTGTTTCAAACAGTTTCTGGGTTGACCACAAGGCGTTGCTTTCGATCACTGTCCAGTACTTCTCTTCGGGTCTGTGTGGGTGAGACGGGTAGTGTGCACTGATTTTTGTGGTGGTTCTTCCACATCTAATATTGCTTCGATGTTCCATGATTCTGGTCTTCACAGGACGCGTTGTCATGCCGACATACCTACGTGGGCAGGGACATTCGATTAGGTAGATACATTTCTTTGTGTTACATTTGGTGTGAGTGCGTTGAGTTCACACTTACCCATCTTCCAGGTTCAGTTCCTTGGTATGTTTCGTCAGGTTGCAAATCCCACAAAGGTTGCATGGGTAGTGACCTCACACTGGTGCAGTATTACATAGTGTGCTTTGGGTTTTTTTGTGCATGCCTGGGGCGAGTGTGGACCAGTATGTCACGTAGATTACTTGTACATTTCATTGCAAACTGAGGCATCGGAATAGAGAGATTCCCAGAGTTCACTATATTCCAATTTATTCAGAATATTCTTTGGATCCTAATTGAATCCGGTGTGTATGTGATCACACAGGTTATGATGTCCTCAGCTGTCTTTTGCTTAGGTTCTAGCAGCGCTTCCCTATTGTTACTGAGCGCCCTCTTACAGGACTTTTTAATGGTTATTGCTGGACAGTCACAGGCATCTAGGTTCTTGCTCAAGACAGCAGCTTCCTTTTTTATAGTCTGAAGTCGTGTTGCAGTTTCTGCCGAGGCGCAGAAACTGTCCAAACGAGAGGTTGTTTCATAAGGCTTTCGGGTGGTGGCTACCTTGATACAGATTGCAACAACTTGTTATTACTCACACGTATCACTAATATGACATCAATCTATATGTCAGTACTAGACCTAACCTAGATATACTGGACAGAGTAGCCCCCGCGATTACACCACCCCAAGATGGCAGCTACACTCTATCCCACCATAATACCCGGCCATGTGTAAAAGAAAATGAAGTACAGTATTTGTAAAGCGCACAATTACCTGAAGGTGTCAAAGCGCTAGGGATTAAGTGAGTTATTGCCCAGAGTCACATGGTGCAGGACTAACCTGCCACAGGCAGCATGAATCGAATCCTGAACCCCATGGTTCGGAGTCAGGTGCCCTGGCCGCTGCGCCACACCTCTTCCACAGGTGTAGGATCCCTTCTTTGTTTAATTTCGCTTTCTACCTTTTAACCTCTACTTTATAAAACTATAAAATAAATATTAAATAAATAAAGCGCGAACCAGACCTGTGAGGGTATCGGAGCGCTTTGCTTTAACAATGATCTTTCATGTTATGTTTCACAAAAAAACCCAACCTCGACCAGAGTAACTGGGCAAACTATCGCCCCATCTCTCTTCTTCCGTGGCTGAGTAAATTGCTTGAGAGGCACGTGAATAACATCCTGATGGACTATTTCGAGTCCAATAGCCTATTGCGTGCCTCTCAGACAGGTTTCCGTCCTCAGCACGGAACCGAAACCGCCCTCCTTGCGGTAACGGAGGAAGCGAGAGCCGTGCTGGATCGGGGAGGAAGGGTCGCCATCATTCTACTAGACCTTAGCGCCGCGTTCGACACGGTTAACCATGCCACGTTATTACATCGTTTGGCGGGCATGGGCGTGTCGGGCGCGGCCTTAGAATGGCTGACATCCTTCCTGGATGAGCGTTTTTTTCAAGTCTTTGAGGGTGAAGCGGTGTCTCCCAAACACCCACTTAGGTGCGGGGTCCCCAGGGCTCTTCCCTAAGTCCCACCCTTTTTAATGCCTACATGGAACCTCTAGACAGGATAGTCCATCCCTTTGGTGTGCGTATTGTCACCTACGCGGACGATACCCAACTGGTGGTCTCTTTAGACCACTCTGAGGGATCGTCCCTCACCTTAGGCCCCTGTCTAGAAGCTGTCGCCAGATGGATGCAATCTTCTTGCTTAAAGCTTAATGGGGAGAAGACAGACATCATCTTATTGGGCAACCCTTCTCCCTCTGCCCTTGCATCCATCTGGCCACCATGTTTAGGCCCCCCCCCCGTCCCCAAGTCCCAGATAAAGAGCCTTGGGATCTGGCTCGATAGAGCACTTGATTTTTCGGTCCAGGCTACTAAGACGGCCGCCACCTGTTTTGGGCTAATGAGGATGCTGCGGAGGGTGCTCCCTTTGCTCCCATTCCAGGCGAGGAGGGTCATGGTCCAGGCCTTGATACTCTCCGCCCTGGACTATGGGAATGCTCTTTATATGGGAGTCCCGACCTCCGTTACTCAGAAGCTCCAGGTCACACAAAACAGTGCGGCGCGCCTACTCTACAACATCCCCCGCTGGCAGTCAGCTAAGAACGCCCTAAGGGAACTCCATTGGCTCCCTGTGGTGGCAAGAGTGCAATTTAAAGCCATGTGTATTTTACACAAATCGTTCCATCGAACGGGCCCTGTAATTTTACATCCCATGGTTACGCCATATGTCCCGTCCTCTTCGCTCTTGCACCCTCCAGCTGGCAACGTCCGTTAAAATCAAGAAAGCTCGTTGGGGAGGCCGCTCTTTCTCTCATACGGCGGCGAGACTTTGGAACTCCCTCCCGCTTTCTCTTCGGGAACACAACAACCACATGTCCTTCAGGAAGGCCCTGAAAACGCACCTGTTTGCTAACACCTGCTAATCTACCCCAAGCCCGCATTAAGTAATCATTCGCAAGCGCTGCGAGGCCTCCGGGTAGCTATGCGCTATACAAGTGCAATTTTCATTTCATTTCATTTCATGTTAAATTAGTTTTGTACGGCGCACAGCTACCCAACAAAGGTTTCCCAGCGCCAAGCCTGAAGGAGGAGAAAAAGAGTAAATGAGAAGAAAATAAGTTACTTACCTGTAACTACGGTTATCCAGTATTGGTAACTTTCATAGATTAACATGCCTGAATCATTCCCCGTCGCCGAGGCGGGAGTCCCACGGCCCAAAAGAAAAGGCCTGAGGCCTAGATCTTAGTAGCCTATCTACATCATTATGCTAAAAGAACCAAAAATTTGGTACAACCAATCAGCTCTCAGCACCCTCTAGAACCGTCTCTGCAGAGCCAGTTCTCCTCAGATTTTCGTTAGCACAAGTGGGGAATAAGTATGCCAATTCTAGAGAACTGACTCTCCTGGGAGGAGGGTGGGTGCATGTGAATCTATGAAAGATACCAATACTGGATAACCGTAGTTACAGGTAAGTAACATATTTTCTTATCCAGTATTGGGGTATCTTTCATAGATTCACATGCCTGAATCAGAATAGCAAGCAGTATACCAAGTATACAGTCGGTTGTGGATGGTGGGAGACTCGTGCTGATAAACTCCCAGTTGCATCCATTATTTGTTAACAGAGGCATGAAAATGCAAACCTTCCAAGTTAAAACATGAGTTATAAGAACTAAAGAGACATGCATAGTAACGTCCATACATGGATATTTAAGCCTTACAGACATATATATATATACGAAAGTACATATAAATATAAAGAACGTGTTATAATCGCATAACCTTATGTATATCATGAACAATGACAATCATAGATAATATTTTAAAAGCCAAAGGTCACCTGAAACTGGTGTCAAAGAAAAAAGGTGGCGTAGGACAGCCTGTCCAACTGCCGAATCCTCTTGACATGTAGACTGAAGGCCGTAATGTCTCGTGAAAGTGTGGACATTTTCCATGTCGCAGCACACCTTATATTTTCCGGAGCAACTCCAACAAACAAAGCTGTCGATTATACTGTTCTTGTCAAATGAGCTTTGACTTTCCTCTGCAAAGGTTTGTTAGCCTTGTAATGGCTATTGTTGACTTTGTTACAGCATTTCCAAGAGTTGCTTGACCATAAGCCACAAACAGCTGGTTGGATCGTCTGATATCTGTAGTTTTCTGTAGGTAGAATTTTAAACAGCGTTCAACATCCAGCGAGTATAATGCTCTTTCAGCTGGAGTAGATGGATCCGGAAAGAATGTTTTTAATCTTACCGGTTCGTTCGAGTGAAATTGTGTTGGTACCCTAGGAATTAACCTGGGATCTGTTCAAAGGGCTACGTAGTCCCGATCAAAATGTAAAAAGGGTTCCTTTATAGTGAAAGCTTAGATTTGACTAACCCCTTTTTTCCGATGTAAGAGCCAGTAAATGGGCAACTTTCCAAGTGAGGAATTTGAGATCAGCTTTATGGATCTGCTCAAATGGATGCTTCATAAATTGTCTGGCAAGTGAAGAAGAGCAGAGAAAAGGAAATTTTTGAGCATTTCCTGAATCTGGAAAGAGCAGCAAGATGTACTTTGACCGATGAAAAAGTAAGCCCAGACTTGGCTCGAGAAAGCAGATAATGTATAACTTGTTCTGAAGGATCTTTAATTGAGTGAAGGTTATTCGCCTCACACCAACAGCAAAATTGCTTCCATTTGAGGCGATAAGTCTTGATTGTGCTTTGGGCATGAGATTTGGTCAATACTTCACGACAGTCCGTTGAAATGTTGAGGTCCTTCCACTCTAAGAAATTAGGAACCATGCGTGCAAGTGCAGCAACTGTGGGTTCGGATGAACCACCTGGCATCCGTCCCTTGACAACATCTAGGCATCGGCAGTAGGTGAGTGGGCTTGTCTGGAGACAACAGTAGAAGTTCCTGGAACCAGTATTGTCTTGGCCAACAGGGTGCAATCAGAATTAGAAGCCAACTTTCCAGCTTATCTTGCGGAGTACCCTCAGAACCAATGGTATTGGGGGAAAAGCGTATGCACAAATCCTTGACCATTGCATGGACAGGGCATTCCATCTTTATCCCTGTTGAGGGAATCTGTTGGCATAATATCGGCATTTCTTGTTCTCTCATTGCAAATAGATCCAGTGCTGCTTTGATCCAAGCTTGGAACACTGGGTTCACCTATTCCTTTTACAGCTTCCACTCGTGACAATCTGACTGAAACATGCTCAGCGTGTCGGCCAGGGTACTGTGGAGACCCCGGACGTGTTCGGCTCTCAGGGAATCTTGTGGAATGTGACCCCCTTCCCACAAGTCCTGAGCCTCTTGCGAGAGCGTAGCTGATTTAGTTCCTCCTTGTTTGTTGATATAATACATGCTGATGGTATTGTCGGTCCGGACTAGCACAGAGGAACCCGCAATCCTCGGGAGGAATGCTTGGAGAGACAGAAAAACGGTGTGGAGCTCCAGTCTGTTGATCTGCTGTTGTTTTTGTCTTTGAGACCATTTTCCTTGAATCTGCAAATCCTGCAGATGACCTCCCCCATCCTTCCATGGAGGCATAAGTCGTTAAAATGAAATCTGGAATGGTCTATAGGAACCTTGAGACCCTAGGTTAGATTCTCTGTCTGTGACCACCAATGGAGAGAATTTATCATGCAAGGCGTGACCTTGATGGCATCGTCGAACAAACCCATGGTTTGTTGCCATTGAAGGTGCAGTTCCTTCTGAAGAGGTCTTATTTTGTGAGCCGTGCCAAGGGTATGAGATGTATCGCTTAAGAGTACATCGACAGGAGAGAAGCAAGCTTTCAAACTGAAACTAACCTTTTTAAAATTAACCTGCCAATTTTTGAAGAGGCAGCTGGCGGTCGTGAGACAAGAATGTGTTGCTCTGGACCGTGTCTAACCTTGCTCCGAGAAAAAACATTACTTGGAGAGGACGTAACTGTGATTTGCTGTCGTTGAGGATCAGCCCCAGAGAAGAGAAGAGAAGAGATGGGTACATTCTGCTGTGGCAATCTTGGTTTCGTGTTCTGAAGGACCTTTGAGCAGCCAATCGTCCAGATAAGGGAATACTTGTATTCCTCAAGATCTCAATGCTGCTGCCACTGATGCCAAGCACTTCGTGAAGGTTCTTGGTGCAGATTTCAGCCCAAACTGGAGCCCTTTGAAATTTTAATGAGCGCCAGTGACTTGAAAGAGAAGATATCTGTGCTGTTTGGGGTGGATAAGTATGTGGAAATACGTATCTTACCTATCCAGGGAAGCCATAAAATCTCCTTCGTTTAAACAATTCACTCCACTCAGGTGACCCCTGGGTGGAGTAGTAGGTGGCTGTTTGATGAATTTCAGGGTGTGGCCATTGGTTACTAGGTCTAGAACCCATTGGTCTGATGTAATTTCCTGTCACTTGTGAACAAAAGCTGAAATCTTCGGCCCACGGGTAAGGAGGGTAAAATGGTTGGCGCCCAGTGAAGATCACGGTTTTCTGTTAATGTCTCGGCCTTGATACTGTGATATCTTTCGACCACACTGACAGGAGAAACTAGTCGTAGATTATCGACGGTATGATGTCTGGCTGCAAGGCTGTACTGGGATTGATACTGCATATTCTGTTGGTTTTGGTATCCTCCTCGATGAAAAACCATATCCTCTCGCTCCTCTGAAAAATCTGTACCCGTATTGAAGGGTGCCTAGTGATCATGCAGTATCCAAGTCAGTTTTTATAGCTAAGAGGGCTTCATCAATATGTTAACCACACTAAAAACTCTCCATCCTAGGCTATGTCTGAAAGTAGTGGCTTTAAGCCATCCCTGGCGTCTAAGCACTGCAGGCCCATGCTAGCTGATGGAGGTTGGTGTTCACGATGTCCAAGACGCAATCTATAGTTTCTGATGCGTCCCCTTCTCCTTCCAATAGAATCTTTCTTGCCTACTGCCTTCGGTCCTCAGGAATGAGGTCAATGAGACTCACCATGTCTGACCACATTTGACAGTCATAACAGCCTATTATGGCTAGAGGATTGGCAGCTCTAATAGAGGCCGCTGCCAACGTAAATAATTTTATGCCTATAAGGTTTAAACGACGTCCTTCCTTGTCAGGCGGTGTGGTGATAGGCGTTGCTGGATTTTCAGATCCTTGTTGGGCGGCCTGTGAAATTACTGAATTCTGGCATTGGGTGGCCTATCAGACAGGATGAGTTAGCAGGTGCACAATATTTCTTTTCTACGCGCGGAAGCACCGCTGGAATAGATGTAGTCTATCATAGGTAGTGATCTTCCTGGACTCTTCCTTGAAATCATGAAAGAAATATTCTGTCCGTTCGACTAACAGGCAGTTGAATTCTAGCAGCTGCCTACTGCATTAAATTATGTACATGATGCGGTCATAGATCTCATCGTAGATTGTGCTGTCGAAGACCTGGTCATGTAGGCGAAGATATTGCAGACGAGACCGTCGTCATAGATAACCATCATGAACAACCATCATAGATGAGGCTGTCGTAAACGACAGTCATAGACAATGCCATCATAGATGAGGAAATCATAGGTGAGGCCATCCGTAGGTGAGGCCATCCGTAGATGAGGCAGTCCTATGATGGCCATCCGTAGATGAGGCAGTCCTATGATGGCCATCCGTGGATGAGGCCATTTGTGGATGAGCCCATTCGCAGATGAGGCCATTTGTGGATGAGCCCATTCGCAGATGGGGCCAGTCGCAGATGGGGCCAGTCGCAGATGGGGCCAGTCGCAGATGGGGCCAGTCGCGGATGGGGCCAGTCGCAGATGGGGCCACTCGCGGATGGGGCCAGTCGTAGATGGGGCCAGTCGTGGATGGGGCCAGTCGTGGATGGGGCCAGTCGTGGATGGGGCCAGTCGTGGATGGGGCCAGTCGTGGATGGGGCCAGTCGTGGATGGGGCCAGTCGTGGATGAGGACATTCGTGGATGAGGACATTCGTGGATGAGGACATTCGTGGATGAGGACATTTGTGGATGAGGACATATATAGATGAGGCTGTCGTAGACGACAGTCATAGACAATACCATCTTAGATGAGGCAATTATAGATGATGCCATCCGTAGATGAGGCAATCATAGATGAGGCAATCATACGATGGCCATCCGTGGATGAGGCCATTTATAGGTGGGGTCATTTGTGGTTGAGGCCATTCGTACATGAGGCCATACGTAGATGAGGCCTCATTGATAAGGCTGTCATAGACGACCGTCGTAGATGACCATAGTAGATGAGGTTGTCTTCGAGCTGAGGCTGCCCTAGGCAATGCCACAGTAGATGAGACCATCATAGACGAGGCTGTCGTAGATGGACATAGTAGAGGAGGCAGTCGTCGACGACCGTCGTCGGCGACCGTCGTAGATGAGGCCGTCGACGACGACCGTCGTAGATGAGGCTGTCGTAGATTACCATCATATACGACCGTCAAAGGAGGCCACCGTAGACAAGACCATCGTAGATGAGGTCAATACTGGTAAGGCAGTAATAGTAGACATGGAGTTTTGTTATAGACTCCTTACTGTCAGGTTAAGAGGATCAGCCTCTGAGGAAGTTTTTTCCAATTGCCTCTCTCTATGAGAAGTGGCTTTTAAAGACTCAAGGCGAGTCTTCATGGCTTATATGTGCGCCCTCTGGAGGCTCCTGGCGCGACCTCTCCTTTTAACCTCTATGAGTTGAAGGAATCCTCGTTGTCCTCATCAGAAGTGGCAGATTAAAGTCTCTGTAGTCCCAATAATAGCCTCCTCTCAGAATGTGAGAGTTATTGAGGAAAAGGTTAGACATATTTCGTAGTCTATTACATTGTTTTCTGCCACTCTGCCATATTACTGCCTTAATAGGGTCAGAGAAAAGAAGTATGATCTTGGATGATCCAAAAAGAAGTAATAGCTGAAGAAACTGAGCAGAGCTCAGGGAGACTCCCTTCACCCACGACGTGCGGTGAAAATCTGAGGAGAACTGGCTCTGCAGAGAGGGTTCTAGAGGGTGCTGACAGCTGATTGGTTGTACCAAATTTTGGGTTCTTTTAGCATATTGATGTAAATAGGCTACTAAGATCTAGGCCTCAGGCCTTTTCTTTTGGGCCTACTACTGTTATTTACCTTTGGCACTGCTTTTTTATTTACCGTGGAACTCCCGCCTCGGGACGGGGAATGATTCAGGCATGTGAATCTATGAAAGATACCCCAATACTGGATAAAACAAGGAAAAATAAATAAGAATAATTAATTATTGGTTAAATAACCAAGTTTTTGAAAGTTTACGGAAATTCATATATTAAGTTTCATTGTGAAGTGCAATGGGAAGAGAATTCCGCATGGATGGACCAAGGAAAGCAAACAAACCACCTCCCATTCTTGTAAATTTAATCCTGGGCACCAAGAATTTTCCCTGAGTAGTCGATCGCAGTAGACGAGAAGGTTGGTATGGGTGGACTAGGTTTTGTAGATATTTAGGGGCAGAGCCAACCTTGATTTTATACATATAACTCAGGGCTTTAAATTTAACACGGTTTTCGACCTTAAGCCAATGTAGATTTAGCAAAACACTGGAGATGGGAGATGTTTTAGAGATCTGGCAGAGCACCCTGGCAGCAGAGGTTTTTCCCACCTGTAGCCTCCGCGTAACATTCTTGTTTGCCCCCAAATAAAGGGTGTTTCCGTAGTCCATTCTAGATGTCACAAGCGCCTGGACTAGTCTTTTGAGTGGGGTCCGGGAGCATCCAGATGATTTTTTTCAACCATTTTAAAATGGTGAAACAAGTGGCTGCCACCTTCACGGACTGCTGCTTCATAGTTTGTCATCGATGATGACTCCCAAATTACGGACATGATCAGTGGGCTGGGGTAGGGCACCCATTTCACTCGGCCAAAGATGGGGACCCCAGAGATTCTTATTTTTACCCAAGATTAGGACCTCCGTTTTTTCGCCGTAGATTAGCTTGCATCGAGGATGCAATATTCCTCAAACCAGTCTGAAGAACTGAAGGTCCAGACATCTTTTCAGTAGAAAGGGAAAAGATGATTCGGGTATCGTCCATGTATGAAAAAAGGGACAACCCAGCATCCTCTGCAATTGTCGCCAAAGGTTTAACATACAAATTGAACAGAAGAGGACTTCGGATAGAACCTTGAGGTACCCCATAATTAGAACAGTAAATTTGAGAAGTGGCCCTAGATGAAAAAACTTGGAATGTCTGTTTAGCTAAAAAAGATGAAGGCCAGTCGAGTGCTGAGCCAGTGATGCCAAGAGACTGCTGGAATACACAGTATGAGACACCATGTCAAATGCAACGCTCAAATCAAGAAATATAAGAGCCACGGTGTCCCCAGAGTCCAAGCGCTGTCATAACATTTCTGGTACATCAAGAAGAGTTGCCTCGGTTGAGTAACCGGCTCTAAAGCAGGATTGAGACGAGTGTAGAAAGTCAACAGATTTGACAAATTGAGTTAGTTGCAGGTTAACATGCCTTTCCACAATTTTAGAATAGGTCGGAAGTAAAGAGAAGAAATAGGCCTAAAATTAGATGGCTGGGCTGGGTCAGCATTGGCCTACTTCAAGAGGGAAAGGGCCATGGCATGTTTCCACTCCAACGGGACAAAAGCCTCTTGGATAGAGGCATTGAGCAGCTGCAAGATTATCAAAGACAGTAAATTCAGCTGCTGCAGCACAAATACAGGGATGAGATTGCAAGGAGAACCGCATTTGATGCTGGTTAAAATCTTTTTTAAAGAGTTGATGTCAAAAAGTGTCCAAGTTTCTAATTTGGTGGTGTACTCAACCCTATGGGCAGGCTCAGATGTAGAAAGCGACATAGCAGGTACCACTGGCTGAGTATTTTGCAGTGTGGAATGTATTTGCTCTGTTCACAAAGTACTTGGCAAGACTGTCGCATTGTTGTTCATCTAAAATAGGTGGTAATGACTGTGTATCAGAGCCAGCAAGTTTTTTCACCATAGTAAACAGAGTACGTGAACAGTTCTGAGCTTTGGAGTTGGTGAAGGAAACAGTCCTTCCTTGCTGATTTACAGAGAGCTTGATAATGTTGGAAGGTTTGCTTATATTGCATATAATTCCTCCTCCAACTTCTTTCCAGAGCTTTACACTTATTTTTTTCAATTTTTAGTTGCTCCGTAAACAAAGGGGCTGGAGGGCGGTGATTGTAGAATTTTTTTAGTAGATAGTGGGAGATAATGCTCAATTGCATTAAAAATCCATTTGTGTATTGTCCCCAAAGAGGTAGTTGACATATGATCAATGGTAGGGACGCTATTGAAAAGGAGCTTGTTCAAGGCTTCCATATCCAATTTAACCCATTTCCGAAATCTTTGTGGAGTACCAACGGCGGCTGCAATTGGATTCACCGAAAAAGTACAGTGAAACTTAAATGCCAAGTGATTTGACCACCATAAAGGAAGAGCAGGACAGCACTGAAGGCAAGATAAGTTTGAGAAAATGGGATCCAACAGATGGCCAGCAGTATGTGTTGGCCCATATTACAAAGCAAGAGATTTAGTGCTGCAAAATCAGCGATCAGATTCATGATCTTCTCTGGTGCATAAACATAGTTTCTTGTAGTCTAATACTCTCTACCCCACGCCTCATCCATGGTTTTTACAAGTCTCTACTGGATGGGCAACACCTGCAGGTTTGTATTATACAACAATGTTGTCCTTGACCACCAGAGCAGATTCGGCGTCAGATCCCATCTATAGACTGCCCTAGGTGCCCTCAGGGACATAATAAAAGATGTGCACTAATCAGCGGCATTTGAATTGCATTTATATAGCGCTACTCCTTCTAGGCTGTTTCTCTCTTAACTTCTGTTAGCTATGTGGAAGTCACTATTTTCCAGGGTTTCATTTGTTTCCCTCTGGATGGGACTGGGGGTATTAAGTGCTTGAGGTCACCATGCACTACACTGTAGTTTAATGTTGGGGCAGATCATTTGGATAACACACGTTGTGACTGCTTCATATTGAGTCCCTGTATCATTACCATGTCTTTGTTCCTGTGGCCTCACACTTTAAAGTCAATAGGGTGGGTTATATATTGTTCATAAACTGGTTTCTCTCACACCCAGGAAAGTTTCCCTTTTTCATTTTTTTACATTTTATTTAGCGCAAACTTGACCTGACAGTATTTAAACTAACAATTCAACACACATTTCTGCCTTCAAACCACATACCTCCAGTACACTACTAACAAAAACACATTGTCATTTTCAAAACCAATAGCTCTAACTCTTGTAAATGGTAGACCTATTGCATTGTAAATGCTTGTTTAAGCTTGAGGTTACACCTAAACAGTGGTAGTTGTGTTAACTGCCATGTGAGGACACTTTGGAAAAAGTCTGAGGGTTTGATACAAAATCAACATTTTTGAGTAGTTTAACTTCATAAAGCTTTCAAGAGCTAGGTCTGCATTTCTGAAAAACAAAGTAAAACAGTGGGCACAATATTGTTTTTGTTCACTATGTGACTAAGCAAAATACAGTAGAGAGCAGAAAAACGATTATATTGTTTCACTTTCATTAGAAACACAAGTTAATAATAAAGGTTAAGCTAGGTGGACCAATTACAACAAACAATTGGGGAAAGAGTAGCTACTGGACCCCCTGATAGGAATAGCATGGACACAACATTATTTAATAGTAACCCGAGATCTCTATAATATACTGCAAATAGCTCCGAGGTTATTGCATGATCCAAAGTATCAAAAATCATCAAGATGTTCATAAAATAAAAACTGTGTAGCCTTCTGGCACTATCACATACCATCCTCAAGGAGGTCTCAGTGCCATAGAAAATGTGCAATCGGGAGTGAAAGTGATCCGGAAAGGTAAATTCACCCAAGTGTTAAAATAACAATCACCTGGATAAGACCAATGCCATTTCTTCTGCAGTGCTGGAGCATCTGCCGGGGTTATCTCTGACTCTCTCCAGTTTAAGAGCCAGTGTCTATTTCCACACGCATTGCAGTGCCTGCGGCTCTTGCAGCAAATCCTGGAAACATTGGAGGGCAACTCCGCTCTACATAATCTGAAAAGCCCCAGAGGGCAGTTGCAATCTACACTGCAGCACTTGGATAAAGCTTTACATGCATATCCCACTACAGCTCCTATTTAGTTCTCTGTCCAGGAATAATTATTCATAATATAAACTTTTTTGAAAGAGCTATTTATTCCATGGCACAAAAACACATGGTTGTAGTAGTTCTCATTTTTGCATTTTTTTTGCCCACAAATGAAGTTGTTTGCAAGCTAGTGACTAGAAAGCTAAGACACCGGAGAAAAAAACAGTGTCAACGAAAATTAAAACCGTATAACCTGGGGGTGTGGCCTAGAGGGAATTGTAGTAGGACGTGTCTCACCTAGTCTCCGACTCCCCAAGGCCCATCCAGCACCATCTACTGCACCAGGAAAGCCTAAAGGGCATGAAATGGCTGTGAGACTAAATTTATTTTTTGTTTAAATCTTTTTATTAGGGTTTTACATTTTAGGTTCCCATGTGGGATGTCAGATCGATCACAGTCAGTCATCACACGTATAATGGCTACACATTATCTACAAACATAATACATCATCAGCATTTTGGTTCTGTTCCACCACGTATGGTTACACATCTCTCATGGACTTGTTGCTAGGTCAGCTCGTTACATGATGCTGTTTCTCACTGTGTCTGGTCCCTAGGGCTGTATGATGGCGAAGACTGGTGTGGGTGTCTCCCCTCTGCTTGTATATGTGACCCCTTGCTATGTAGTCAATCATTAATATTCTGTAGGTAAGTCGGTATCCGAACCGCCGAATGAAACTTAACTAGCAACTGTGGGAAGAGACTTCTTCCAAAAGAGAGCGGAGGGGGCGGGCGAGGGCAAGTGGCTGGCGGAGTGTGTGCTGGCCATTGGTCCGAGGGGTGAGGTGGTGAGGGTCCCGGGGGGGGGGGGAAAAGGGGGGGAGGAGGGGGGGAAACGATCCGTCGCAGGAGTAGATGATATTGCTAGTGGTGCTGGCCGCCTGTCCCAGGTCATCCTCCTACCGGGGGTTTCACTCACCCGATATCGGGGCCTGCGGGTTGGTGTGTTGGGAGGGGCTGCGGGGCTGGGGTGGTGGCGGCACCGGTGTCTCCTCTGCTGTTGTCTCTTGTTTAAATTGTATTAACAGTTGCGCCCATTCCATAGAGATCGGGTGTTTGCGTGTACCTTTCACCTCTTCCTCCCTCAAGGTCTTTATTGCTGCCCCCCACTTGTTTACCGCTCCTATCCAAGCTGCTTCTGGTGGGCCTGTAGGGGCTCTCCAGTGCATGGCTATGGTTCTCTTTGCTAGGAGGAGAGGAACAATAGTTACTTACCTGTAATCTGTGGTTCTCCAGTATTGGTGTCTTTCATAGATTCACATGCCTGAATCATTCCCCGTCGTCGGAGTAGGAGTCCCACGGTACATAAAAAAGCAGTAATATGCCATTTGTACATAGCAAATAACAGTTATAATAAACCAGGAAGTACAGTAGCCTCAGCTACCAATGAAAAAACTTCCACATTAGTGACCATCAAAGTCGTTATGTTAGACCAAACTGCAGCCAATCAGGCCACAGCTCCCACCAAGGTATTCTCCCCAGAGACCCAGGTTGTCAGATTTTTTGTAGCACTGGAGTGTACCAGAGTATATATACATATATCTGAACAGTCTGGGTGAGACTCTGAGGGGAGGTGGGTGGGTGCATGTGAATCTATGAAAGACACCAATACTGGAGAACCACAGATTACAGGTAAGTAACTATTGTTCTTCTCCAGTATTAGGGGTGTCTTTCATAGATTCACATGCCTGAATCCGAGTAGTTAGCAGTAATACCATATGTCGCTCTTATACGCCAAAAGAACAGTTTTCATGCATGAAAATAAAGCAATGCAACAACATATGAAAGCGTAAAAGAGCAAAAGGAGGTGGGAGAGATCATCAGAGGCTCACCTTACTGAAAAAGATTACGCAGGACTGCTCTCCCCACCGAGGCATCGGTATCACTTGAAGAATCCAGACAGTAATGCCTCGTGAATGTGTGTCTGCTGGACCATGTTGCGGCTCTGCAAATGTGCAGGAGAGGCACACCAGCAGACAAAGCAGTTGAAGATGAGACTGCTCTCGTAGAATGCGCTCTAGGTAAGGTCTGTAAGGGTTTACCTGCTTGTTGATGGCAGAGCCCTATCGTGGATGAGACCCACCTGGCGATAGTCTGTTTTGTCACAGCACAGCCTTGTCTTGGTCCGCCATGCGCTACAAATAGCTGATCCGTTTTTCTGATGGCAGCCGTTCTGGAAAGATAAAATTTAAGGCATCTCTTAATGTCTAATGTGTGTAAAGTCCGCTCAGCTGGTGACTGCGGATTGGGAAAGAATGTCTTAAGTATCACTGGCTCATTTAAATGAAAATCCGATGGTACCTTGGGCATGTACTTCGGGTTGGTGCGTAGTATCACAGAGTCATGTGTGAATTGCAAGAAGGGTGGCTTAGATGTGAACGCTTGCATGTCACTCATCCTTCTGGCTGATGTTAATGCCAGCAATAATGCAACCTTCCAAGTGACGAACTTGAGATCGACCCTATGGATAGGCTCAAAGGGATGGCGCATATGCTGCGCCAGTACAATATTCAGATGCCATGATGGAGGTGGTCGACGTATTGGTGGAAACATACGAAATAAACCTTTAAAGAATTGTTGGATTATTCTTGAGTAGTATAGAGAATTCGTACCGTCCTGACGGTATCGTGATATGGCCACTAAAAACACTTTAAGTGTTGAGTGCGCCAAATCTGATTTAGCCAACTGCAGAAAGAAAGGTAAGATCCTTTCCGGTTCCGCATTCATGGGATGTAAATTCATAGTTTGGCACCAAACACAAAAACGCTTCCACTTGAGTTTGTAAGTTTTGTTTGTTGAAGGCGCTCTAGCATTGGCCAGGACTTCATGACAGTCTTGTGGGATGTTCAAGTGTGCAAATTCATGGTGTTGAGGAGCCAAGCCGATAATTTCAGAGAATGAGGGTCCGGATGATACACTCTGCCTTCTTGAATTGTTAGAAGATTTGGAATTTGAGGCAGTTGGATCGGTTCGCACTCTGACAGAAGGAGAAGCTGTGTGAACCAATACTGTTGTGGCCACCGTGTAGCAATCAGAATTATTCGACACGGTTGTCTCCTCATTTTCCTGATGACTTTGGGAATTAACGGAATTGGCGGAAAGGCGTAGACAAATATCCGTTCCCAATTCATTGACAGAGCATCCCCGCAAGAGTCTCTGTGGGGAATCCAGCTCGCAAAGTGAGTACATTTCTTGTTCTGATATGTTGCGAAAAGATCCAGATCGGGGAGACCCCATCTCTGGAAGATCCGATCCAGCGCTGGCTGATGCAGTTCCCATTCGTGAGTGCTGTTCTTGGATCTGCTCATTGAATCTGCTAGCACATTGGCTACTCCTGGAACATGCACCGCTGACAAGTTGATGTCGTGATCCAGAGCCCAATTCCAGATCTCTTGAGCCTGTTGAGACAATCGGGCTGATCTTGTGCCCCCCTGCTTGTTCAGGTAATGCATGCTCGTTGTGTTGTCTGTTCAAATTAACACTGTCGAGCCCTCTAGAACTGCCTGAAAGGATTTTAAGGCGAGGAAAATGGCCCTTAATTCCAACAGATTGATGTGCCATTTCTTTTGTCGAGTGTCCCATTTGCCACTGATCGTCATCCCTTGAAGGTGAGCGCCCCAACCTTCTAGCGAGGCATCCGTGGTCACTATGAATCTGGGGACTTCTGCGAGGAAAGCACAACCCACTTGCAGGTGGTGTTTCTGACTCCACCATAGTATCGTGTCCTTCATTCGAGGTGTTAAGGTGATGATATCCTCGAAGGAACCTGATACTTGCAACCATTGATGACTGAGATCTTCCTGCAAGGGTCTCATCCTCAGACGACAGTTTGGAGTGAGATGGATGCACGTTGAGATCATCCCTAGGAAAGATTTGAATTTGAAAGTGTGGACGCCATCTTTCGGATCTTCTCCTGTCTTTCGCTTGAGATGAAGACCTGAGCGAGCTTGGAATCCAGCGTTGCGCCTAGGAAAGACTTCCTAGCAGGCAAAGGCATTTCTGGACATGTTTGCTTGCTGTGTCGTAGGAATTGGCCTTGATAAGGCAATCGTCCAGATACAGGTATATCTGAATACCCTGCAATCGTAAGTGGGCCGCTACAGGTGCCAACATCTTTGTGAAGACCCTCGGGGCTGAACGTAGACCAAAGGGGAGCACCTTGAATTGGAAATCCCTGCCAGCCACTCTGAACCTTAGGAACTTTCTGTGTCTGGGGAAGATAGGTACGTGGAAGTAGGCATCCTGAAGGTCGAGTGTTGCCAAGTGGTCGCCTTCTGCCAAAAACTGGAGGATCTCTTGGAGAGTTAACATTCTGAACGTCAATTTTTTGATGTATTTGTTGAGGGCACGCAAATCTAGGATTGGGCGCCATTCCCCTGATTTTTTGCGTATCAAGAAAAAACGAGAGTAAAAGCCTGTTCCTCTCTGGTGTTGAGGTACTCTCTCGATTGCCCCCTTCCGAATCATTGTATTGATTTGAAGGAATAGCTCTTTGAGATGTGCTGGGGGTGGCCCTTTTGGGGGTGAATTTGGAGGGGTCTTTACAAATTCCAATATGTGTCCCTTGGACACTACATCCAGCACCCATTTGTCTGTAGTAATCTTTGACCATTTTGAGCAATGTAGGGATATTCTTCCTCCAATTCGTTTTTGGCTGTGACACAGTGGCGGCACTTTTTGTTGGCGTTGTCTCTGCCCCGATATGTGGTCTTCCCTCGGGGCTGTGAATAAGTATTTCGTCTTTGGCCATAAGCTTGTTGTTTATATGGCTGGTACCTCTGGTTGTTTTGGTTGTTTGTATAGGAACGTTGTTGGTAATATCCTCCTCTATTGGAGAAGCTTCCTCTTCCTCTAGCGCCACGAAAGGAAGATTTGCGATACTGCAGAGTACCCAGTGATCGTGCAGTTTCAGTATCCTTTTTGATGGCCTGCAAAGCCTCATCCACATGCGAGCCGAAAAGGTACTCGCCATCATAAGCCATGTTTAACACCTTGGCTTGCACCTCCTGCCTAAAGGATGTAGATTTCAACCATCCTTCTCTTCGAAGGACTGCGGCTCCTGCCAACTGTCTGAATCCTGTTGCTGCTACATCCACTGCAGCATCAATGATCTCCGATGAAGCACACTCTCCTTCTTGCAGGATTTTAATAGCCTCAGACCGGTCTGGTTCAGGCAGTTTTTTAATGTAAGGCGATATGTCCGACCACATTTGCCTGTCATACCTGCCAAGAATTGCCATAGAATTAGCAACCCTCACTGTGGTTGCTGCAATCGTTGATACCTTTTTTCCAATGGTATCGAGTCGTCTTCCGTCTCTGTCCGTTGGTGTGGAGAGTTGAGAAGACGGGTTCTTTGCTCTCTTTTGAGCTGCCTGCGCAATGACTGACTCTGTCTTGGCCTGTCCAATCAGGCAAGCAGGTGAAGAAGATGGTGCTCTGTACTTTTTATCTACTCGAGGTAAAACTGCAGGTAAAGAATTTGGTGTGGCCATGATCTTTAGACCTTCTTTCCAAATAAAGTCTATGATAGGAATAGACCAACTTTGCCTCTGAGACAAACTCTTAAAATCGTACAGGAAACATTCATCCTGTTTAGTCTCCATGGTAATGAGAAATCTCTTGGTTGCATTGTCCATAAGTCTGTGGAAATTCGCAATATCCACCGGTGGTGAGTCAGCCTTTGGTTGTTCATCTGGAGAAGGTGAATCAGCCTGATAATCTTCATACTCCGACGAATCCGATTCATCTAATTCACCTTCTTCCTGAGCTTCCCCCTCAGTATTATCATCCTCCGGTTGGTTATAGGGCACCGGTCTGGATGAAGTATGCCCAGCTTCTTCTGGTATATTAGGCATTGAATTCGGGGCCACTCTAGGCTGTGGGGAAGAGATTTGTGAATCGGCTGACTCTGAGGGCGGGAAACGGCGATAGTAATCGTCCAACATGGACATTAAATTTCTAAATAGTTCCATAGGCATTTGCATCCCTGGTGGTGGTGCAGTATCCAACCTGGGCGGTTGTGTCACCTGCTCCTCTTCTTCCTGATCCTTTACTAGTATCAGCAAGTCAGATGGACTCTTGGCTGCTGGAAATAATTCATCACCAGAGCCCTCATCCTCGGAATCCAAGAGCCTGTCTGGCATTGTTAGTGGCGACATACATGCAGACTGGGTTGGGCGCTTCTGTAGTAGTGCCGCAGTGGTGGCTGGAGATGGCAACGATATCACGTTGCTTGCTGCTGACCAGACCTGGATATCAGTGCAAGATGATAGTTTTGGTGTCATTGGATTCTCTTGATCCACTGGGAAGTCTTGTGGCGTTGACTTTGTTGTGAGCGATGAACTCGCCGTCGCTGATTGCGTCGTCGACAACTGTGGCTGGTGAGACTTCGTCGACGAGACGTTTTTCGTCGTCGACGACGACGACGTCAAAACTATTTTCTTCGTCGACGGGGCCGTCGACGGAACCATCTTCTTCGTCGACGAGGCCGTCGTCGACTTCGTCGACGGGGTCGTCGACGGGGTCTTCTTCGTCGACGTCTGGATGGTCGACGGGGTCTTCCTCGTCGACGATGGGATGGTCGACGGCTGGGTCGTCGACGGTGACGTCGTCGACGGTAAGGACTTCGTCGACGGTAAAGTCATCGTCGATGGAAAGGTTTTCGTCGACGCCGATGAGTGTTTCGTCGACGGAGGCTCGTCGACGGTTGGTGAAACTTTCTTCGTCGACGAGATGGGACGAACTTGGACATGCACAAAAGTTGGTGAGGACGCGGAGGACATCACCAAAGAGGTTTTTGGTGAGGAGAAAGTCATGGTAGTAGTCACTGTAGTGGCTATCTGACAGGAAACCGGCAGAGAAGTTGCTGCCTTGGTTACAGGCCTCTGAGGTGACAATAAAGACACAGTCTTTTTTGCTACAGGTGGCTTCACGGATTTTTCAGAGGTTTTCTTCACTTTTGAGGTAGAAGGCTCATCAGCGACAAGGGTGTGCTGGGCCCATTTCGCCACCTTCGCCATAGGGGTAGACACCTTACCCTCAGCCATTCTTTTTCTAGATCCCATAGAAGACATAGAGGCCAAACTTCCTACCTCAGAGAGTGGCAAGTCCTTATCCTTATTCCGCTGTATCCACAGTAGCAGGCGACCCGCTCTGTCCCTGAGGGTTTTTGTGGGAAAAGTACGACAAATCTTGCACTCCTTAGCCTGATGATCAGGATACAAGCAGTATATGCATAGAGTATGCGGGTCCTCCTTGAACAGTCTTGCCTTGCCACAAGATTCACAGGCCCTGAAAAGGGACTTAGATGTAGACATGTCTGAAAGTGAGAACTTTCAAGTGTAGAGAAAAAAACTGAGCAGAGCTCAGAGAGACTCCCTATCACACGACGTGCGGTAAAAAATCTGACAGCCTGGGTCTCTGGGGAGAATACCTTGGTGGGAGCTGTGGCCTGATTGGCTGCAGTTTGGTCTAACATAACGACTTTGATGGTCACTAATGTGCAAGTTTTTTCATTGGTAGCTGAGGCTACTGTACTTCCTGGTTTATTATAACTGTTATTTGCTATGTACAAATGGCATATTACTGCTTTTTTATGTACCGTGGGACTCCTACTCCGGCGACGGGGAATGATTCAGGCATGTGAATCTATGAAAGACACCCCTAATACTGGAGAACTAGGGATGCGAACCGCCACTGTAGTTTCAGACTTTTTCTTCCTGTAAGTTCCTAAGGCACATGCCTCCCATGTGTCGATGTGTAACAGGTTGACTATTGTGAGGAGTATTTGGTGTAGCTTGGACCAGTATTGCTGCAGGGATGGGCAGTCCCAGAACATATGTCGGAAGTTCACCTTCAACCCCTGACATCGGGGGCATTTGAATTGTGTGTCCGGATAGTACAGGTGTAGTTTATCTGGTGTGAGATATGCGCAGTGTAGGATGTAAAACTGTTTTTGAACCTTGCGTTCCTGGAAACCTTTTTAGGGTATTCCAGGGTTTGTGCCCATTCCTTGTTGTGGAATACTCTGCCTATATCGTCCTCCCATGATTGTCTCAATCCGTCCAGGGAAAGGTTAGTCAATTCCCGGATCGCTTTGTGGTGCCATGTTACTAGGTATCTACCTGTCCACATTCGAAGTATCATGTGAAGCACCGGGTGTGTTGGGGTTCCACGTCTCGTAAGTTTCAGTGTTGGCGACCGCTATCTAGGAGTTGCCTATGTGTTAAAAATTGCCCTTGCGGGAGGTCGTACCATGCGACTAGCTGTGCATATGTTTTCAGTTGCCCCTCGTGGAATAAAGGTTCTACCTCCGTCACTTCGTGATCAGTCCATACCTGTAGGGTTCCTGCAGTATAATATTTTTTTCCTCAGGGGAAGCCCACCAGGGGAAGCAGTGGGGAGTATAGCGGTCGCTCTTTTGACATTCTGTGTACTCGCATCATGCATTTGCGAGCTAAGGAGACCTGTATCGGGTGTGTGTGGGCCGGCTTGGTGCCCTCTAGGAGCATTCTCCTAATGGCAGGAAGAAGAAGTCTACCGGTCTCAGTGATTGTTTCTCCTACGTATTTCTCTGCTATTCAGTGAGATCGCCACTGAAGTTGTGCGGCGAGGAAATATGATTCAAAGGACAGGGCTCCTAGACCTCCGCATGTGGTAGGCAAATATAATGTGTGCAATGCTACTTTGCGGCGGCCATTCCCCCATATCAGCGTTGTGAGTAGTGTATCCAGTTCACGGAAGAAGGACAGGGGTGGGATTGTGGAAATAAAATTGACAATTGTGCCCCATCATTTCCCTCTTTCTGCCTGACAGCCATTTTTCTCATTCAGACAAGCACCCATTTTGTGTGTGACATGCTCTTAGCAACTTGTCTGAAAACTGTCCTTCACATCCCCATTGAATCTTGCACAACCCCCTGCTCCTTGTGGTCGAGCCAATTCCAAGAAGCCTGCCTGTGTGCCTTCCCCCAGTTGTGCCAGAGACTCCGCTACATCCTGTCCATTGTTGGTAACTCAGCCTGTCACACCAACTGCCCTGTGACCACCCCCAACTGAAAGAGGAAGCACGAGGTTAGGCCCTGAAAGCACACCAACTAATAGAGGAAGCACAAGGTTGTACACTGTGAACACACACATTTCTGTGGTTCTGCAAATTCTGGGAACCAGCAGCAGATAGTTCCTGTTCTTAACTGTAAGACACCCTGCACCTGGCATCTTAGTTCATTGACCACCCCTTCCTGTGCTTCAGCCAATTCCCAGAACCAGCAGATAGTTCCTGTTTTAAGAAATAGTTACTGCAAGCCAGAGAGCAGGTGGTCTCTGTTTTACACAAGATAGTTCCTCTTTTTGACATGAAGCACGAGCACAAACCCCAAATGAGGAAGCCTCCCCCTTCCAACTGTCAGACTATTTAACATCGCAAGTCCCCTCACGAAGCCTAAGACACGCCCCCATTTCTTCACAATCTGCTCAACTTGCTGATGTTTGTTCCTCTATCTTGCCTCATGACCAAGACTGTATAAATGTCCTGCTGTTGAAAATAAAGACACCCCACTTCAAGAGAGGGACTTGAGAGATTGCTCCAGTGCCCGCTTGGTGCTGGAAGCGCTCCCCTTAACTCGAGTTATTGGTCTCCTCCTCCTTCATTTGAGCACCACGGACTCCTCACTTTGCATTGACAAGAAATTATTATTTATTAAGCATAGAAATTCAGAAACGAGGTAATAAGTAAATTTAATTTACCACATTAATTGGCGCCCGGAACAGGGACATTCCCTTTGAGGTTCCGTGAGAATCGTTACGGTGTTTTGGGCATGATCGAATATGGGCAAGTTTGGTATCTATGAACCGTAAATGACGAGCTTAGTAAGTGTACGCATTTTCGCTACGCTACCTGGTAGGGTTCGCCTTATTTCCGCGTTTCTACATCTGGACCCTCGGGTTCCATTTTAGATACGGCATCCATTTTGTTTCTTGCCCTCACGTAGTCAGCGAGCAGGCAACTGTCCGCCTCATGACCCTTTAGTTCCCAAGCCTTACGGAAGACGCATATTCCTTGTGTGCGTCTTTTATGACCAGGGGAATGACACTGCCAAGGCAGATGGCTTCGCTCGAGGGTAATCTTGCCGTGCCGGTCTATTGTTTCAGCCGTGCATATGCTAGGATCGAATCCTTTGATCCTGTGATCATGCTTCCGATATTACCCTCACACTCTTTTCTCTACTGATGTCTGTCTTCCTTGCAGCTGTTCTTGTCTCTTTCTCTTGCTCATTTACGACTAGAATGGAATGTGCCTAACGGTGAGAAGATGTGCTTTTACAGTTGGGAACCGGCAATGTACTGTAATTATGTTCCGGGGTTCTGCAAACATGAAAGAAGCCCTTTTGAAGTTTACTGTGGGAACTGGGTTGTAACCTTTTGTCCGTATGTTGTGCAATGTTGAAAACGTGTATAAAAAGGAGTAATCCACATGTACAATTTGAAGCAGACTCTCAGAACCTACACTCTGTTGTACTTCTTGTGACTTTTGCATCCCTGCAGTAATAAAACGCTGATCTTTGATGCCGAAGGAAGTGTCCCGTGTCTGTCACTTGTGCGCCAGAACAGGTAACCTACGAAGGTTTCAGGTGTTGTCCCCTGGCACCGCTGGGCCTTAAATAGTCCAGTCCTTCAGTTGGCGCCCAACGAGGGGCGGCATCAGCGGTACCGGTCCAAAGCCTGACGATTGTGAGGAACTTCGTGTGAAATCTCCGAGGGAAGGTGCACCCCGCTTCATCGATCCTGTTGTCGAAATAAGTGGTCCGAAGATTTTTCCCGCGAAGATTCCCGCCTCCTGACGGCTGCGACGGACTGATGCCCTGACTGTCGACCTGTTTTCGGCGCCTGGCGTAGTCCTTTCGTACGGCGAGACGATAGACGGGCCTTCCTGGTGACGCCATCGAGCTCTCAGTTAAGTATTTGTGGGTCGCTCCCAGTCCTTAGTTGTTGGTGCTTAGTTGTTTGCATGGTTCCATTGTATTTGTGGTTCTTAGTTGTTGGTTCTTAGTTGTTATTTGACAGTTGCAATTGCCAAAAATCGAGGGTTTTGTCTTTCACGAAGATTTAGCGCTTCGATAACCCTTGAAGTTTGATACTAGGTTAGTGTGCACGATGCCTAGCCATAGTGGTTTCTTTGGTGACCATTCCTGACCCCATCAGAGACGGTCGCTCCCCTCCCGCCCTTCTGACTGGTATCGTAGCGCTTTGCTGAACGTGCCTTGAACTTACAAATTTAGCGCTCTGTTTTGCAAGCAGCGTTTCGGGGACTGAAATAATTTAATTCCACACTCTGCAAAGCAGCGTTTTGGTGCCTCATTTAATCTGACCCTACATTAACATTGCGCTTTGTTGCCTAGCAGCGCTTTGGTGCCTGAAGTAATTTGGCATATCCATAACTGCAGTAATTGTTATAGCGCCTCGCTGCCAGCATTGTGTGCCATAGCGCTAGTTACTAAGTGCGTCCCATTTCCCTTTTGGCTCGCTGCCATTTTGTTGTTGTGTATCCCAGCCCGTCCCCCCACCACGCTCCCGCCTCCCAGCTGACCCCTCCTCCCACTGGAAGTGAAGAGCTGACCCGACCGATCCTTTGCTGTGACCATTCCTGACCCCATCAGAGACGGTCGCTCCCCTCCCGCCCTTCTGACTGGTATCGTAGCGCTTTGCTGAACGTGCCTTGAACTTACAAATTTAGCGCTCTGTTTTGCAAGCAGCGTTTCGGGGACTGAAATAATTTAATTCCACACTCTGCAAAGCAGCGTTTTGGTGCCTCATTTAATCTGACCCTACATTAACATTGCGCTTTGTTGCCTAGCAGCGCTTTGGTGCCTGAAGTAATTTGGCATATCCATAACTGCAGTAATTGTTATAGCGCCTCGCTGCCAGCATTGTTTGCCATAGCGCTAGTTACTAAGTGCGTCCCATTTCCCTTTTGGCTCGCTGCCATTTTGTTGTTGTGTATCCCAGCCCGTCCCCCCACCACGCTCCCGCCTCCCAGCTGACCCCTCCTCGCCCCTCCCCTTCCACCATCCATTTATGACAGATGGACCTACGCGCAGCGTTCACGCGCAGCGATCGCGCCCCATTCGCGCCAAAGGTAAGCCCGTCTACGCCCGTCCGCGCCTGGACTGCGCCCAGCGCCAGACCCCCTGGTCCCCGCCGCTCCCAACCCTCTAGAGTCACATACGATGCCGCTACTCTCCTCGCCCTCAACCCCGGACGCACCCCACTATGCTGCGAAGCTTCCCCAGGACGTACCCACGGCCCATTCGCCTGCCTCTCCTGCAAATTCAACTGCTTCAGGATCCTCACCAAACCCACTTCCTCCACACACAGCTCCGAACTCAACAGCCTGAAAT
The DNA here is from genome assembly GCF_964261635.1 of Lissotriton helveticus. Classification (NCBI taxonomy): domain Eukaryota; kingdom Metazoa; phylum Chordata; class Amphibia; order Caudata; family Salamandridae; genus Lissotriton; species Lissotriton helveticus. The sequence continues at coordinate 656,521,927 of NC_136071.1, forward strand.
GCATCCTACTGAACACCCGCTCAGTCCACAGACATGCAACAGAACTCTGGGACCTAATCGACACTGCGTCACCTGACGTCGCCTTCCTTACTGAAACATGGATGAACGCATCTTCTGCCCCCGACATCGCCATAGCCATACCGGACACTTACAAGATCATTCGAAAAGACCGCACCAATAAAACAACTGGAAGAGGCATCGCCATCGTCCATAGAAACACCATCAAAATCACAACCAGCTCCGACGACTATCTTGCAACCGCCGAACATCTCCACTTTCAGATCCACACCGACCCCAGGACCACCCTTAGAGGCACCCTCATTTACAGGCCTCCAGGCACCCGATCTCAATTCAGCGACGACATCACAGACTTCGTCAGCCCGCACGCCCTCGCCTCCGAGAACTACATTCTTCTAGGAGACCTCAACTACCACCTTGAAAACATGCTCGACAACACCACCACCACCCTTCTGGACAACCTGTCCAATCTCGGACTCAAACAACTTGTTGACACCCCCACTCACACAGCCGGACACACGCTCGACCCTATCTTCACCTCCAGCAAGCACATCTCCTTCGATCGCACTACAGCTCTCCACTGGACGGATCACAGCTGTGTTCACTTCAGCTACAAACCCCCCCTATCCCATAACCGTCCACAACCCATTCCCCGGAGAAAATGGAATAAAATCACCACCGACCAACTCCTCACATCACTCAACCAAAACCCTCCCACCCTAGCAATGGACCCAGACCAAGCGGCCACCAACCTCAGGCAATGGATTACCCACAGTGCGGACGAACTAGCACCCCTGAAAAAACACCAGTTGATATCATCCAGCAAAAAGGCTCCCTGGTTCAATGATGACCTTAAAAAATCCAAAAAGACATGCCGCACCCTGGAGAAGAATTGGAGAAAAGAACCAACCCCAGACAACATGGCCTCCCTCAAGACAGCCACCCGCAAACACCACCAACTGATTCGATCCGCCAAGAAATCAGCATTCAAGGACCGTCTCGACAACAATTCTCATAACAGCAAGGAACTCTTCAATATCGTCAAAGAATTCACCAGCCCTTCCGCAGCATCCAACGATATCACTAACTCCCAAGACCTCTGCGATGCGCTATCCTCCTTCTTCTACAACAAAATTGCCGACATCCACAACAGCTTCAAGAATACTCCCAGTGACCAACCCGCCCCACCCCTTCAGATCCCATCCCTCCAACTAACAACCTCAGCTCCTGGAACCCAATCACCATTGAAGACACCATTCGTCTCATGAACTCAATACACTCTGGCTCGCCTTCTGACCCCTGTCCCCACTACATCTTCAACAAAGCTGACTCCATCATCGCTCCCCAACTCAGCAATGTCATCAACTGCTCTTTCAACTCTGCCACCTTTCCAGAAATCTGGAAACACGCCGAACTCAGCGCCCTTCTGAAAAAACCCACAGCAGACCCCTCTGAACTGAAAAACTACCGACCCATATCCCTCCTCCCTTTCCCGGCCAAAGTAATCGAGAAAGCCGTCAACAGCCAACTCGCCGCCTTCCTTGAATCCAACAACTCCCTGGATCCATCACAGAACGGCTTTCGAGCCAAACACAGCACCGAAACAGCCCTCATTGCGGCGACCAACGACATCCGAGCACTCCTAGACAACGGAGAAATAGGAGCCCTCATTCTACTCGACCTCTCCGCCGCCTTCGACACTGTCTGTCACAGCACCCTCATACAACGCCTCAACAACATCGGCATACAAGGAAAAGCCTTGGACTAGATCATCTCTTTCCTAGCTGGGAGAACCCAGAGAGTCCGACTCCCCCCATTCTACTCAGAGCCCACCGAAGTCATCTGCGGCGTTCCTCAAGGTTCCTCACTCAGTCCCACCCTCTTCAACGTCTACATGAGTCCTCTCGCCTCCATCGCACGTCAACACAACCTCAACATCATCTCCTACGCCGACGACACCCAGCTAATCCTTTCACTCACCAAAGACCCCAACACCGCCAAAAACAACCTTCACGAAGGCATGAAAGAAGTAGCCGAATGGATGAAACACAGCCGCCTAAAACTCAACTCAGACAAAACGGAGGTGCTCATCCTAGGATCCTCCCCCTCAGCTTGGGACGACTCATGGTGGCCTTCCGCTTTGGGATCAGCACCCACACCCACAGACCATGCACGTAACCTTGGCTTCATTCTAGACTCCTCTCTCTCAATGTCCAGACAAGTCAACGCCGTATCGTCCTCCTGCTTCAACGTCCTTCGCATTCTCAAAAAGATCTTCCGCTGGATCCCCCTCGAGACAAGAAAGACTGTCACCCATGCACTGGTCACGAGTCGACTAGACTATGGCAACACTCTTTACGCCGGAACTACGACAAAATTGCAGAAAAAGCTCCAGCGTATCCAAAACGCGTCAGCGAGTCTCATTTTAGACATCCCGCGCCAAGAGCACATCACCGGACACCTAAAAAATCTCCACTGGCTTCCCGTCAACAAGAGAATTACTTTCCGCCTTCTTACCCACGCACACAAGGCCCTTTATAATCTGGGACCCGAATGCCTCAACACCCGGCTGTCCTTCTACATTCCCACCCGCCAACTAAGATCATCCAATCAAGCCCTCGCCGCAGTCCCGTGCATCCGAAAAACCACCATGGGTGGCAGATCATTCTCCTTCCTGGCTGCAAAAACCTGGAACTCACTCCCCACCCACCTTCGCCTTACTCAGAACCACATCTCCTTCAGAAAAGAACTGAAAACCTGGCTATTCGACAAATAGCGAACCCCTCCCTCTAGCGCCTTGAGACCCTCTGGGTGAGTAGTGCGCTATATAAATGCCCGAACTTGAACTTGAACTTTGGTTTCTTTAAATGTTATAACAATGATTCGCGGTTGGAGGATTCGTGTCCGATACCTCCAGTTGGAACTCCAATTTATGAGCTCTATAGTCGACATGGTGTGGGCCCTATTATATATAATAAATATTGGGTCCGTTATACGAAAAAAGATGGTGTCCTTAGTTGGCCACCGCATGGAAGTTTTTGACCTTACGATTTTAGATAATCTTGAAGCTAAATTGTTTAAAAAGAAAGCTAGGCCCGCTATGTTCGATTCCTTTCGGTTGTGGCGTAAAGAGGCCAAACAGAAAGAAATCAAACAGCTTAAAAAGAATCGAAAAGAAGGTTTCGTCCCGATAATGCAAGTTGTACAACAGTGTCAGCGAGATAAAGAAGAAAAAGAAATAGAAGTTTCCACTAGACTACATCACATGAGGATAGACAAATGTTATCCGGTTTTACCAACTAGTCTTGATAAGAAAGAAGAAGATTCAAAGGAGGATCCCCTGTTAGCGTATTTGATGAAATCGCCACCTCCTTATGCACAGGGTGCTACAGCTCCTGTAGTTCCTTTTGTAGTTCCTCCTGTAGTTCCTCCTGTAGTTCCTCCTGTAGTTCCTCCTGTTGTTCCAGCGGCTGCTGGTCAGCCCGTTGTTGGTCCTACGTTTGTCCCACCACCTGTTTCTATTCCCACTGCTCCTTTGCCTGTACCTCCTCAGTTGATTGTTCCTGTTACCTCAGCCGTCCCGGCTACCTCTGCTGTCCCTACGTCTACTTCTAATGTTGTTGCTCCTGTTCTTTTTTCTCCTTCTGTTCGTAATCGCATCCCTAATACTGTCGCTACTCTTTACTCCCCACTTTCTGGATCGTTATTTCGATCCGATGTCTCTGAAACTCCTCAGAGGCGAAGTCAAATCCCTGGTGGAAGGGAGAGTGCCACGCTGGTAACTATGGCGCGTAGATGGATAAGACATCCTGCTAACTACCCTCCGCGCGTGGTCTTTGATACATTCTCTCAGTTTAATGAGCCCACTCAGAGATTCGTGTTTGAAGAAATGTGTAACTTTTTGAGAGAAGAATGGTATAATGATGATTTAGATACTGTACCGCCCGATATGACTGAACTTCAGAGTCAATTTTCGAACGGCATGATTGTAGGTGGAGATGTACGACGTGCATTAGAGCGACTATTAGCCTTACGGTGCACAGTGTTTTCTCGAGTGTCCTTTGATGACGAAACCGATACTCAGAAAACGAACTCTGGTCAATATCCTATGAGAGAGGTTCCGCCAGTATACATGCCAGGTAATCCGCAAGCTAATCCTCCGATTCTGCCATACTTTCAGAGAGTTTGGATACACCTCCCATGGAAGCGATCAGAAGTTTTGCAGGTGAAACAATCTTTGCCTGATCCACGTAAGAATCCGGCAGGTTATTATAAGGAGTTATCCCAATTGGTGGATGCTTCTATTATGAACCTTGCTGACATCGATATGCTGTTTGGTAATATCGTACCGCAACCAATTTGGGCGAAAATTCGCCATGCGAATGAGTTAGGTGGTGATTGGGCTGCACTAATAGCGGCTGATGGACTACAAGTTGGTGGGGCTAAGCCTGAGCAGTTAATTTTGGATCTGCCCCAGAAAATCATTACACTTATGAAAACACTCATGCCGGCGATGAAGGTGAATTGGGATAAATTATCGGCTTGCAAGCAAAAGAAAGACGAGAGTGTCTCGGATTTCTTTACTAGATTCGAGGAGGCATTTGTCGATCATAGTGGTCAGGACATGAGCACCGAAGGTGGTCAACGGTTATTTGTTGACAAGTTTGTGTTAAATTTGTTGCCCGAGCTGTGCAACAAATTGAAAAATTCAGAAAGTGCATGGGCTGTTTCAACCACCGCACAGATTTTAGCGACGGCTCAATATTATGAGAATAGGGAAAAGGAAGAAAGTGATCGTGCAGACAAGAAAACGAAGGAGCTCAAAACAAAGGTTTTGTTGCAGCAAGCGTATCCCCCACGTTCGAATCAAAATGATTCGCAACAGCAGTATCGACCACGAGCTCAGACCACTAGAATGCAGTCGCGCTCTGACTCGTCTGACTTTAGATCTACGATTGGGTATAATCAGTGTGCATATTGTAGAAGAGAGGGCCATATAAAATACGATTGTCCCGCTTTACGTGATCGTTATAATAATGTTTCGACTCGGGGAGGTCGTGGTGGTCCTCAACAGGCCGCTCGAGGTAGAGGTCGAGGTTTCGTTCAAAATAATGAGCGCTCTACTGTTTCATCGGACGCAAATAATTGTTTCGACCAGCGAAATGTGGGGTCCAATAAATCTGCACAGTACAATGTGGACGATTATTACGTCGAGCATGAGATTGTTGCAGATGACCGTTACTAGGACAGCCACCGACAAAGAGAGGGAGTAGTGTCAGTTCCGGTGGATCAGAGAGGGCCTTACGTCGCAGTTGCTACATCTGGCGTAGTTGAGCCTTTTCTGTTGGACACTGGTGCAGCAAAAAGTTCCATCATGCATTCCAAACTCCCTGGCGCACCTTTGTCCGGCTTAACGAATGTTTCCGTTGGATTCTCTGGCGCCCCGGTTAGCAATCCTGTCTCTAGCCCTTTGCCCCTTACGATTGGTCCTCGTAAGCTGGAGGCTCCATTGATTCTATCTACTGGTTGTGGTGAGAATCTTTTGGGTCTGGATTTGTTAAAACGGTTATATGCGACTTTGTATTGCTCTCCTGAAGGAGTGGAGCTTACATTAGGTCAGAGAGTAATCTCTCGTATGTACTTGTTGATCGATAAATTCCCACCGGAATTGAGCTCCCTTCCTGCGTCTCTATGGGCCACAGGTCCCAATGATGTAGGTCTATTGGACATCCCACCTTATGTGATCAAACTAAAACCAAATGTGCGATTGCCACGTATACCTCAGTATTGTATCTCTCTTGATGGTGAGCGAGCGCTATTAGCGATCGTTTATGACCTGATTCAGAAAGATGTCATTGAAGAAACTCGGGGAAATGTGTGTAACAGTCCTGTGTTACCCATTTTGAAACGAACAGATCCATCTAAGCCTCCTGTGTACCGTTTTATAATCGATTTGAGAGAAGTGAATAAAATCGTGATTCCACAGTTTCCCGTGGTGCCTGATATCACGGCCTTGCTGACCCTGATTCCAGCTTCTGCCTCCTGGTTCACGGTGATCGACCTAAAGAATGCTTTCTTTAGTATTCCGATCGCTGAGGAAAGTAGAGACCTATTCGGATTCACATTAGGAGGTCGCAGTTTTAGATTAAAACGCGCACCACAGGGCTATTGTGAGAGTCCATCGATCTACAGTCAAGCCCTTAAAAGTCAACTTGACGCATTCGTGTTGCCGACGGGTGCGGCTTTGATTCAGTACGTTGACGACCTACTGGTAGCTGCTGATACTGAGATTATTTGCAAAACTGCTACCGTTTCATTATTACGCCATTTATGTGGTTTACATCATAAAGTGTCACCTTCTAAGCTGCAATATTGTTGTCAAGAAGTAACCTACTTAGGTCACTTATTGTCAAAAGAAGGGAGAAGGTTGACCCCAGAGAGAATAGCAGCAATTGCTCGAATGACTGTGGCAAAAACTCAGAGAGATGTACGTGCCTTTCTAGGTATTACATCATACTGCAGACAATGGATTCCGAATTTTTCATTGCTAGCGAAACCATTGTTAGCTCTCACGTGCAAGGATGTTCCGACTCCTTTGCCTTGGACTGAAGAGTGTCAGAAAGGTTTTTCTGAATTACGTGATGCGTTGTGTTCGGCTCCTGTGTTAGGTACCCCTGACTACAGTAAGCCGTTTACACTATACGTTCACGAGAGGGATGGTTGTGCGTTGAAGGTTTTGACGCAACAATTTGGCGACAAACAACGTCCATGTGCATATTTCTCTTCGACTTTAGACCCAGTAGCTAGAGCCTTGCCGAGTTGTTTGAGAGCAACAGCGGCAGCTGCGGTGTCTATTCGACAATCCGCAGGTCTAGTCATGGATAATATGCTTACGGTGAAGGTCCCACATGCAGTCGATACTCTCTTGAACCGGACAAAAACTCAGCACTTGACGAGTGCAAGGTTGTCTGGCTATGAGCTGACGCTCTTGGCAAGTCACATTAGGATAAAACGTTGCAATGTGTTGAACCCAGCAACATTGTTGCCGATCAACATGGAATCAGATGATGTAGCACCACATGATTGCTACTTAAGAACTGAAGAAGAGACGAAAGGTCGTATTGACCTGAAAAACACTCCATTGGTAGATCCCGATGGTACTTTGTATGTGGATGGTTCATGTTTTAAGTTACCGAATGGTGATGTAACGACTGCGTATGCTGTAGTGACATTGAGTACGATTGTGGAAACTGCGAGATTGAGTCAGAATTCGGCCCAAGCGGCTGAGTTGATCGCCTTGACGAGAGCGTGTGTGTTGTCCAGAGGAAAGCGGGTGAATGTGTTTACAGACAGCCAGTATGCTTTTGGTGTCGCGCATAGTTTTGGTCGATTGTGGAGAGAAAGAGGATTCTTTACGTCGCATGGTACGAAGATTCAGCACGGACAGCTTGTGAATGATCTTTTGGACGCACTTACATTGCCTAAAGAGGTGGCAATAATCAAATGTAGTGCGCATCGGAAGGTGACGGATGATGTTGGTCGTGGTAATGCGTTTGCGGATGAGGTTGCGAAGGAGACAGCTAGAGATCTGACAAATCGAATGTACGTTGCAAATTCAGTGAGATGGCCAGCGGAGACTAGCATGTGTGAGGACACGGTTGAAAGTGTGAAGGAAATACAGAATGAAGCTACTGAAATGGAAAAGACGCAGTGGAAAGAAAGCACGGGAAAGTTAGACGAGAATGGATGTTGGGTTGATTTGTCGGAAAAGCAGAGATGGATGTTACCGGATGCATATGTGCTTGCTGTTGTTACAATGGCTCATGGCACAGCACAAATTAGCTCGAAAGGCATATGTAAGTTGTTGTCGCCTGTATGGAAGAATGATGGGATTACTAAGTGTGCGGAGAGAGTGGTTAAAAGTTGTATGGTATGTTTGATGTATAATCCTGGCAAGGGCACCCCCACTCCACGTGGTCATTTTGCTCCTCCCACATGTCCCTTTGAAGTTATTCAGTTAGACTTTATCCACATGGAGAGATGCAATAATTTAAAGTACGTCTTGGTTGTAGTTTGTGCGTTCTCCAGATGGATTGAAGCTTACCCCCTAAAGGATAATACCGCCCTGTCCACAGCAAAAGTGTTGCTCAAAGAGTATTTTCCCAGGTATGGAATGCCACGGATTGTATGGTCATTTAACGGAAGTGAGTTTGTGGGAAGTGTGATGAAGAATGGTATGGAATGCCACGGATTTTATGGTCAGATAACGGAAGTGAGTTTGTGGGAAGTGTGATGAAGAATGTATGTCGTGGTCTTGGTATAAACCAAAAATTTCATAGTGCTAATCATCCCCAGTCGGCAGGTTTGGTGGAAGGATACAATGGCACCCTGAAACTGAAACTTGCCAAAATCCAGGCAACGACTGGTTTATCATGGCCTGATGCTTTGCCTTTAGCTCTTTTATCGACCAGGGCGACTGTGCACTCTCGAGTAGGGCTTAGCCCATATGAGATTGTGTTCGGCCGTCCTGCTAATATTTGGGGAGTTCCGAGGCCAAAAGAATTTGACAGACTTGAATATCCAATGTTGATTGACTATCTCTATGATCTGACTGCTAAATTGAGTTTAATTCATCAACAGGTCTTTGAGGCATTACCGGCACAAACAGAGGGACCTGGACATCGGCTCCAACCAGGTGACAGGGTCCTTACCCGCAACTTCGGACGAAAACGAAATCTTGAGCCGAGGTTCGTGGGCCCCCATCAGGTGCTACTGGCAACGAGGACTGCAGTTCGGCTGGTAGGCAGGAAACACTGGGTTCATGCGAGCCATACAAAAAAGGTACCGCTTCCCTTGCCAGCTGATACATGGATCAAGAAAGGAATTGCCTCGTCTGAAACCAGTACTACCCCGTACTATGTGCCATTTAGTAATGCCCAGCTTGTAGAGACCAATTTAGTGCAATCAGACACCCCTGTTGAACCATCCGAAGTTAACCCTTTTTCAGCAGCATTGGAGAATTCAAGTTCCGAACAATTACCTGAGCAATCGAACACTGTTTTGCCATCTGAACCGTTGTTTGAAGAACAGACTCAACCCGGAAGACATCGATATTTTCTTCGATCACACAATAAGGACAAAAAGTTTTTTTATTATTTTTTGGTTTTACATTACCCCCTCACATTTGCCTTGAATATTGTGGACATTTTATATTATGTGAACCCTTTTCTTTTCGTGCAGCTAAGAGACTTTTATTAAATTGAATGCTCAATTTATAAGACCTATCATCCGGGTTGGCCGTAGGGCCGTGCGGGTACTTCCTTCTGTTTAGCAGTTATTGACACTAGGTCGATTTCTTTTGTCGATTTCTGGGAACTCCTGGGAATTGATAATCGCTACTCAGAACGAAGTGCGTCAAGAACGTCACGGACGGTCTTTAGAGGATGGAATTTACTATGCTGTCGAAAAGAGAAAATGTCAGCGCAAAGATCTACGTTGTACAAGTTGTTTCGCACAAAATGTTTTTTGTTTCAGATTTTTATGTTGTTCCTAACTGTTTCTATGCTACTGGTGGGTGGAGTATATTTTGGGATTCAATTATTATTACCTTCCATTTCACCTACTCCTCCTTCTCATGATCTGAATTTTGCCTCCACTATTTCTCCTCATTCCTTTCATCTTCTGCCTCAGCATGAACAAATCAGACGAACGGAATTCATGAATAATTCCTTTGTTCAGCTCCTGCATCAGCATCAGTTGGTGATGAATACTACCAATTGTTGGGTGTGTGGGTTAATGCCACATACCATGGATAAGGGTATTCCGTATTTGGTTCTTCCTTATAGCTCCCAAGGGTCAGCTCGAGCATTCCAAACTATGTTCCGTAGTGCACTAGATTCCTACCCCCATCGAGAGCCACGCTCAGCAAGCTTTGGTCCAGGCCCGTACCACAAGTCTTTGGCGATAGCAATTGCTGATTTAGATAGAGATATTTTTGATGCATCGCTTATCCCAGAGGAGGAGGTGCGAGCATATAAGGATCTGAGTGAGATTGAGTATAGTGTATCAGTGGGTGATAGACAGCTTAAGAGCTCGTCACCGATTTGGATCGTGCCTCACCTTGGTCACTTCTGTCTGCAAGGTCTTGGTCAAAATCCGAGAGCTCAGTTTGGGAAGAGTGCTTGTACTGAGACGTATGTCTTACCGATGCTCTCTTCCCCTGTCTTTTTGACTGCCAAGGGTACTTATTTTGTGTGTTACGATCGTGCATATACATGGTTGCCTCGTGATTTCTCAGGCACCTGTTATATCGCAAATCTTCTACCACCGACTTTCACTGTCGCCTCAGACTATCACAAGACTAGAGTTGTGAGAGGCGTTGTTAGTAAAGAAGATACTGCCGGTCAAGAAGCAGGAGACTTCTTTAAGGGTTTCTTACCGTTTTGGGGCCCTATGGTCAATAGCAGGAATTTGAGACAGTTAACTCGTGTAGTTGAATCGACTGCTAACATAACTGCAAGCGCCCTTGGTAATCTGACAGCAGAGCTTCAAGCGGATAGGCTTATGACGTTACAGAACCGTATGGTTCTAGACGTTGTACTAGCAGATAGAGGTGGTGTGTGCAAGGTCATCCATTCGAGTTGTTGCATTTTTATACCTGATAATGCTCCAACTGTCTATCAAGCCATCTCAAAGTTGCATAAAATCTCAGAGTCCATACACGTGGACGAGGGAGATTGGACGCTTCTAGGATGGTTTTTGGGGCTTGATGTCAACTTGGGGTTGGAAAATTCTGATGATTATAGGGGTTGTTGTAACGTTTCTGTTCACGTGTTGTCTTTGTGTGCAGTGTGGTCCTGCCTTATGTGGCCTTTGTGCTACTGCGTGTATAAGAAGGCCATCTGTTACCAAAGAGGCATTGATGGATAGGATAATGTTCCAGCAACACCTTCATGATCTGATGAATATTGAAATCGATTCTGATTTCGACTAGTGCTTGCCTACATGAGGGCAAAAGGAGCGTCTGAGGTTCCGTGAGAATCGTTACGGTGTTTTGGGCATGATCGAATATGGGCAAGTTTGGTATCTATGAACCGTAAATGACGAGCTTAGTAAGTGTACGCGTTTTCGCTACGCTACCTGGTAGGGTTCGCCTTATTTACGCGTTTCTACATCTGGACCCTCGGGTTCCATTTTAGATACGGCATCCATTTTGTTTCTTGCCCTCACGTAGTCAGCGAGCAGGCAACTGTCCGCCTCATGACCCTTTAGTTCCCAAGCCTTACGGAAGACGCATATTCCTTGTGTGCGTCTTTTATGACCAGGGGAATGACACTGCCAAGGCAGATGGCTTCGCTCGAGGGTAATCTTGCCGTGCCGGTCTATTGTTTCAGCCGTGCATATGCTAGGATCGAATCCTTTGATCCTGTGATCATGCTTCCGATATTACCCTCACACTCTTTTCTCTACTGATGTCTGTCTTCCTTGCAGCTGTTCTTGTCTCTTTCTCTTGCTCATTTACGACTAGAATGGAATGTGCCTAACGGTGAGAAGATGTGCTTTTACAGTTGGGAACCGGCAATGTACTGTAATTATGTTCCAGGGTTCTGCAAACATGAAAGAAGCCCTTTTGAAGTTTACTGTGGGAACTGGGTTGTAACCTTTTGTCCGTATGTTGTGCAATGTTGAAAACGTGTATAAAAAGGAGTGATCCACATGTACAATTTGAAGCAGACTCTCAGAACCTACACTCTGTTGTACTTCTTGTGACTTTTGCATCCCTGCAGTAATAAAACGCTGATCTTTGACGCCGAAGGAAGTGTCCCGTGTCTCTGTCACTTGTGCGCCAGAACAGGTAACCTATGAAGGTTTCAGGTGTTGTCCCCTAGCACCGCTGGGCCTTAAATAGTCCAGTCCTTCACCTTTCCCCCACGCGCCGGCGATATTGGACCCGGTACTGTCCCCTCCTGACAGTTGACGGACTTCAAAAGTGCACAACGCGGGGAATTCCCGCTAACTCCCTCGAGGCGAAGAGGGGGACCGACTGCGGCCCAGCATCCACACGAGGCGGTGAGGAAATAGCGGAACGTCCTGAACCAAAGCCCAACCTGCGAAGCAGACGAGTCCGAGGTTCTACAAATCCCACCTTGAAACTGCGCGCTGCGTTTTTCCAAAATCTTCAAGAGGCCTTCCAGTTATTTTTCGGTGAGTACTGCTGAAAAGTATAAAGACGAACCCACAGCTTTTGTGGGGGCGGTAAAGATACGCATTTTGTTGGTTTCTCACCTATCTTTGGTGAGGACTACTAAAACTAGTATAAAAGACGGACTCACATCTTTCGTGGGTACGGTAAAGATATTTGTTCTGTTTGTGTTTTTCTCACTTCTAAAATCTTTGAAAGTCTTGCCATCATGCCTATTTTCTCGAAAATACGTAAGATGGCAACAAAAAGGAGTATTCTTGAGAAGGAAATTCCCCTTCCTCCTCGGGATACTCCAGGACACTTCATGTATGCAAAACATGGTGTTGGTGCACTTATTTATTGTGATCTATGGGTAGAATATACTAAAGACCTAGAACTCAGATATAGATGGCCTGAAAATGGTAGTTTTGACATGGAATGTATTATAAAATTAGAGGAACAGTTATGGAAGAAAAAGAGAGTCCGCCAGTCACAGAGTGACGCAGTAGAGTTATGGAGAAAAGAAGCCCATAGGAGGCAACAGAAGGAATTGCATGAAGTTGAAAAGGGTAAGAGAATGGCAGAGCAGGCCAAGAAAGAACAGTTACAAGAAATAGGGAAAGAAGTTGTTAGTGAAAGGAATAAAAGGGAACAATCAGCCATTTCTACTGGTTTTTATCCTGTATTGCCATCTGCACCTGAAAACATTAACATTGCATCAGCACAGCCTACAGCCCCACTACCAGAGGATACTTTCACCAATTTCCTCTTAGATACTCCACCTCCATATGAGGTTCCAGTAATTCAACACCCTCTGCCTCCACCACCCCTTTTACAACATAACGCACCACCTCTCACTCCAGAAGGGGTGCCGTAGGTCCAGACCCAGGTAAAACAATTCCCGACTGCCCCTATGACCCGACTCCGGGCAACACAGGGGAGGCGGGCCGAATAAGTAAAATACTTCATGACTCCTGGGAAGAAATAAGACATCTACAGCAATTGACATTTCTTCAAGCGGCCTCTGAGTTTCTTCGTACTGGAGAGAACTCACGAGCCATTAACGCTATGACTACAAGAAGATCACACCCTGTAAAAATGCACATGTATAGGTTCCTCCTTTGCTGTTTCATAAAACACATACAAGCAGAGGAAAGAAATGTACCAGTTTCACTTTTTGACTTATTAGATTCCGCATCCGACCACACTAGTCTAGAACTTATAAATGATGCACTAGACAGGTTCACCCGTAAGGTGACCCGTATTCTGCAAAACATACAAACAAATGAAGAGAATAAGAAACTTGAGAAGGAAATTACTGAACCTACTGAAAAAGTCCTACCCGTTCGTTCTTCCGCCCCTAATTCACGAACACCCCCGCCTACATTCCTCCAAGGTCACTCTGAATGGTCATCTCCAGATGAGTTATTTGAAAATACATCCAATGCATTAGACTACTGGTTAGACCAGGAACCTCCGCTTACACCGGAGGAGGAGGAAATAGCCAGAACTGCGACCCTATGGGTCTCTCAATATAAGATATATGACAATGATCTCATAGCCCAGCTTTTTCTAGCATTACCACGCTCACATCAAAGATTAGCAAGTCTCTACATGGTACAACATCTCATCACACTCAATGACACTCATTTTAAACATGATCCAAGACTCGAAGATTTTCTGTCTGACTGCGCTGATAACATGTTCCTCCACAATAGTTCAGTTTTTCTCAACACATTTATAGATTTTAGACAGAAATACCAGAAAAAGACTGAATATAAATCTTTCAATAATACTTGTGGACCAATTAATAGACTTCCTCAAACACGCCAGTTCCCCATGAGAGAGGTCCACCCCAGAGCTGACACAAATGGAGCGCTACAACGCGTCTTCATTTATGTACCCGTGACAAAACTTGAGTTACTAAGGATGAAAGAGATGGTTCCCTGCCACTCAAAGGATCCTGCTGGATTCTTTAAGGAATTAGAAGATGTATTAATGATGGGAACATATACTCTTTCTGATATCACAGCAATTCTGAAATTATTGTTGCCATCAGGTATATATGACAAACTAAGAGAAAAAGATTGGGAAGTAGCAGGTGAACACATTAGATGGACTGAACTTCAGAATGACGAAAATACTAGAGTAGCAGGTCAAGGTATAGGAGACAGACTAAAAGCACTTCCTGGCACTATTTTAAAGGTGCTACCACAGTTACTAACAGTGAAAAAGGAGGACTGGGATGCCATTTCCTCCTGCAAACAGAAACATGGTGAAGACATAGGAGATTATTACACCAGACTTGAAAAATGTTTTGCGGTAAATAGCGGCCTTACGCCGACAAGTGAAGCTTACCCGCATCTGTTTGTTTCCAAATTAGTAGACAACGCCTTGCCAGCCATTAAGGACAGAGTACTAATAGTAGAAAGTACCTGGCAAGCACATACACCTCCACAGGTGTTACAAATGCTACAATATCACCAGAATCGCATTAGGGATGAAGAAGAAAATGATAAGAAACGCATGAAAGACACAAAGATGACAGGATTAGTAGCCCAAACTGCACCCCAGCGTCAACAGACACCAAGTAGCCAGACAAATAGAAAAAGCACTTGTAATTATTGCAAGAAAATGGGACACTTCGTTAAAGATTGCCCAGTCTTAAAGCACAATTTGGCTACTGGTAAGACCCAGCCACGCCCACATCAGCCAAAACAGAATGGTTCCCTAGGAGGTACATTGATGACATTTTCCTCATTTGGACCGGTCAACCCGATGAAATTTTGGAATTTCTGAAACACATAAACTCTTTGGACGACCACATAAAGTTTACCCACACCATCAGCCCCCATAGTTTGCCGTTCCTGGATGTCCAGGTGACACTACTCAACAACAAACTGATAACCGATCTTTTCGTCAAAACCACAGACAGGAACAACGCTCTGATGTTCACTAGTTGTCATCCGACACCACTCAAAACTCATTTGCCTTATTCTCAGCTCTTAAGGGCCAAAAGAATCTGTTCTGAACCAGAAGCCTATGCAAACTCCGAAGAAAAAATATTACAAAAATACAGAGACAGGAAATATCCTGAAGTCACATTGCAAGCAGCTAAAACCCGAGTGGCCACCAAAACTCGGGCAGAACTTTTAAGGACCAACATCAAACTAACTGACGAACAGAGACCAGTTTTCGTTTCTAAATACTCAACCAGAAGCAAGGCCATCAAAAACATCATTCTCAAGAGTTGGGACATGATCCGTTTTGAACCAGATTTCCAGGGCATTTTCAACACCAGACCACTGTTCGCATATCAGAGAGCCAAGAATTTAAAGAACATTCTTGAGAACAAACCCATTGAAACTCCTATCAACTACGGTGGCACCATACCGTGCCACAATTGTAGCCATTGTCACAATATAATTCCGGGTAACACCTTCAACCATCCATCATCAGGAAAAGCCATCAAACTGAGAACCAACGCCACTTGTGATTCTATGAATCTGGTATACCTACTCAAATGTCCTTGTGGACTGCCTTATGTAGGCAAAACAGAACGAAAGATCAAAGTTCGGTTAACCGAACATAAGAGTACCATCAGGAACAAATCAACCAAAGCCCCACTAGCCGCTCACTTCATCACACACCAGCACAACGTGAGCCAACTGAAGTTCCTTGTTTTGGAGGTTGTCCCACTGAAAGCAGGCGTTGACAACAAGAAACTACTACTCCAAAGGGAGACAATGTGGATCAAAAAACTGGATGCCTGCCAGCCCAAGGGGCTCAATGAAAGACTTGAATATAGTTGTTTCTTATAGAGATGTGTTGTCTCAACTTCACTTCAACTTAATCATTCTCCGCTTGAAATTATATGTTCCTTTCTGTTTTTCCATGGTTTTTACTTTTTCCACTACCATCTTTTCTTAAACCCAACCGGTCGTCTTATAGCAAATCCTCTACTATGTCACATCCGAGTTTATGCCCTCTGCTTTATATCTTCTTTTACACTGTCATCACTTTCCCTTTTTACCTATTGTCATCACCTTTTCATATTTTACTTCGTTACTTCGTACTATCGTTTGGTTTCCTACCTTGCTTCCTTTTACCCTCTAATCACTTACACTCTGGTCACCTTTATCATTCTTTGTTATGTATACCATGCTATCATTGTGTATGTACATGATTCTGAACCCATTCCAAGATGGCTGCCATTTTTTGAATGTAGATGTCGCGTTAGTTCACGCACCACATCGGTACCAATCCCTGTTTGATTCGCTGTTCTATTACACCTTTCTGTGCATGTTTGGCTGTTCCCAACCCCTCGGGGTATTTCTAGATATGAGTGTTCCATCTATGTTTAGTTACGGGAGTCCGTTTTTTCTTTCGAGGCACCTTATTTACTTCCGCATTTCCGCTGGCCACTCACAAACCTTCGGCTGCACGGCGTTTGGCGCGTCGCGTTTTTCACCCATCGGTAAGCTTTTTCTCTACCCCACTTTCACTCGCAAGTTGGTTCTGTCACTGGTCACACTCCTTTTTAAACCAAACCTCACCAGTCGAATCTTGAGTTTTTTGGTTGTTATTTATCTCACATACTTACCAGGGGTCTCGGATCTCTTTGGCACTAGTTCGGGTTCCGTTTTTATCTTGCACACGAGGATTCTGTTTTCTACTCACCCCGACTGCATGATTTTCAACTTTTAACAGAAAGACATGGGTTACTTTGCGCACATTTCCCTCGTTCCGCATGGCGTTTTTTTTCTGAATTGCATGTATTCATTTCACCGTCATACCATGTTTATTTAGCTTGTGGCTGCGAGCTCCCCTTCCTGACTTCGATTTATTTACTTACAGATGCATTGCTATCCCCTGAAGAAGGGCCTCGCCCGAAATGCATAGGGATTATGCATAGATTCATGGATGTTATGTAAACGTGTTCTCTAACGTCTAGTTTCACAAAGGAGTCACTATGATGATGTAATATGTGACCCTTTAAATAAATTTTCTCAAGAAAGATTACTTGGATTACGCTTGTTTGA
The DNA here is from genome assembly GCF_964261635.1 of Lissotriton helveticus. Classification (NCBI taxonomy): domain Eukaryota; kingdom Metazoa; phylum Chordata; class Amphibia; order Caudata; family Salamandridae; genus Lissotriton; species Lissotriton helveticus. Next base: position 656,539,168 of record NC_136071.1, read on the forward strand.
ACTACATAAAACGCACTTTGGAAATTGCTATTTAGGAGTTTTATCTCCATTTGGAGTGCCCTTGGAAACAGTGCAAGCCCTTCTTGCACTCCTTCGTTTGTTGCTCAAATCCCCGTCCCTACCGGCCGGAAGGGATTATTTCCAGGCACCCAAAAATACCTACCATTGGTTTACTTTATATTTGATGAACATTACACATTCAGTGTGCCGCCACCTCCTATTCATTTTGTATATCCCTAGACAGTTCAACACCTTCAGTTCCACTGACAACACAAATGGCCCAAATGAATATTATAGACTGCGCCTACACTGAATATTACCCAGATTTCTCATGATGTTGCCCAGAGAGAGAAGATGACAAACTGCCCCTAATCCCCATTCCAGTAGATCAGACAGGTCCATTTATAGAGGTCCGACTTCTTGGGGAGGATAGGAAATTTCTACTAGACACTGGGGCCAGTAAAACAACAATAAGCCATCAAGAGGTCCCAGAGGCTCCTCTCTCGGGTTCAAAAAGTATTTCTCTGGGTTTCTCGGGACAACCTGTGACAAACTTCACATCAAAGCCACTGCCCTTGCAGGTTGGTCCCCTCATGACAACTACAGATCTTATATTGACAAAATCATGTCCAGAAAACTTGCTTGGTATAAAAACATTGAAAGAATTAGGAGCTGTCATTGTTTGCTCACCTACAGATGTCAGACTATTTCTGCGAGATTTCAAGGGCCACTACACAAGTAGAGAATTAGATGAGCGTTTGAAAGATTTGCCACACACCCTGTGGGCCACTGATTCCACCACAGTAGGATGTATGGAAATAACACCTCACAAGGTTACACTGAAAGAGGGAGCCCAACTACCACGCATAAGGCAATACAAAATTCCACCTCAGGCTGAACAAGCATTAATGTTGATTATTCAGGACCTAATATAGTCAGGTGTGATTAAGGAAACAAATTCTAACATTTGCAATTCCCCTGTTTTACCAGTCCATAAAAAAGTGGAACCAGGAACACCACCTGTCTACAGACTAGTGGTGGATTTGAGAGAGCTAAATAGATGTGTCATTCCACAACACCCTGTGGTTCCAGACATCTCCACCCTACTCACAGCCATAGATGCGGAAGCAACGCATTTTTCAGTCATTGACTTGAAAAACGCATTCTTTAGCATACCTATTCACCCAGACAGTCAATACCTTTTTGGCTTCTCCTTAGAAGGACGAAGTTTCCAATTCACAAGAGCTCCTCAAGGTTTCACAGAGAGTCCAAGCGTATATAGCCAAGCATTAAAAAGACAACTAGATACTGTTCAAATGCCCACGGATACAGCCATACTACAATATGTTGATGATATCCTCATTACGGCCAGATCTGACGCAGCATGTGCTGAAGCATCACTACTAGTACTAGAATTTCTAGCTGCAAATGGCCATAAAGTTTCCCCTGGTAAGCTCCAATTTTGTTTACAGCAAGTGGCATACTTAGGGCACTTGCCGTCAAAGGAGGGTAGGCAGCTTACACAGGAACGCATCCAGCTCATACTACAAATACCACAACCAACAACACAGAAACAAGTTCGAGCCTTTGTTGGTCTCACCTCATATTGTAGACAGTGGATCCCACAATTTGCACTCATTTCTAAACCATTAGTGCAGCTGACAACACTCGAAGCTGGCGCAACTCCACAATTATCCTGGACAGATGAACACACGCAAGCCTTTCAGTCTCTTAAAAAGGCTATGTGTCAAGCCCCAGTGTTAGCAACACCTGATTACACCAAAGATTTTACCTCGTTTGTAACAGAAAACTCAGGTACAGCACTATCAGTCCTGACCCAACTTCAAGCAGACAGACATAGACCATGTGGTTATTTTTCAAGCACATTAGATCCAGTAGCACAAGCATTGCCTGCATGTCTAAAATCAGTAGCAGCTACTGCACAAGCTATTAGACAAAGCGATTCTATTATATTGGGACATCATCTGATAGTTCAGTTCCCACACGCTGTAGAACTTCTGTTAAACAGAACACAAACACAGCATCTGACAATAGCCAGATTCACCAGATATGAGATGACACTTTTTCAGCCACACATTGAGATTAGACGCTGCAACATTTTAAACCCAGCAACACTGTTGCCACTGACCTAACCAAGACCAGATTTACAAGATACTCCCCTTGCTAAGGCAGAAATGACACTCTTTGTTGATGGTTCATGTATGAGACTCCCCACAGGAGAATTAGCAGCAGCCTATGCCGTCACAAATGGTACAGACACTTTAGAAGAACACAAGATAGAGATACTGTCGGCACAGGCAGCAGAACTCATAGCCCTAACACGAGCATGTCACTTAGCAAAAGGAAAGTCAGTTAACATCTACACAGATTCACAATATGCCTTTGGAGTTGTACACAACTTCGGTACATTGTGGAGAGAGAGAGGATTTCTCACATCACATGGGTCCAGAATACAGCATGCTACACTCATCACTGCCCTCTTAGAGGCCAGTCAGTTACCAGAGAAAATCGCAGTGCTAAAATGTAAAGCGCACACAAAAGGAACAGATGAAATATCAAAAGGAAATGATTCTGCAGACAGTGCAGCCAAGTTAGCAGCAAACACAGAATTAAGTATACCACACCGCCAATATACAATACGAGACCCCTTTTCTGACATCCAGGATGTCCAAAGTCACGCCACACCACAGGAACTGCTAGAATGGAAGGAAAAAGGAGGGGTCCTTACAGATCAAGGCTGGATGACACCTGAAAGAGCAGTATGGTTTCTACCGGATGCCATGGTACAGGTTATGGTAAACACCATACATGGACCAGCGCATCTGGGAGAAAAAGCAATGTTAGACAGCATACAGAATATATGGCACAACAAACATTTGAGAACTGCAGCCAAACAAAAAGCTAAAACGTGCATGATTTGTAATCAGTTCAACCCAGGAAAAGGCACAAAGGTGGAACAGGGAGGATTCCAACCCCCTGACCATCCATTTGAAGTTCTCCAGATGGACTATATCCAGATGGAGAGATGTAGAGGTCACAAGTATGTACTAGTTGTAGTGTGTGCTCTGACCAGATGGACAGAAGCCTATCCCGTCCCAGATTACACTGCAACGACAACTGCTAAACAATTAGTTAGAGAGTTTTTCCCGAGGTATGGGTTGCCCCGTGTCATCTACTCAGATAACGGCCAACCTTTTTTCCTCTGAACTCATGAAGCAAGTGTCTCTTCTGTTAGGGTACACTTGGAAATTTCACTGTGTAAGACATCCTCAGGCAGCAGGTCTAGTAGAAAGACACAACCAATCTTTGAAGACAAAATTGGCCAAGATATGCACTGACAAAGGCGTGGACTGGATGGTAGCCTTACCGGTTGCCCTCTTCTACATGCGTATGGTAGCCCATTCCAGAACTGGCTTATCTCCATATGAAGTGGTCTTTGGCAGACCACCAAATATGTGGGGTACGCCAAGGCCTAAAAGAATAACTGATGTTGACAGTACTATGCTGACTGACTACCTGGCTTCCTTGATGTCTGCACTCCAATCTTGTCGTTCTCAGGTTGCTGCCACCTTCCCTGACAAAACCAACCCGGAAGAACACGCCATCCGACCCGGGGACTGGGTCCTCGTGAGGAACTTCGACCGGACCAGCCTCCTCCAGCCCAGGTGGAAGAAGCCAAGACTCGTACTTCTAACAACACGGACAGCAGTGAAGGTCGAGGGCAGGAAGGGCTGGCTCCACGCAAGCCACTGCCGGAAACATTTTGGACAAAAAGACACTGTTGCTGATGGCCCTGCCAATCCCACTGACATTGTGACTGAACAATCTTTATTGCCTTTGGAACTAACCCCACAACAGGATTACAAATCAAAGTTAAGGTCTGCCATTCGGACTCTGGCTAATTAAGTCCATTGGGCGTCGGTCCAGTGGTGAAGCGGTTGGAGCATGGGAATGGATTTTAACACCTTGACTATGTGGGAGAAAAAAAATGAACTCTAGAAAAAGACATAATGGTCCTATTATATGTTTGACAGTTGGCGCCCTAAAAGCTTTCTCTCTTCGACTGGGTAAAAGACCTCCCACGGAGATGATAAAGATCTATAATGCAAAATGCATAAGCACAGCCACCTTCGGAGCAGGAGTCTGGGGAACAACAAACGTCGATCAACTACAGATAGTCGAAAATTCCTTTTTAAAATTTTTACTGGCCGTTCCAAAGAGCACAACTACATTTGGATGCCATCTGGAACTTGGGATGGACCACATTTCTGATATTATTAAGATCCAGCCCATCATGTTATGGCGCAAAATCTGGGTTACGGAAGAGTGTCAGCTTACAAGAGCAATAATCCAGGACTGCATGAAACTAGAAAACATGACAAAAATAAGATGGCTGGGTTATGTAAAATCTTTCCTCTCAGATATTGGTCTCCAAAGATTCTTTGACGAACCACTCTCAGTAACAGACATAACAAAAAAGGAACTAAAAACCCTCTGTCTATCGCACCTATCCCAACTTCGAACACTGAATGAAATAGGAAAGCCAACAGTTCAACATTGCCTATTAATACAGTTGGTCCCAACCATCCAACCATATTTGCAATACGATTTGTCACAATTTGAAAAATTACTTCTCACTCGTTTTAGGTTTAATCTGTATCACTATTTGGGTTTATTCCCTACCCAGAACGTTTGGACACAAACTGCATCAGTATGCCCCTGTGATTTAACATCTTCACAGTCCACAATTCATGTCCTTTTCTTCTGCAAATTTTATGAGCCACTGCGCAGAAGGTGGATATTACCTATACTGAAAGCAATGAAAATTCGTAGATGCCGCCCTGCCTACATGGCACTACAATTTTTAGAAAACAACTTAATGACAAAATCGGTGGCACAGTATCTAAAAGTATGTCTTAAGCATCGTTCGAACTTACAAAATAATAATGACCTTCTCGCCTAAAAAAGTATTTTACTCACCGATATGTTTCTTTTTAAGAATGATTTTAGTTTTCGAATGAATTCAATGTCTTTTTTTTTAAATATTCACTGTATTTTGTACTTTTATGGTTTTTTATAAGTGGAAACCGAATAAAGACGATTTGATTTGATTTGATGTTTGACAGTATTATTTTTCCTCATGGCAGTTATGACGTGTCTTGGTTGGATTCTCCACACTGTTTTTCCTCCAACACAACACACCTCTCATACACCCAACAGCACTCAGGAACACACCTATCATGACCTACCCCCTCATGAACAAGCCCATAGACTAGCCTTGCGAAACAATACCTTCATACAGATGCTACACCACACTCAGCAGGCCAGTAATAGCACCAATTGTTGGATATGTGGCCGCATCCCACCTCATCAGAAAAAGGGAGGGATGCCTCTTTTTCCTTTCCCATTCTCTTATAATGGAACTTGTGAAGCCTGGTTCGCCCTAATAACAGCTGATGATACTACCCCCACCTCCTGCCCTGACGGAAATAATTCATGCAAGAATGGGTGGCCTTGGGGGGATTTAAACAAGGTACTCAATACTGCCTGTTACCCTAATAAGGAGGGAGATCCTCAGGCGACCGGTACAGTCCTAGAAAGTGAAGAATACAAGCAAGGGAACATGACCATGTCCTACAAGATGTTAAATACCAAACCTAAAAAGAATACTGGTCCCCCTTCCATCTCGGTCTCACCAGTAAAAGGACACCTGTGCATCCAGAAAAATGGCTGTGTTCCAATAGGACACAGTGACTGTCATACCACTATAAGTTTTGAAGACAGAGGAAAGTCCTAATTTCTAGCATCTCGCCATACTTATTTCATCTGTGGCCAAACGGCCTATGTACAGCTGCCCTTGAACTGGGGGGGGAACTTGCTATATAGCATTCCTGTTACCCCCTGTCTTTGTGGTCCCATCCACTTATCACCGAGACCTCCTAGTGCCCCATGTCAGATCGTCCTGTGCAGGTATAATATTCTTGATAATAACTGGATGCTGCCTTTGCATCCAATGTGGTCCTGACCTGTGCGGTCTATGCGCTGCAAACTGCATTCCTAAACCACTTGTCCAGCAGAGAGAAAGGGAAAGAATTATGCTACAAGAATATATGGATGATCTCATGCAAATTGAGATATAATGTAGGTACACTCTGGGGCAAGGAGGGAATGTGGAAATAAAATTGACAATTGTGCCCCATCATTTCCCTGTTTCTGCCTGACAGCCATTTTAATCATTCAGACAAGCACCCATTTTGTGTGTGACATGCTCTCAGCAACTTGTCTGAAAACTGTCCTTCACATCACCATTGAATCTTGCACAACCCCCTGCTCATTGTGGTCGAGCCAATTCCAAGAAGCCTGCCTGTGTGCCTTCCCCCAGTTGTGCCAGAGACTCAGCCACATCCTGTCCATTGTTGGTAACTCAGCCTGTCACACCAACTGCCCTGTGACCACCCCCAACTGAAAGAGGAAGCACGAGGTTAGGCCCTGAAACCACACCAACTAATAGAGGAAGCACAAGGTTGTACACTGTGAACACACACATTTCTGTGGTTCTGCCAATTCTGGGAACCAGCAGCAGATAGTTCCTGTTCTTAACTGTAAGACACCCTGCACCTGGCATCTTAGTTCATTGACCACCCCTTCCTGTGCTTCAGCCAATTCCCAGAACCAGCAGATAGTTCCTGTTTTAAGAAATAGTTACTGCAAGCCAGAGAGCAGATGGTCTCTGTTTTACACAAGATAGTTCCTCTTTTTGACATGAAGCACGAGCACAAACCCCAAATGAGGAAGCCTCCCCCTTCCAACTGTCAGACTATTTCACATCGCAAGTCCCCTCACGAAGCCTAAGACACGCCCCCATTTCTTCACAATCTGCTCCTCTTGCTGATGTTTGTTCCTCTATTTTGCCTCATGACCAAGACTGTATAAATGTCCTGCTGTTGAAAATAAAGACACCCCACTTCAAGAGAGGGACTTGAGAGATTGCTCCTGTGCCCGCTTGGTGCAGGAAGCGCTCCCCTTAACTCGAGTTATTGGTCTCCTTCTCCTTCATTTGAGCACCACGGACTCCTCACTTTGCATTGACAAGAAATTATGATTTATTAAGCATAGAAATTCAGAAATGAGGTAATAAGTAAATTTAATTTACCACAGGAAGATTTGCAAAGTGATACAGCAGTCTGGGCACCATTATCTTTTTGGCTATGGCCACCCGACCGATGGGTGCCAGGGTAGCGCCTTTCATAAACTCACCGCCGTTCGTAGGCCTGCCAACGCTTTGCGGTGGTTACCTTCGTAGCGGTCCACCGCGCAATGATACAGCCGTACTTCCAGATATCTGGGGGCCGCTTCGCTCCATTTTAATGTCTGGGCGCCCATCCCTATGTCCTGCGGTGCCAAGTGAGGACTGAGAGGGTAGATCGTCGATATTTCCCAGTTGACTTGAGACCTGAGGTGTCTCCGAATTCCTGCAGGGCTGCCCGTATCGAGGTGAGATCTCCCGTAACATCCCGGACGTCAATCAGCAGATCATCCACGTATAATGATACACAGTGCACTGCTTCCGCAATCGGGGTACCCCATGTCACCCCCCTCTTGCCGGAACCATATGGCCAGGGGCTCCACTGCCAACGCAAAAAGGAGGGGGAAAGGGAACACCCTTGCCTGGTCCCCCACTCCACCGGGAATGGAGCGGAGATGAGTTTGCCGACTCTCACCCTAGAGGTGAAGCCCCTGTATAAGAGCTTTGTATAAGCCATCAATATGGGGCCGATAATTAGTTTGCGAAGGACTGCAACCAGATGGGGCCATGTCAGAGTATCAAACGCCTTCTCAAGGTCGAAAATTAGGCATGCCGCTCGAGGGAATCTGTCCTGTACCCTGTCTTGGATATGAAACAGCCTATGCAGATTATGCGAGGTGTTGCGTCGGGGCACGAAGCCGCACTGGTCTGGGTGCACCAGGGCGGGGAGAATTTGACTGTAGCGATCGGCCAATATCTTTCCCAGGATTTTACAATCTGCGTTCAGGAGTGTGATCAGCCTATGCGAAGACGAGAGTGTGGAGTCCCTATGGGGTTTCGGAAACGTCACCACCAGCGATTCGCGGAATGACTGGCAGTATACCTCTGGTCAGGGCATCTTCATATGTGGACGCTAGGTGGGGCACTATCTGGGCCGCGAATGTGCTGTAGTATTCTAATGGGAATCCATCCATCTCTGGTGCTTTTTTCCTCGCTAACGACCTGATGGCTTGCTTTATATCTGAGGGTGTGATCTTGCTGTCTAGATCTTTCCTATCTGCTGGTGAGATTGCGGGCAGGGGCGATGCGTCCAGAAATTGTGTTAGCCACATGGTGTCACCGGTGCTGAGTCGCAGTACACGTCTACGTAGTAGTTATGGAATATGTGCAAGATGTCAAGTTGGGAGTGTTGGAGACGCCTGGTCTTGTCTGCAAGCTCTGTGATGGGATGCAATGTCGTGTCCTGTTTGACTACCCATGCCAGTAATGCTCCTGTTCTATTGCCTGTGTGTCCGGGCTGCATACGCGCAGAAGTTGTATTTGCGCAGGTATCGCATCACTTCCGCGTGTGAGAGTTTCGCCGCAGAGAGCTGCGCAACTGTGGCACTCCCCTGGTCCGTACCCCGGGACAGATCTGCTAACGTTTTCTACGCTCTGTTTAGTGCCTGTTCCAGTGTTCTCCGTACCCCCACTACCTGTTGGATACAGTGTCCCCTGGTGATAACCTTATATGCGTCCCACTCTATTGCTCTAGAGGTTGAGCCAGCATTGTGTATAAAATGCTCCTGGATATATTCCCTGTGTAAAGGCTTGATCGTTGAGGCATTCCTGGGGTAGTTTCCATGTTGGGACCGGGGAGTGGGGTGGTCTCCATCTAAGGGTCCCTATGTGTGCGTCGTGATCCTATACTATCCGCCCCAAATAGTCAGTGTATTGTACCTTGGGTAGGAGATCTGTGGAGCATAGGAACCTGTCAAGTCTCACTCGTAGGTTATGGGGGATGGAGTGAAAGGAGTATAGTCTGGCATCTGGGTTCTGTGTCCTCCAGGCGTCTGCTAATGCCCAGTGATCTACCCATCTACGGAAGCATTCTGTTTGTTTGTGCGCCGGTGATGTGACCTATCTAGGTGTAAATCTAGTACACAATTGTAGTCTCCACCCAGGAGCCAAGGTATCGCTGTGTGGTGGGCTAACACTGTGATAAGTTTGTCCCAGTATTGGTCTTGCTCTGCATTGGGGGCGTACACACATCCTAATAGTATTGGTTGTCCCTCCAGTAGGCCAGTCATGATTACATACCGCCCTTCTTTATCTATTAATCGAGTTTGTTCCTTAGACGGCACCCCAGGCCTGATCCATATAAGTGTACCTCTGGCAAAGGCGGAGTACGCCGTTGCACAGACTATGCCACGCCATTTTTTGTGAAGGCGGCCTACTTCCTGTTCTGTCAGATGTGTCTACTGTAGGAGGGCCACCTGAGCCTGTTGCCTCTTAATATAGGCATAGACAGAATATCGTTTATTGGCCGTGTGCATACCTCTGACGTTCAATGTCACAAATTTTAAATCTGTGTTCGGCGTTTCATGTGTCACTTAATCAGTCCGTGTTCTTCTCTGAGTGCACGTTCCCCTGCATCCGGCCGACCCCATTGGCCCTTCTCCGCCCCACCTCCCTGGGGAAGTCTGTAGTGTTCATTCTCGTCTCCCCTCGCCCGCCCGAGGATATCTGGGAGACTAAGGATATAAAGGGGGACAAACTAACTCTGGGGAACATTCCCAACTTGGGGGACCTATTGCTCGGGGCAATACGTCCAAACTGGTTATCATTTGTAGTCTTTAGTTCGTTGTTGTGGGGTGGGGCTGTTCATCTCCCCGGCTACTGCCGGCGCCGTCAGATATACATAAGAACTTCGGAAATGTACCCTCGTGCATCACATTTTTTCTTGGTTGTTGTCACGGATTTGGAGCAACTCTGTTTAGTACGACCACTACAGCGAGTCCTGACGGCCGTCGTTTTGCATCCGGACGCTTGGACGGTATTGCATTTACGTATTGGTCTGTCTCGGGTTAAGCCACTCTCACTGTGGGTCCAGGGCCTTTATGGAGCGGTCATATCAATGTGTCCGCAGTTTGGGGGGTCACTATTGGAGGAGTCATTGAGCCTTCTCGAGAAGCAGGTGCGTCAGTGCCCTCGTCTTCAGAGCTGAACAGGTGGGGGCCTCCCTCCACATCCGAGCCCTCCCTCCCCGCCCCCTTCCTCCCTACCCGCGCCCTCCCCCCCTCTCGAGGGGTCAAGGGCGGCCACCGCCTGTATCGCCTTCCTACGCTCTGCGACGATTTGTTAGGTCTGGGGCACCGGTTCCAGCCTGGCTAGATCTCGCACTGAGCAGTGTAAGGGTGACTCTACGGAACTGTTGCCCCGACCGTCTTGTTGGTTGTCTGGTTTGTGTGTCCACTGTGCTCGGGTGGCGCGATGTATGCTGTTTTACCCAGGCGCCGCATCTTTTGGGTCCGTGAAGAGGTGTGTGGTGCCGTCGTGGATGACATTGAGCAGGGCTGCGAACAGGAGGGCGTATTGTATTTTCTGTTGGCGTAGTGTGCGCTTTATCGCCTGGAAGGTGGCCCTCTGTTGTTGCACAGCACGGGAATAGTCGGGGAACAGCATCACCTGTTTATCCTCCACTTGCAGCCTTCCGTGTTCTCTGGCCGCACGGAGAATAGTGTCGGTCCTGATAGTGCAGGAGTTTCATCAGGAATGGTCGAGGTGGCAGGCCTGGCTTGGGTCTATGCGCTGAGACTCGATACGCGCTTTCAATGGAGAAGTAGGTGGTCGAATCCTTGGCAGGTGTGAAGGTTGCGATCCAGTCCGTGATGTATTTGATTGGGTCGGCCACTTCCGCTCCTTCCGGTAGATTCATAACTCGAATGTTGCTCCTCCGGGAGCGTCCCTTCAAATAGTCTGTTTTTTGTTCCAGAGCCTTGATCCGGGATTGCAACTCTTTGATAGCTTGATTGTGTTGTTGCACTTGCGGTTCCACTGCCTGTATAGTCTTCTCACTCTGAGTGACCTTGTCTGTTAGTTTCCTGTGGTCGTCCCGGAGAATGTGGAGATCAGTGGCTAGGGTGTCAAATTTGTTTTCCATCGCCACTCTGGAGTACTCTATGGCAGCGAGGACTTGGTCCAGTTTTCTGGACACGGAGTCTTCTCTGGTGGGTTCCTCTCGCGACCCATGATGGAGGGCGTTGTGTCCTCCCCTCAGTCCCTCGTAGCTGATGGCGGTCAGGTTCGGTCTGGCGTCCGCGACTACCCACTGCGTCACTGTGACTGTTACGTGCTGGTGCAGGACTGGCTGCGAGTTGGTATTGCCTGTTCTTGGAAGGTGGCCCGGAGTTGCGAAGGAACGGAGAGGTCACGGCAGCGGCCTTGTGCTATGAGGGTGACCAGCGCTGGTAGGCCTTTCACTGCACTGCGTTGATGATAGAATGCACCTGACAATGATCTCGGGAGGCTGTCCAGGCCAGGTTCCGCTGCTGCCCCGGGAGGGAGGCCACCGCACTGTCTGTGCAATCCCTTGTATGGGGGCCGTAGGGTTCTCACAGCCTCTGCTTTCCCGTCCCTCAGTCGCTGTGCCTTCTTCCACCCCATCCTGCGCTTCAGGTTGCAGACAGGTGGAAATGGTGGGTACCACGCGTGTGGGCCCGTGTGCTGCGTCTGAAACGGGGTTCTTATCTGCTTATTTTCTGTCCCCTTGGGAGGAATAGGGGTGAGACGCCGTCAGGACTTGTGGTGTGCTGATACAGCGGCGCCTGTCAGCCCCTATCGCCTCCTCTGAACTCGCCGGGCCTGCTATACACACAGGGCCTCAGGAATGGCCTTGTCTATTTCGGAACTTCCGGGGCTCACTGGTGGGATCTCCCCTCCATCTTCACCAACCAGACCATGCAGCGTTGTCGGTAGGCTCCTCTCCCTCTCCGTATGGAGTGTTAAGCAGCCGCTGGATCGCACCCCAGCCCCCACCACGGGCGTCACAAGTGGCAGCCAGAGACGTGCGGCAGCGGCCCGGGGTCGCCCCTGCTCTTCACTCACTGCGGGCACCCCCTCCGCAGCGCGGTCCACTTCACGTCTCTTCTGTTGCGCCTCCTGCCGTCCCAAAGGCCGCACCAGCAGAGAGAAGATCCAGCGGGAGTGGGCTCCCCGCTGCGGTCGCAGCCTGCCTCAGCCCACCCCTCTGTTCACCGGGTGTCGGCCGCCTCCCAGCTGCCAGACCGGGGTCACCACCGCCTCGCCTGGGGTCCATAGGCTCTACGCTGTCGCCAGTATTCCCCGTCCGCCTGGACCGATCCGCCTGTTCCGGCCTTCAGCGGGTTCAGCCGATCTGTCGCGAAGCTGCCTTTTTTGGGGCTCTGACTTTGGGACCGCATGCGGGGCACTCCGGGCGTGCTGTCGCTCACGCACCGGGGTTTCAGGCACACCGGGATGATGCTTGGGTCTTTCGGTCTCGGGTGGTCCTCATGTTGCGGCTTTTGGATGCGAGGGAGCTAGATGGACGGTAAATTATGCGGGCCGGCAGCCGGAGCCTCAGGGATAGGTATCCGCCATCTTGGCTGGCTCGGCCACGCCCCCATGGCTGTGAAACGGTACATATCCTCCAGGCATTACCGTGAAGGAGCTGCTTACACAACGGGGGCCCGCTGTCCCACCAAGGCTCAGCGTGTCCGCTGGATGCTCTGTCACCCTCTTGCCTGGAGGTCTACGCTGTATCTGGCCAGCAGTGGTAGTCGACAGCCCCTCTGGCGGCCTGCCTCTGAACTGTGTCTAGAGGAGGGGACTGCCTCTTTTCTGACAATGGCGGGGGCTGCACCGCCGGGGGGCCAACGAGGGACACAGCAGGTCAGAGGAGCATCGCTGAGGCCTGAGTCGTGGGCCAGAGGGCTGCGCTTTTCCTGTGCATCTGCGGCCCATCGCCTCTGGGAGCCGCGGGGCGATCTCAGGCGGCGCCTGCATAACAGGAGGGCTCCGGGCGGTTAGCCCTTTTGCCTAAAACCAGGGCTTTAAGTGGGGAAAAAACTGGGGGTGCTCCAAAAAGGGGCGTGACAAATTTCTTAAAGGGGTGTGGCCTATCAGAGTAGAGGTGTGGTCTAAATCGTAATATCGTAACAATATTTTCGAATTCTGGGGAACCAGTGGCGCTCAATATTTGTCTTGATTTCCCTTCGGAGGGCTGTTCAATCTTTTCTACGCATATGCAGTGCTTTCTATGAGGGTGCTTTACCACCACATATATAAATCAATAAACAGAACAAGTCAGCATTGGCAGTGAGAGTGTTTTGAAAAAATTGAATGGCGCTTTGTGGCGGAAGAGAAAGCTGCGGCGAAGAGGATTAAAAAACGGGCATTAAAATACTCACGTTGCGGGCTTGCAGGCTGGGAGGGCAAGCCTTGTGTGACTTCAGAAGGATACTGGCTGAGGCAGCTCTGGTGCGGAGGCAGAGTCCCGAAGGTGCTAGTAGGGCTGGGAAGGCGTCACGAAGTTGAGTTTCCTTTTCAATGCTGCTGGGTTCTGTTGTAGACCCTCGTCCCTCGCTTGCTTTAAGGCAGAGCAGGGTCACACTGGTTGCGGGAGAAATCTTGCCCCTGGGCGTAAAAGCAGGGTCATGCCGGGTCTAACCAGCTGTTGTTGTGCCGATGGCTGGCACGACGACGTAGGTGGCACTGCGTGTTCAAAGAGAAGGGAAATCCAGAGAGCAAGTGTCCTTCTTCAAAGGATTGCCCTTCCTGCTACAATGACGTCACGCCTTAAGCGGTGCGCGCGCAAGCTCACCTGAAACACCAACAAAAACCGGTACATCTGGTCACCCTACCTTTGACCTTTGAGGCCCGAAAATAGAGCCCTCTAGAGACCCCTTTCGAGGCCCCCCCAAAAAACTTGGGGTGCTCAGACCCCCACAGACCCCCCCCCCTGCCACTCAAAGCCATGCATACAACTGCCGTGGGGTGGTCGCCTATACCTCTCCAAGACCAGTGGTGAGCTTTACTGGTGCCTACGACCCGGTGTGAAGTATCCAGAAGGCGGTGCAGATGCAGGGGCTGGGCAACCTGCCCTGCTGCCCCGCATGGACTCAGTGGAAGCGCTTGGACCTTGGCCAACACCAGGGGTGGTGCTGCGGCACACCCACCAGAACAGTAGCTGTTCTGCATATCAGCCGCCAGGGGGTGCCATGGAAGACGTTTGGGCTGCGGTGGAGCCCCAGATTCTGGACCTCCCGGTTTGGTAACCACTGTAGAGTGAGCTCCCTGGGCCGCACCTGTTCACACTGAACCCCCGACAGCACCCCAGCAACAGATGACAGACATGGAGTTGAGGACCGAGATTGAGGGCTGAATGACTTGCCTGTAATCCCTGCATCTTCTCCTAGGGGAGTGCACCCAATCTGGCTGGCTAATCTGCTCTTGAACAGCGTTCTGAAGCCTATGCTCCTGAGACCCATCAACCCTTGTGGCCTCTCCCAGCAGTCGGAGGTCCTGGCCCATATGTGAGCGATGGAGCCCATGGGTGGGTCTTCATCTGTGAGTGGACCATAAAGATATTCCACTTTTTTGCTGTAATACGCCCCTCAATCAACACTTGCAATCATGTCGATGGCGGGAGGCATTAAATTGATCTCTGAATGTGCTAGGCCTAAACAAACGCAAACAAATTTGGCGATACATACTGCAACCTCAAGCAGGATTCCCACCTGCTGAGGGTTGATTGCCACCGCATGGCGCACCCATGATACCCCAGGCGGCATTGGGCGTGCACGAATACTTAGACATTCGGGTGGGCATCCTTTGTAAGACAGGCTTCTACACCTCAGTCACCAGGTCGGTCCGTGGACTGGAAGGGACGCTACCTCATACTGTATCTCCTTAGGTGTCAGTGGAAGCTTACATTGCTCAATATTTACGCACTTAACATCTCACAGGACACCTACCTCAGACGGATTTTGAGAACAACTAGAGGGAGGGAAGGTGACATTAGTATGTAGGGATTTTAATCTTGAGTCAGACCCCACCCTTGACCACAGTGGAGCCACATTCCAATGTTGTCGTATCTCAAGCGGGCGGGAGTCCAGTCTGGTGGAATCCAAATGCACGACAGAAGTTAAACAATTGGAGCAAATGGACAAAGCTAAACCCTCAAGCCACACTACACGACAGCTTGCAGTGCTGCAGGACCAACTTCGCAGACATCGGATTGGAAGGGCTGAGCAAACACTCATGGCATTCAAACAGCGCTACTACGAGGGGGCGACAAGGTGGGAAGACTTAGCTCGCAGGCTCCACAAAGCTCATGCTAAGACCAATATTACCAAACTGTGGCCAGCTTGACGAGGTTTGGGCGACATCAGAACGAGTCAAAGTCCAGACTTTCCACAATTACTATCAAATGTTATACCCTCAGGAAGAGAAGCCCCGGGGATGATGAAATCTTACCTTGATGCATGTGAATGGGAGCCTTGGCATCCATGTCAAGCAGATCTCCTTGATGAGCCAATAAATCTTGAAGAGCTCCTGGCAGCAGTCGGGCCCTTCCCCTGGGTAAAACTCCCATTCTCGATGGCCTTCCAGTTTCCTTTTATCTTCTCTTTTTACACTATCTGCATGATCACCTAGTATGGCTAATTAACTCCTACGATGGCTTTGGCCGAAATCTCTCTCATACATAAGGCAGGTAAAGATCCAGCCTTGTAATCCTCTTACCGTCCTATAGCCCGGCTCAATACGGAAGCAAATCGGTTTACTAAAATACAGGCTCGGAGGCTTGAACCCTACCTCCTGGCCTCATCGATCCAGATCAAGTCTGCTTTATATGCCACAGACCGGGTGCACACAACGTTCACTGCATAGCTCACCTAGTGGAAAGTGGCACCACCACAACATACTTGCATGCCTCCTCTCATTGGACGCAGAGGTGGCTTTTGATGGGGTAAATTGATCCTTCCTCCGTGCTGTGCTGGTAAAGATTGAGCTGGGGGTTGGGTTTGCTCTCCAAGCTAATGGCCTCATATGTAGCACTGGTGGCCAAGGTGAGGGTCAATTGGCAGCTCTGAAGATCTGTTACCATCATGCATGGTACGAGGCAGGGGTACCCGCTAACCCCTTATTGTTTGACCTGGCAGTCTAGGCTCTCGCTATTATGATTCGCAACACAAAACGCGTAAGAGTTATCTCCATGGGGGCCAACCCCCACAAGATTTGCCTCTTTGCAGACAATCTACCCCTTACACTCTCAGCCCGAGATCTCTCTCCCAGGAGTTTTGAATTGCCTCCAGGTCTATGAGGTTTTATTGGGTTTTCGGATCAATATGACCAAATCCTCAGTGCTCAACTTGAACATCCCTGGTCAGGACCTCCCGGCCCGGACACCATCTCAGTGGTCCCAGGATGCCATTAAATATTTGGATCTCAGTTTCACCCCAACACTCTCCTCCTGGTCTCAGGCCAACAGCCTCACCTACGCCGCTCCATCTTGGTCGACTTTCAGAGATGGAGACCCCTTCACATTTTCTGGATGGGGTGTGTGAATGTTGTGGAAATGAATGTACTTCTGCAGGTCCTCAATCTTTTTCAGACTCTGCCTACGCTGATCCCGCAGTAAGACATCCTGTGTATACAAAGCAACACCAGAACCTTTATCTGAAAAGGGAAGCGCCCCCGGATAGCTAACGCACTGTTGATGCTCCCACAGGACAGGAGAGGAGAGGTCTGGCATGCCCCAATCTTCATGAATATTACTGGGATACCCACTTGCGTTATATCTCAGAGTGGGTGGTCAGAGAAAATCACTGGTTCCACATGGACTGAGCGGTAGCGTGTCTACCACAGTGGGACCTGGCATGGCTGCCTAAACACGCCCACCCGCTTAGTGCATACATTGCCACCAGGACGGTACTCGATGTTTGGGACAAAGTGGCTCTTAAAAAGGGTCCAACTACCTTCCACTCCCCAAACATCCCAATCACCTGCAACTTTGACTTCCCCCAGTGCTCTCTCCTCTTTCATTCCGCCACTGGGGTGATGGGGAATGTCGAACACGCTGTGACTTATTGACAGGGAGAAGCAGTACTTCAATCTGTGAAGAGTGGAATATCATCTCACGGACGCCTCGCGGCTTCAGTATTGCCAACTGCAGCATTGAACCTTACACTCATCAGTATATCTTAAAGCCTTTATGCCCTCGACCATCTTCAGGAAGCAAGTTGGCACTCATACTGACTCGAAAGGCCTCATATCCAACAATTACCAGGTGCTTCAACACTCTACAACATTGCATACCCATACCTACCAGTCATCATGGCAGGCCGCAACACAGGTAGACATATCACCCAAGTAATGGGAGACTATGGCGAGATTTACCCAAAACTTACCACAGCCTCTCTCGCTGGGAAACAGCCTACAAATTGATGTTTCAATGTACACCGACACGACTCTCCGTAATGTACCTGGAAAAACCCGCTCTTTGCTGGCGTTGTGGGGAGGGAGACTTCAAACATATTTGGTGGTCATGTAAAGTCATAACTACGTACTGGAAAGAGATACTGGGCCACATTACAGATGTCATAGGCTACCCGCTCCCATCATCGTACCTCACAGTCAATTTGGGCATTAGGCCTCTGGCAAAAACGGCTAGGACTCATGAAGACTGGAAGCTTATCAGCTACTTGCCACTAGCAGCGCTGCAGCTTATAGCACTCATGTGGAAACAGACAGCCCCCTCCCTTAATAGCGCAATGGTTTGCCTGCATTTGGCATATTTTACCTATGGAATGGATATCACACAATTTGGCAAAAACTGAGAAAACGTTCCAACGCTTGTGGAGGCTTTTATTCAATACCTTACGCGCACAGAGTTTAACTGTGAACCTCGGGATGCACCAGCTTTTGGATTAAGATTACCACTCATACCCCATTTTGCTCGCAGGTAGATCGTATCATTTGAGTGCACTATTCTTTACTAGGATTACCAGGACGTACCCTTATCCTCATTTTCTTTGAATCCCTGCAGTGGTTTGTATCCATTCTCAACAGCACTCATTCGGATTTTGACTTGTGCCTTACTGTGTAGGAATTATCACCGGTGCAGGGGTAAGATCTTGACGCCATTTTCTTACCTGCATTCACCGACTTTTTTCACAATCAGTTCCACCTTTTTCTATGTAGTACTTATGACTCCCCCCCCCCCCCATTTCCTTTACATACTTATTTTTTAGACTGCACTGACCTTGGAATCAGCCATCAAGGTACTTGACAATCTTAGACTTACTTAGCGTGTTCCCCCGAGTTAGCCATTTCCCCCCTCCACATCTTCATTACTAATTGACATTTTAAGAATTCTCTTGTTTTTCATCATTGGGCAGTGACTTTGTGTTTTTGGATGCACTTGACCTAGGCTCCTTAACATTCTTGCTGATGTGTGGTCAGAATCACTTACTTATTATACTCATGTGGAGTCAGTATTGTATTTCATGAGAGCTTAGTAAGGGGTTCGCCCAACACCAAATGTTGTGGGTTTCTCAATATGATGGTTTCATGAGTGATGGGTGATGTCACTTTTGACATATGTGGGAACATGCGTTGTCCAGACATTGTCATTGAATTCACTCTCATTTTTTGTACCATTCCCAGCCCTGAAGAGTCGGAGACCACTGTTTCTCTGACAAAACACGTGTTGGCTGGCTGTTTTGTGCTATCACCAATTAAAGAAATCAAAACATCTACGTTGGATTTTGCTCCATTTGCTTTCGTTTTACATCTATATTGTTTACTTTAATACTGTATGTGTGCACAGGACTGTTTTATGACCACTGAAAAGACCTTTGCATTACAAAAATGGGCAAACTAGCCACCCTGCAGAAGGAGCTCTATTTGCAGCAGAAACAGTAAATAGGTTTATCATGTGGGTGGTGAGAGCATAGATATTACAACACCTTGATGAGCAACAGATAAGCAGCTGCTGGTTTGAGGGGATAGTGCCAAACTCCAGGAACTCTGACCTCCACCAGACCAGACTTCTGCTTGAGATCCTTCAGTCCACATCATTCAGACACATAGCTGATTAGGATGTTGCATAAGACTGTGTAGTGACTGGCTGCAGTAAAATCCAGTTTACACGCAAACCTAAGGTGAGGACACAAGCTCAGAAGGAAAACATTAAAAAAAATTAGATTATTTTCTGAAAAGGGCTACAAAACACCACAGACTGCTCCTATCCAATCAATTCATATTACTGTTGAGCCGACAAGGAGACCAATAATCACACATCCTTGACCTATGCAAATACTTCAGCTATTTGAATATTTTCTTACGTTTTGGTCAGAGACAAGTGACTAGACGTAAGAAACCGGTCTGTGGTTGCAACCACTTTAATTCAGATTCTACGACCACAAAACCTGTTTGGCCATGTACAAAATCAGTAAACTTTTACCATCTCCTAAGATCAAATTACGACTGGATACCAATTCTGTTTTTAGAAAGGGTGTGTTGCGGATGCCCCTTCCAAATACTGACTTGTCCCAAAAGTATTACTGGTTTGAGACTATGAAAAAGTTACCGACTTCAATTATGGGGTGGGAACTTATTCACTAAAGGGTCCCCTTTGAGCCTGTTCTGCTGTGAGAATTTGGCTGCTTAAAAATTGTTTTTTACTTGAAAGCAATTATAAGGATGATGGTCTGCTAACCATTGCAGGGCACTGTCCCTACAACTTTGTGGATAGGTGACAAGCAGCAAAAATCACATCCACCATTTTCATAGAGAGATCATTTCCACTCAGCTGGTTACGCTAAAATCTCATGCATTAAGGCGTAGGTTGCAGCGGTTGAGGTGCAGGACCCTGCCCTGTTGTTGGGAGTGCGGGTCCTCCCTAAGATATAGCCTGAGCGGAGGGTAGATGCTCAGACTCTGCAGGTCAGATTACCACACTCTGTGAGCTCATTCTGGGGCTAGCAAGATAAGCTAACCTAAGTTCCTCTGGACTGCCTTCAGAACTCAGATAAGAAGTAACAGCGGTGGAAACACATTAAGGAGACCAGGTTCCAGGGAACCTCAGAACACAGAAGCCTTGACAAGTAGCTTCATGACCATTTGCGAAAAGATCTACCCAAGGTACACCCCACTGGATAAAAATCTCAAACTACACCTGGGTGATTTCAACACTTGATCAGCTAGGTAACGTCTGCTTAGTGAGTCTGTCCTGGCAATCAGCAGGCGTGTGGAATTTTATATAATATATACTAGTCCAAGGGACTGGATGCTAAAGAAATCACCTTGTCCTGTTAATAAAACAAACACTTATTCCTTTTGGTGCAGTGAGGTGACAAATAATGGCAGCGTATCACGTCTCTGAAAATAACCTCAGTGATTAGGTCAGAGCTCACATTATGTCAGGGTGTGGATTCAAACGTATGTATCAGAACAGATGAGGCAGCCAGGGTCCTTCAGTAACAGATTAAGGATACCAGCTTAAGTTACAGCAGGCCGATCTACCTATCCCATTCAGAGTTCCTAGTGGCGACAGATTAATCAGCTCTGGGCAAGGGAGAATGCCTGGATGAGGTGGAGATCAGACGTTTTCAATAGAGCAGAGACACCACCTCAGTCTTCTAGAGAGGAGTGCCATCAGGCTGGCTGGCTGACACTCATCTCTAGGCTGGCTGTCAAGGCCCATCTGCCGTCCATCAGGGGCAGCCTTGTTCAAGCCCATCGTTTTGCGCCCACCATGCCACCCAAGTTTGGTCACAGCCAGATGCGAATCAGTCTGGACATCCAATGGGACTCAACTACTTAAAGGAATGACGAGGCGTGGGTCCTGTGCACACTGCCATTGTAACCAAGATATACCTGGCTGATGAGCCCTAATCAAGGCGATACCGTATGGGTTGCTTGTGCTCCAGTTTGGCGATAACCTGGACTGGCAGTTTGTCTGGACTTCTCACATCAAAGCAGGGTCAAAACTGATTTGCATGTGACTGGTTTCAAACTGAGGTGGCATGATGGGTGAAAAACCATGGGCTGGGATGCGGCCCTGAGCGATTGCCTGTAGCAGAGATTAATTCAAGCATTCCATCTATCACACTGTTGTTACGATTGTTAAAGAAATTCTCTAAAATGGACTGGCACACATTTCCTTGTATTGGTACCGATTTACTTCTTTTAGGAATGCAAGAGTTTACAAAAGTAGGCCTGGAAACTTTAAGACATTTCTTATTGCAGGACCAAATCTATACTTTCAAGTGAAAAGCGATTGCAAATGCAGTTTCCCTACACTTTTTTTTCCAACCCTTGTTAGGAGTAACTTTCCAACACTTTCCAGTGCAGGAAGACTCTGGAAAGGAGTAATGTAAATGTAATTTATGAAGCCCAAACTCATGCTCGCGGGTGTCTTGGCGCTAAAGAAATCCAACTAGGGCAGCGGCAATGTGAGCAAATGGGCAAGCAGGTGCGAAAGTCTCTTCTAATCCTGTGTGAAGAGCCAGGTTTTTAAGGCGTTTCTGAAGGTGAGTAAGGAGGGGGTAGTTTTTAGAGTCCACGGCAGACTGTTCCAAAGCATCGCAGTGGTCCTGAAAAAACTCACCCCCCCAGGTGGCCTTCCTAAATGGGCGGGCCATCAGGTTCCTAGCAGAGCATGAGCGAAGCGTCCTTGCTAGTACTTACCATTTGAGTTTCTTCTTAAAATGGTCTGGCCGAAGTCAATGCCAAGATTTAAATGCCAAACAGGGCCTTGACTTTACAGCGTTGCCTAACTGACAACAAGTGAAATTTCCTGATGGCACCTCTGGCCGATTCATATTTGGGAATTTAAAAAAGTAAATTAGCAGCAGCAGTTTGCAGAGTCGACAGTTATTAGGGTCCAGGGTGTTCAAATAGTTTTTTTTTAATAGGAGGATCAAGGCAAGTTTCCAATGGGAGGGAAAAATACCTCCTGCAAACATGTTATTTGGGATTTGTCCCAGGTATTGTGCCACTTGAGCAGGGATCATTGCATTATACTAAGGGGGCAGGGATCTTGTGGGGCACCGGATTTAATTAGTGGAATTAACTCTGAGTTGTTCCACTAAGGGGGCCTTAAAGGTGAAGAAGCTGATTTTACCCAGCAGGTCAATTGGAGCATGCCCATCCTGATGATTGGCTGCTTTCTTCGCGTTGAATTTATTGAAAATATTAATCATTTTTTCTTGAAAGAAGATTGCCAGTGTGTCACAAAAGTCTTAATTTAGGACTGTATGACTTGGGCTCGCTGGTGATACCAATTTTTTTTATTACTGAGAAAAGGGTTTTGTTTGCATCACAGGCTGCTTTTATATGCTCCGAGTAGTATGCGGCCTTTGCTGCTAAGAAAACCTTTTTATGCTTGGCTAGTTTAGCTTTGTAGATATTTTTCCCCTCCACCTCATAATTTTGACTCCATTTTTGTTCTGATCTACGACAATCCTGCCTTGATATCCTGAGGATTACATTGTACCAGTGCTGGGATACTTTCTTAATAGTGGTTTTTTGGATGATTGGTGCTACTATATCCAATGCAGAGTTTAGCCAAAGTGTGAAATTCTCAACACTTTGCTCCAGGTTATCCCCTAGTTGGCATGGACCGAGCGGTGGTAATAGTGTCTCCCAATTCAGCTGGCTGTATTTTATTCAAGGATCTGCTCAAAGATTGCTTGATGGAGTTACTATGCATGATGGATTTCTCGATCTTTATCAGCCACTTAACCACCCAATGGTCTGAACAGGTCAGAGGGAGAGATGGAAGTAGGGAGAGGACAGCATAGTTGGAGAAAATGTCATCTAACATGTGTCCAGCCCTGTGCGTTGGACCTTTAGTGATTAGAGATAGTCCAAGCGCGTCCTTTGCATCAATCAGTTTTTGGGAGCCTGGGTTGGAGAATTAAACATCTTTGTGGGTGTGCAAAGGATAACCCTGGAACTACCACATCCTGACTACTTCCAGCCATTGAATGTATATTTGTGGAAAGGCAGCAAAATAACAGACTTGGTTGAATCCAAACCTCAATATAATGTGAACCCAAACCTAATCAAAGTCATCAGGGATCTGGTATAATGAGAACACTGCCATCGTTTGCCACCTCACGGCACCAAAAGGATCACAATTTTTTTTTTTAAGATAATTTGATTTGCGAAGCTTGGCCTCTCAATAGCAGGCAATGGGCCACTCCCATCGTTGACTTACAATGAGCTTACAGTACTTGATTAAATTTCATCAATAAAAAGATATTTTTATCAAGTGACACTGAAAAGACAATTCCAGCTAATCAAATATGAAAACAGAGATAACCTAAGAATTCCATGGAGGTTTCAGTCAGGTGACCTGCAGTGATTCCATTGACGCCAAACGTTTGTAGAAATTGTGTTCTGCAGTCTTCCAAATACAAATTTATTTTCAAGGTTTAAGAAGGTATTTAAAGTAAAAGCAGGAGAATAAACTTAGTAAACTGATTAAAACTGAACGAAGTTGAGAAAGGTCAAACAGAATACCTGCTTAAACTGCAACTAAAGGGGACTAGTTTATTAGACTGGAATAGTAAGTCTACATTGATGTAAGTTGCGGTCATTATCATTTTATTGTTTTTAATATATGAAGAATGGTTGCAGTGATCTCTGCCGAAATGGTAATTGAAATAAAGAAATCCAGCCGATGAACACTTAAAAATTAAGGTCAGTGCACAAAACAGGAAGTGTTAAATAATTTAGCATGAAGTGACTCACCAGAAATGGAGCACACACCCAAGTAAACGTTCCCACTGCTGAAAGATAAGCAGATTTTTTAAGCACTTTCAGTTCCTCTTGTCTTATTCCAAGCACTTTCTCTTTGAATGCAATTTCCCAAGCATACAGCTTTAGCACTTTGATTCCATTGAGAATCTCATTCATCAACTTAATTCTGTCATCTTTGTTCTTCATTTGAGAGACCTAAAAGAAATCCAATATTGTCACTGTTCCTTTTTACCTGTCTGCAGCACTTGTGCCAACATGTCCAACATCGCATTCAAATATTTACAGAAGAAGAATTAGGGATGATCTACTGGGGACGTACACGGCAACTAATCTAGCATACAATTTAATCAATTAACAAGCCCTGGCAAAGCCAATAGGCCTATCCTTTGGGGACGAATGACTGTCAAATGTTTTTAGCCACGCTGAACCACTTCTGAGGCATCCCTGATCCTGTGCAGTACAGCTAAAGTAAAAAAAAAAAAAAGCCTTTGAAGCGGCAACCTGCACCATTTAAGGTACACACACACTGCGCATATGAGCACCTACAAAATGAAGAGGGCCCTTTCTTGTGTTTTTAATTCGTAATCTGAGTTGGATCTGTACCTAAAAATATTTTAAAAAGTGCAAACCCATTTTTAGATTTTTTCCTTTTTATGTGAGCTGGGTGGCGGAAGGGGTAGGGAATCAAAGGAGGTGCTAGAAGTAGCGCAGAGGAACATGGTAATAACTTGGCAGGAGGGTGATTAGGACAAATGCACAAGCAACACGGGGTGGGTGGGTATGACCCTGCAAGCAACGTGGGGTGGGCGGGAGGTATGAAGGGAGCAATACGGGTTGGATAGGGATGCAACAAGCAGGGCAGGAGGAGACAATGGGGAGAAGCATACAGGCGAGCACAAGGGAGGGCAGGTGAAAGGACAACACTGGCAGAGAGAAGTATAGGAGGAAGGCAGCTCAAAAACTCACAATCCTATAGAGTGCTCAACAAAAAAAGTAGTGCTTGAAAAACAAGCAATGGAAGCAGAGATACAAGCCAATCAAATCGATGTTAAATAGGCAATAGTCAATGGGAGGGACAAACACAAGATTCACAAGTTGGGGCACCAATAAGAAGCACCAATAAGAAGCAGCAAAATGAGGGACAAGGGAAGTCAACCAATGGTATGCAATGGGCAGGCCTCAAGCACCTCTAAGTCACTCGTAAGCCACAATATGCCTCGCAACAGGCACAACATGCACTTTAGCCTCGACCTAAAAAGGAAAGTCACAAAGTTGCAATACACAGCAAACAAATGCAAATTTGATTAGGTCGACTTCATAGACTACTGGAGTCGGAGGACTTATGAAAATGCATACCTTTTGTTTTGCAGATACTACTCGCGTACATTAGCAAGCCCACTTTAGAAGGTACATTAGCATACATTTTCCGTTATAATCACATTTTTATGAAATACCTAGATGGTTGCATTTGACAATATATAGGTTAAAAAGTCACTTTTAAAAATTTGCTCCTAAATGGCCTACTTATTCCAGTTCAGTTTGTCAATACATTGTAGGAAGCATGCAGGGTAGCAAGTACTAGGTTCAGTTGCTTTCATCCAGTTTCTCAATGCAAGCGAAGTGGAATTTTGAATGCATCTCAGCGCGTATAAAAAGACTAAGGGAAAGAGAGATCAAGGGTCTCATGGATCAAAGGAATCGTCCTAATTTTTAATGGGAAAATATATTATGACCCATCAGACCAAGACTACAAAACTTGTCAAGTGGGATTATGCACTAACAGTTGCACTAACACAATGGGTAATTAGGATATAGTGAGTTTATACAATAGCCAAAATACACCAAGGGATACGCACATTGGACACGCAGACAACATACAATTAGGCATTCTCCACTATGAACAGAATTAGGCTGTAGGGCCAATCTCATGTTTTGCTAACACCTTTCTTTAAATAAACTTTATGTGATCTTGCTTAATAGTGCCAACAGAGGTTTCATAATTTTTTTATTGTGTGCATCAATGAAGGTTCTCTGTACACTGCAGGTAAAACTACACGAGCCGAAGACACATTACTTAGTAAGTGCGAATATATTTTCAATTAATAAATACTGCTAGATTTAATTGTGTTTAGTGAGCATAAAAAGGGACCTTATGTCAAAGGTCCAGAGACCTGGTGGGTATGCTTATGGTTACTGCTTACTAAGTCAGTGTGTACCATAATTTGTGTGTGAGAAAGAAAAATTTCTTTCTAGAGTCCCCTCACTCACCGGGGTTGCCCCACGGTGACATGCTTCATCATTGGGGCCATCCCAGTTCTCTACGAAAAGGGGCGTGCTGCGACAAGGCGACTACGCTGGAGCACTAGTTTTGTGAGATGACTATGTGTGGTGCAAGTGTGATGATGGTGGAGTGGGTGTGAGATTAAAAATACCGTGCTAGTGGGCCTCAACAATTTATTTCGCTCCTAGTGTGGTATAAAAATTAAAAAGGGGTAACACTGTGTACTAACTTTTACTGAGCTAGATCAGTGTTCAGGTCAACATGTTTCAAGCTCCCCTAAGCTTTTCTTCAGGACCATACAGGGTCCAGCCCTGTATTGCCACTCCTATTTTCTAATGAAAAAAGTGTTGCTAAAGAAATATATACATATATGTGTGACAATCTACGCTGTTATTAATAAACATGCGTGCTGTACATACGTTCTGTATTTCACTGCGTTTTATAAAAGAGTGTATGGTTACACCCCATGGTCTTAGGCGAGGGCAGGAACGCCTCGTGGAAACGTTGTTCCTATTGGCAGACCCGCTCGGTACTACCTGGTTGCTTCCTCACCCGACCGCATACTCACAGTATGCGGTCGGGTGAGGAAGCAACCAGGTACGTATGTACAGCACGCATGTTTATTAATAACAGCGTAGATTGTCACACATATATGTATATATTTCTTTAGCAACACTTTTTTCATTAGAAAATAGGAGTGGCAATACAGGGCTGGACCCTGTATGGTCCTGAAGAAAAGCTTAGGGGAGCTTGAAACATGTTGACCTGAACACTGATCTAGCTCAGTAAAAGTTAGTACACAGTGTTACCCCTTTTTAATTTTTATACCACACTAGGAGCGAAATAAATTGTTGAGGCCCACTAGCACGGTATTTTTAATCTCACACCCACTCCACCATCATCACACTTGCACCACACATAGTCATCTCACAAAACTAGTGCTCCAGCGTAGTCGCCTTGTCGCAGCACGCCCCTTTTCGTAGAGAACTGGGATGGCCCCAATGATGAAGCATGTCACCGTGGGGCAACCCCGGTGAGTGAGGGGACTCTAGAAAGAAATTTTTCTTTCTCACACACAAATTATGGTACACACTGACTTAGTAAGCAGTAACCATAAGCATACCCACCAGGTCTCTGGACCTTTGACATAAGGTCCCTGTATTTCGTACATAGACTGGAGGCCGACCTGGTTTGGTTTAACCTCCTTCTCCCCCTTCTTTGTTGATGTTTAGTGAGCATAATCAGGCTTCAATTAAAATTACTAGGCTAAAATCAGCTTGGAATGACACCAAATTTACAGTTACAGATAGAATTGTGTTTCAAAACTACATGAATAAGTTTCATACAAGCATGCGTCTTCTATGCTTTTCTATTTCACAAAATAAGCATGAGAATCTATGTTATGCTGCTGTTTATTTGTAGAGCTGAAACGAGAATTTTTCTTAGCAGTACCCTTGCGCGTGGTCGACTCCACGTCCGTCGACTTGGTAGGGATGACGCTGCGGTGTCTATTTAGATGCCGCCCCTGCGCGCTAATGGCAGTTCTGACAACTTTCCACACCAGATGCGCAGAGCCATGCAAGAGACTGACCACTGGTGCGCTAAACTAGGGCCCTGCGAGCGAGTCCCTGTCCATAGAAGTCAGTTGGCAGAGGGTGGAGGATGAGTGGGGCGATAAGGAATCTATAACTAACATATGTCTCTTACAGATACATGGTTACCGAAGGTAAGTAACTTGTTCATCTGAAAGAGACTGTTAGTTATAGATTCCTTACCTTAAAATAGATACCTCAACAATACTAACCCCCAGAGGAGGATCTGCAAACTAAGTTCACATCAGAAAGTCCTGGAGAACAGAATGGGTAAAATGGGTCTGGTGAACGTGTGCAAAGATACCCACGAGTCCACCTGACAGATGTAAAGGAGTGGACCTCCGCGAGCAAGAGCAGTGGTGGACGGAGCCCCACTAAAGGTTCCTTCTTCGCCAAAGTGTAGCATATTTTAATTAAAAAAACAACCCATCTAGAAATTGTCTTCTTTTTAACGGCCTGACCTTTCTTGGCACCCACATAGCCAACAAAGAGTTGATCGCCCACCCGGAAATCTTTTGTGAGGTCAAGGTAGAAAGACAGCACACGTTTGGGGTCCAGACAGTGGAGTCTCTCCTCCTCCTTGGAAGGTTGGGGAGAGGGGTTGGTTTAACGGCTAAGGCGCTCGACCTCGGAAACTTGGTTCGAGTCTCGGTAACGACGCCAAAAACCCCCTGTGATTCTGAGCAAATCACTTAATCTCCCCGTGCCTAAAATGAAAGTGTGTCCTCATGTAATGTAACTGGTGCTATGTAAAGCGCTCTGATAACTGATTCGGTTTGGTTCTAGTTCGCGCTATATAAAACTCTGCAAAAAAAAAAAAAAGGTTGCAGAGGTGGGAAAAAGGTGGCAAAGTAAGGGTTTATCAAATGTGAAATGGTGTAACCACTTTGGGAAGGAACGAGGGCCGTGTCCTATGCACCATTTTGTCCGGATGCACAGAGAAGAAAAGAGGCTTAGAAGAAAGAGTTTGTAGCTCACTCACTCTTCGAGCAGAGGTGATGGCAACAAGGAAAGAAATCTCCAGAGTGAGGAGCCTGAGAGGACAATTGTGAAGAGGCTCAAAGGGAGCACACATAAGATAGGTTAAGACCTGGTTTAAGTCCCACTGGGGCATTACGAAGGGAGAAGGTGGAAAGAGATGAGTAATGCCCTTGAAGACTAAGTACAATAGGGGACTTGAACAAAGGTGGCTGTTCCGGTAGCCGAAGGAAAGCAGAGATGCCTGCAAGATAGCCTTTAAGTGTGCCCAGGACAGAGCCCTGCTGGCCAAAGAAAGTATATACAACAGGACCTCTGATAGAGGGGTAGAAAGGGGATCCACAACTCCACATCCTTTGCTGTGCACAATGCCACAAACTTGTTCCAACGACAGGCATTTACCGTCTCAGTGGAGGGATGCCTGGCTGCCAAGATGATGTTACAGACTTCGGGAGGAAGGTCAAAAGCTGTCAACTGTCGCCACTCAATCTACACGCAAGGAGGTGGAGGTTGGACAGGTTTGGGTGAAGAACCCTCCCCTGCTGCTGCGACAGAAGATCCTTCCGAAGAGGCAGTCCGAGTGGAGGAACAATGGCCTTGCTCTGGGTACCAGACTTTGTGCCCAGTACTGAGCCACAAGAAGGACTTGGGCCTGGTCACACTTGATCTTCTTCAGCCGTCTGGGCAGAAGTGGTACAGGTGAAAAAGCATGCAGAAGGCCACAGTTCCACTCACTACAAAAAGCATCACCGAGCGAGTGCCGCCTTGGAAATGCGCAGAATTACTGACATTGCACGTTAGCTTCGGTGGCAAACAGATCTAACTAAGGCTCTTCCCATCACTGAAAGAGACCTTGCACCACCCCTGAGAGAAGATTGGTTTCGTGATCAACCAGGCACAGGCGGCTAAATTAGTCCGTCCTGGCGTTCAAGGAACCTAATAGGTGTTGAACCACTAGGGTCATGCCCAGATGTTCCAGCCATGTACAGAGATGAGGAGCCTCTTGACATAGGGTACACAACCCCACCCTGCCCCGTTGTTACATTACCACATGGCGGTGATGTTGTCTGTGAACACCTGCACCACTTTCCCTTTGAGAGAGGGAAGGAATGCCTTCAGTGCCAGGCAAATTGCCTGGAGCTCCAGCAGGTTGAAATGGAGCACGGACTCCGGAAACCAGATGCCTCTGATCTCTACCTCTCACAGATGGCCGCCCGATCCCAGGAGTGACGCATCTGTCACAACTGTGAGGTCCAGTTGGGGAAGGGAGAAGGATCTGCCTCTGACCCAAGTTTGATTCATTAACAACCACTGCAGTTGTTGCGCAATCCCCTCTGAGATCTGGAAGTAGTCGGAAAGATTGCCCTGATACTGCGCCCACTGGAACTTAAGGTGCCACTGCAGAGCCCGCATCTGCCATCTGGCATGATCCACCAGCAGGATGGAGGCCATGAGGCCCAGCAGTCTCAGGATCATTCTCACCAAAATCCGGGATAGAGGCTGAAACATCGGTGTCATAGCCCGAATATCCCAGGCTCGCTGCTCGGGAGGATAGGCTCGAAACTGCACTGTTTTCAGAACCGGGCAGATGAAAAGGAGAGTCTAAGAGGGAGTCAGGTGTGTCGTCGGTGCGGTGATAGTGAACCCCACCGAATGCAGGAGGTCTGACGTAGCCTGGAGGCGGAAGACGACAGCCTGGGGCGAGTCCAACTTCAGCAGCCAGTCAACAAGATAGGGGAAGGATGGAGCCCCTAATCTGGGCAGATGAGCTACGACCACCGCCAATTTAGTGAACACCCGAGGGGCGCTGGTAAGGCCAAAGGGGAGCACTGTGAACTGAAAATGATCGTGGTCTACCGTGAACTGCAGGTAGTGTCTGTGGGCTGGCAGGACAGGGATGTGAAAATAGTTGTCCTGCAACTCCAGCGCCCCCATCCAGTCTCCAGGGTCGATGACAGACAGGACCCGAGCCAGGGTTAGCATTTTGAACTTCTCCTACCGGAGGAAGCGGTTGAGGGCCTTGAGGTCTAGAATAGGATGCAGGCCTTTGTCCTTCTTGGTCACCAGAAAGCAGCGGGGCTAGCAACCATGACCCACTTCTGGCGTAGGAATTTTATTTTATTTATTTATTTGATTGGTTTTGTAGAGCGCGACAGCTACCCGCAAGGGTTTCCCGTGCTAAAGGCAACAGCAACAAGGCACTAACAGCTCAGGAGATTATTGGTTAAAGAGCCAGGTTTTGACGGCTCTGCGGAAACGACAATGACAGTTCTCGGCACGAATGTGGAGGGGAAGAGAGTTCCAGAGTCTGGGCCCCAAGATTGAGAATGAGCTGCCACCCATTCTAAATAGTCTGTGCTTGGGTACACAAAATAAGTTTTGTGAAGATGATCGGAGTGAGCGAGAGGGGGTATATGTTTTAACAAGGCACTGCAGATAGAACGGGGCCACCCCAGCCTTGATCTTATGCATGAAGCTCAAAGCCTTGAACTTCACGCGACTCTCAATTCTGAGCCAATGAAGCTCACGAAGGCGTTCTGTAATGTGGTCAGTTTTTCGGCAGCCACAAGTAGGCGTGCGGCAGCGTTTTGGACCAATTTAAGACGTCGTGTGACTGCCTTCGCAGCCCCCAGGTAGAGTATGTTACCATAGTCCAACCTGGAGGTCAACAATGCGTTCACTACAGACCTCTGGGTGTCGAATGACAGCATCCAAAGGATCTTTCTAAGCCAGCGCAGGATGGTGAAACAGCTGGCTGCCACTTTGTTGGCCTGACCTTTCATAGTTAGGCCATTATCAAGGATCACACCCAGGTTGCGCACATGCTCTGAAGGGGATGGGAATGGGCCCATCTCAGCTGGCCAATGCCTAGAACTCCAAAGATCAAGCTGATTCCCAAGGACCAGGACCTCGGTCTTTCCACCATTTAGCTTGAGTAAGTTGAGATTCATCAAATTGGATATCTCACTCAGACCAACCTGCAGGGGGGAGGTCGAGGCCAGGTCAGATTGGGATAGGGAAAACACAATTTGGGGAGTCGTCGGCGTAAGTGTACAGAGTCAACCCAGAGCGTTGTGTGATGACAGCCAAATGGGTAACGTAAAGATTAAAAAGGAGGGGGCTAAGGATCGAACCCTAAGGAGAAAAAAAAGTTTTGGATGTGGAGGAATGTGAAAGATTTGAGTCCGGTCCGTTAGGAAAGATGCTAGCCAGTCCAGAGCTATGCCACCAATGCATATGGCAGCGAGGGATCTAAGGAGTATATCGTGGGACACAGTATTAAAAGCTGCACTGAGATCGAGCAGTATCAGTGCAACTGTGTCACCACGATCCAGCAGAACACAGAGGTTTTCCGTAACTCCAAGGAGAGTAGTCTCCGTGGAAAAACATGGCCGAAAACCAGACTCAGAAAAATGTAATAGGTTATTGGCCGCCACAAACTGGGACAAGTGTTGGTGAATATGTCTCTCTAGGACTTTAGAAAAGGCTGGCAGCAACGAAATGGGGCGGAAGTTGGAGGGGACCATGGGATCAGCGGAGGTTTTTTTTAGCAGAGGGGTAATCATTGCGTGCTTCCAACAAGCGGGAACAACAGCAGTATTAAGTGACTGATTAAGCGTAGCGCAAATCATCGAAAGCTGTGGAGTATCCAATAGACGCAGCACTGGAACTGGCACGGTTTCAATAGTAGAGCCCGATCTGACTTTACACAAAATCTCAAGAATAGTGGAGGGATAAAGATCAGGCCACGACAAAAGTGAGGCAGGGGAAGAGATAGGGAAATGGGTAGACTCCTCAGGGTTGAGGGCAGAATGACAACAGTGTTGGTACCTCTATGGGCAGAAATATCTTGATAGATGTTATCAATTTTAGAGATGAAAAACAGAGAGTTCATCACATTTGCTATTAGACAGGGGTGGAAGTTAAGCTGTGGTCTGGGAAAACGCAAGATTTTTGACCATGCTAAAAAGTACTTTAGACTCGTTTACCGCTTCAGATATTGTTTTAGTAACATAATTCGCCCTAGTCAAGGCACAGGCTTTGTGATAGCGCTTCAACTCATTTTTATAAATAAGACCTGCTGCGGGAGAGTAATCTCTTCAAGTACGTTCCAGTTTTTTACACCGAGATTTATCAGCTTTTAGTGCATCATTATACCAGGGAGCAGGTGTTTTATGAATAATCACCTTTTTGGGCACGGAAGGAAGGCAAATGTCAATGGCTTCAAGAAGCCAGGAATTGACAGTGCTGGCAGCGGCTTCCGTATCAACCGAGTTAAGTAGGCTAGTAGGTAAAAGAGGCTAGAGTTTTGTTGAAAGAGGCGATGTCCAACTTTCGCCAGTCTCTTTTGTTAGTACTCAGTGAAACTCCGCATTTATGCAAGGCTTCTGTGGCAGTAAAGGTAAATTTAATTAAATAATGATCAGACCAAGGAACAGGTAGGGCCGGAAAAGCAACGTAGGTGAGTGATATTGGAGAAAATGGGGTCAAGGAAATGACCTCCACTGTGTGTGGGGCCCGATTATGTAAAATAATGTTCATAGACGCAAGGTCAGCAATAAGATTGCTGCTTACGCTTACGCTATTCTTGGGATCCTCCAAGTGGACATTAAAGTCCCCAACGACAAGGAAGTTACTGGAAGTTGTAAGAACCGAAGCTATGTAGTCAGAAAGCAGTGCCGACCAGGCATTCCCAGGGCCAGGTGGACGGTATACCAGAAGCCAGTGAGAGTAAACCTGGGATGAAGAGCAAGCCTGAACCACGCAGCTTCACAGTTGACTAAAGTGACAGGATCAAGTTGGCTTTGAAGAGTGTTCTTAAAAATAATCGCGATGCCGCCCCCGATTTTATTGGGTCGGTCACTTCTAGCAAGAGCGTAGCCAGTGGGTAAGGCTTCCGCAATATCTGGGCCGGAACTTTCGTGGAGCCACGTTTCAGTAATGAACAGTGCGTCGGGCAAGTTATCCATGAGAAGATCAAAGATCTCGCGTTTATGTAAGGAGCGGCAGTTCAGGATGAGAAGTGTAAAAAGGGGATTAACGGGAGTAGTATCCCGCTGGGCAAGATGACAGCACAGCTGCGGAACACCTAAGGAGAAGGTACAATGAGGGCAAGATTGAGGGAACTGGTCCTGCATATCTAAGATGGAACAGGCCTGTTTTGACATAGGTCGCAGTGCGTATAATTGTTCTGCTTCATACTTAAGCCTGGGTAACGCGATTTGGCCAGGGATTATGTCCCCTGGACCAGTCTGGGCGCGGACGGGCGCAGACGGGCACGCCTTTGGCCCTTTGGGAAGGAGTAGCCCCATCAGACTATCTGCAAAACCCACCCGTCTGACGTGATGGCGTACCCGTGGGGAGGTGATGGTGAATCCTGCCGCCCACTGGCTTTTGATGGGTCTGGAATGTAGGACTAGGAAGGTTTGGAGGCAGCTGCAGGAGTGGGAAGGGTACACTCGCCTGCCCGCTGGCCCCCAGACCCACATCCTAAGGTCCCACGTCCAT
Source organism: Lissotriton helveticus (assembly GCF_964261635.1). NCBI lineage: Eukaryota > Metazoa > Chordata > Amphibia > Caudata > Salamandridae > Lissotriton > Lissotriton helveticus. The sequence goes on from NC_136071.1 coordinate 656,573,348, forward strand.
GCTGAGACTGGGTAGCTTGCGTGAACGGGTGGCTGGTTTGGGCTGGACGTGTTGGGGTGCCCCTTCCATAGCCAAGAAAGGGAAAAAAAGCAGACTGAGGTGGATGAGTCGTAGCTGTGAGGCCCAAGGACCTGGCCGTACCTCAAGAATCTTTAAAGCGCTCCAGTGCAGAGTCAGAGATCCCTATGCAGGGAGGCGAAGTAAAGAACAAGTTACTTACCTTCGGTAATGATAGATCTGTAAGAAACAGAGGTTAGTTATAGATTCCTTACCTTAGAATATACCCTAGGCATCATACTGGATCCAGAAAGTTTTTTATCAGCAGTACCCCTGAGCGTCAAAAGGTGGCGTCCGTCGACTCCGCGTTAGTCGGCATCATGGTCGCCGGGATGACGTCGCTGTAGCTGTTTTCCAGATCCAGTCCGACGCCTGGGGGATATTCTAAGATAAGGAATCCATAACCAACTGTTTCTTTCAGATTGATTATACCTGCCTGCAGTGGGCTATCTGTGGGGGCCCCTTTGGACGAACGTTGCCCACTATGGAGGGCTGCCCTCAGGTAGTGCCCTAACAATGCACCACCTTTTTATACCTCCTTGTCAGTTCTCGTCCTAAAAGCCTGTTTGCCTATGCACCAACATCTGTAATAGGGTACAAATCAAAGTGAGTTCTTCATTTGCAAGGGGCGACACTTGGATACAAATCAGAGAATGTAGTGTCAAGATAACACTGGTGCTACATGTGTTCTGGCACTATCATTATTACAGAACGGGTTACAGAAGAGTCTGTGGCTTCTTCTGTAATACTGTAGTGCCCTGTTGGCAAAAATACCCATTTTGCCCCCCCCCCGCCCATCCAAAAGGTCACAAAACAACAAACAGTCTAGTATTACTTGGTGATAGTGGTAACAGAGGACTTATCAGTCACCGCCTTTTCTAAGCTCTGAGCTTTACCGTAGCAACTTAATGCATTATGGAAGTTGTACTTATGGCTAATTTCAAATAAGCTAATCGGACTAACATTATACAAAAAACAAGTGGCTTGCAGTCACCAGAGTAAGTGACAGACAAAAGTGTAGGTCAGCAGCAACCACAGTGACAAACTAGTAACATCCCGTGAGCGCTAGTCCCTTTCACATTGGAAGAAGCCAGTGATGTAGAGCAAGGGCCAGCACTCGCTGGGTGTGTAAATATCAACATCTAGTGAAAGACTCATCGCCGGTGGGGAGCGCTGAGGGAATAGCAAGCGCCTACACCTACCAGGAGGCTCTGCGGGCCGCAACGGACTGCCAGCCCTTCCCCTTCTGTTTGGGAGGTGCTTAACTAGCTAGTCAGTTCCGCCACGCGGGACGTGCGCGGGCGAGCGCCGGGCAAAGGGCGGGCCATCAGGGGCCAGAGGAGGCCAGGCCACCCCCTTTCGTGAAACTCAAGCATGGGTAAGCGGAAACTACATACTTCTCAGGACCAGGGGGAGTAAAGGCAAAAGTCCCTAGGAAGTCATCCTCAATTATTTCTTATTTGACTTCGGCGGTGGGAGCGTTAACATCAGAAATTGAATCCGCAGAAAGGGAACTCGGGTTGGATTCAATCATTACTCAAATAATAGGTACCCTGCCCTTGGATACTACCTGTGAAAAACCTGTCCCTCTGGAACCACGGGTGATTATCAATAATCCAACTGGTATAGTGGTAACAGATCCTGTTGGTGCCGTGGTCAGAGTCCAATGTGCCGCAAATAATGACTCTAGCAACTCTCCTACTCGGACTATAAATCATAAAGGCCATACTAAGAAACATAGCACTGTCCTAAAGAAAGCCCTGAAAAGAACGAACAAGCGGGAAAAAGAACCAAAAAATCCTACACAGACCCATGGACCAGCTTTAGTAAGTTCCACAGAGTCTACTGTACAGGACATGATGGAGGAATTTTTCACATCCCGGTTTGAGCTGGCTCTATCCAGTATAGCTAAGGACATTATTGATACCCTGAACACTTGTGTTGCTAACCTCTTAGAAAAATGTGAGCGGATTAATACGGTCTTAAATTTGCATAATTGTGTTTCAGGGTCAGATCAAATAACTGGGCCCCCTTCATGTCCTCCCAATATAGCTACAGGGAAAATGGGGGCTCAAGTTGAAGGGCATGGGGCACAACGTCCCTTGCTGGCGAAAAGCCTAGGCAGGGACGTAGTTTGACTGGGGGGTTTGTTGATCAAAATGGGCTTGAGGATCTACAGAGTAGTCAACTCAGAAAAACGGAGCTGGAAAGCAAGCGAGATACACTCAAGTATCAGGGGTTAGAATCGGAACAACAGCATAGGAATAAAATTGTTACCCAACCAAGTATTAATTTACCCCCTGAAGCAGCCCCATTGGTGGTAGTATTAGTAAGGATTCCCCCATTAGTAGAGGGAGAAACTGAATCTACAGATGCCCTCTTAGCGACCACTAAAAAATGGTGTAACGATAATTGTTCGGGTGGCTCTGAAATCTCCTTAAATATTATAATGGCAAGGCGGGTGGGTTGGCTAGGGAGCACCCAAAAGGTAATTAAAGGAGATTGCGTCATAGTGAACTTCAACAATCCCCATGATGCACCCTGGCTGCTGTGGGACGCGTCTGACCTGAAGGGAGAGGAAGGAAAAAGAAGGGCATTATCCTTGGGCTATTTTTTCCCCCCCACAAGAAGGGTTAAGGAATACTCTAGATCTGTTCCTGGTTGTGGAAATACCCCAGGAAGTACTGACTGGCCACCTCATAAAAGTACTGATCGGGAACATTGCCTTGATAGGGCTAGCACGGGCCTTGTCCCCACACTCCAAACCCTGTGTACCCAGGTATCCATGAGAAACAACCCTCTATTATCGAATGGGTTTTCGCCTTAGTCCCAGCTAAATGAGATTGACTGACTAAGTTTTACCCAGGAGACTCCCCGATTTCTTTCCCCCGAAAGTGAACCTATTCCTGAGGGAACAATTCACTATCGACTAATGAGCTGGAACATTGCAGGGTTGCGGTCGAAAAGGGATGATCAAAATTGGCTAAGCTTATTGCAGCCTGTGAGGTTGTCGCCCTTCAAGAGACCTGGGACAAGGAAAATAACTTTTGGGTGGATGGTTTTAGGTCCTATTTTCAGCCAGCTCGTCCAACTCTTGCAGGGAGAGCTAAAGGGGGATTGATGTTCCTTGTCTTAGTGAGATTGAAGGTAGTAGTAAAAATATTAGATTTTGCTTCTCCAAATTGTCTAATAGCGAAGATCACTACCTCGAATAGTTGTAAAACTCTGTTAATTAATTTTTATAATTCGGAGGAGAGTGAGAACTGTAATGAACATCTCTGCTATGTGTCACGATTTTTAGAAATATATGAAGCACAGCAAACCACTTGTTTATATTATTTTCATGGGGGATTTTAATACTCATCTATGTAATTTTAATTGCAGAATTAAGGCAAACCATGGTCCTGCCCATGCATCGCCACCCCATTTTGAACATACACATAAGGGGGAGGTTCTGGAAGAGCTTCTGGCATTTGCTGACCTCTATGAACCAAGTTTTTTTTATGTTAAGGAGAGGGTCGCAACATTTAAGGGTCGAGAAAGAGACTATTATTGATTTTATATTCCTATCTCCTGCTTTATTAGGGCATGTATCTTTTTATAATGCTATATACTCCACGTTCAGTGATCATAACCCGGTGATGATATTGTTAGACAATGGTTTTGAATTCACAGATATCGCAATTAGTAAAGGTCCTAGTAATATTAGAACACAAGATCAAGGGAGGAGGCTAAAATGGGCAAAAATAGTCCCAGAGCACTTCTTTGATAGTCTGAGCACAAAGGTCAATGACGAAATTCAAAAATGTATTGATTGTTCTACTATGGAAGGGGAAACTATTGTAGCCTTTGAAACAATTTGTAAACAGGTTGCTCTGGAATTAACTGTCCCCTCCAGGCCCAAACTTAACCAAGTAAAAAGAAGGTTTGATTCGAAATACTCGAGGGCTCATCAAAAGTTGATAAAATCGCTGAAAATCAAACCTAGGGATAAAACACTGATAGCCAGCCTCAGAAAAGAATATAAACCAATTTTACTAAACCGTAAAAGTGAAATTAAAACAGAGGCTTGGGAAAGTTTAATGACTAAAGAAGCCCTTAAGGACAGCGCAAAGTTTGGGCAATTGTAAATAGCCCACTGCTTTCAGGGGGAGGAGAATGGTTTATTGGAAATTAATATCCCAGAAGAGGAGTGGTTGACTCACTTTGAAAGTATATATGCAAGTAATGAGATATTTGACCCATTTGTAGCCCCTACCAGCCGCCCCTCTTTTTCTAGACTAGTGTTCAATGTGGAAGATATGGAGCATGCAATAAATGAATCGTCAAGTAATAAGGCTCCAGGCCCGGACGGCGTTCCTGCCGATCTTTATAAAAGTAACCCCAAACTGTGGGCCAAAATTTTAACAAATATTTTTAATTCCTCCGTTACTTCAGGGTTTCCTGCTTCTTGGGCCCACTCTATTATTATACCCGTATTTAAAAAAGGGCAGAGAGGGGATCCAAAATGTTTTAGGCCCATTTCTTTAATAGATTCCTCCGTCAAAATTTTGGGTAAAGTCATTTTGTCTAAGTTGTCAGAGTGGGTGACAGACAACAGAATCCTGACTGACTTCCAATATGGTTTTAGATCCGGCAGAAGTATGGTAGATCAGTGCCAACATTTTTATTTGTTAATTAATAAATACACTGTAGCATCCAAGGGGTCTATGTATTTAGGCTTCATGGATTTATCCACCGCGTTTGATCTGGTAAACAGATCAAAGCTGTGGATGCTTTTACTAGATATAGGGATTGACCCCTGCCTGGTCTATTTCCTAGCAGACCTACATCGGGATTTATTAGCATCTGTCAGGATGTCTCATGAAGGTACCCGCACAAGACATTTAAAATCTGGTACAGGGGTCAGACAAGGATGCATCATGGCCCCTCTGCTTTTTACTTTGTATATTAACGCTATGGTTAAATCCCTGGACACTGCTACTTTGGACGTTCCGCGTATAGGGGACAGTACCATCCTGGTTCTCCTATACGCGGACGATGCGGTCCAATTAGTCCGCACCCCGATAGGCCTACAGAGACTATTGAATGCCTTTGGGGACTTCATGGACGCTATGGATCTGGTAGTAAATATTGCAAAATCTCATACTATGTCCATGGGGTTACGCAAGAACAAAATAAGGACTTTTTATTGCAATGGGGCGGAAGTTACAAGGGTGAGGGTTTTAACTTCTTTGGGGGTACTGTTTGATGACCGCTGCTCCTGGGCTCCCCAGTTTTTAGCGAAAAAAGCTGCCCTAGGAAGATCAACATCAGCAGTTCTAAGCTTTGCACAGCGGCTAGGGGGAAGGCCCTGTGAGGCGATTCTCTGTCTACAAAGCAAAATGCTTGGCAGCAGCGCTGTATGGGGTACAAACAAGTGGAAGAGATACAAAAGGTGGAAAATAATTTTTTTCGCTCTTATCTATTCCCCAATCTTCACCCACGTTTGCCACCCACCAGGAGCTGGGGTATTTGTGTGATCAGATTGGCTTGGCCCCCCCTTATCAGTTGGGTAAACACCTGGCTTAACCCAGAATTAATTTTAAATCAACGGATTCTAAAAGATTGTGCCAGGCTAGAAAAGGGGAATGAAATACAGTGGCTCTTTTATACTAAAACAATGTTTGCGAAACTCGGGCGCCCAGATATTTTTAAAAAACCAGAGGGTATCGTTAAAGGGGACATCAATTGGGTTAAAGAGCAATTCCTGTCCCAAAGGTCACAGGATCGGGAGGGGGAGGAACTAAAAAAAACTCTTGTTAGGGCTCATTTTCTATAAGTTACATCGCCATCTATTGAGCCCTACAAGGACTTACCATCGCTGGTTGCTAACTAAATTTCCTTTTAACCTGATTCATTTTTTTTGGGGATCTTCCGAAGGGTGGAATAAGCCTGAGGATATCGCACTTTGTAATTGTGACAGTAGGTCAATGCAAGATACCATGCACTTTACACTTTTTTGCGGTTATTATTGTGAAATTAGAATTAAATTTATAACACCGCTGTTAAAGGGGAAGGGGTTTTTACAGGCTAAGCCTGCTTTACTTTATTTACAACTGTTGGATAACCCCGGAACATCTTTAATATTGCAAGTTATTTTGTAGCAGCTGTCAGGTTGAAAACATTAAGATGTTCAAATATGACTGAATGAAGAACTCCTGCCTTTTCTAACTATTTCATGGATTTTAATATTTTTGTAATTTTTAATATCTAACATTTTAAATGTATTTTATGGATTGTGTGATTTGAATGTGTACCTTTTATGATTTTAATTAATCGATTAAAGTGGATTTGACTAGACTTGAAAGGGTGAGGATCAAGTAACATGCAGATTCAGCCTGTTAAATGCAGAGGGTGCTGGAAAGGATGGATTTGGTGCAGCAATATGCGGCAAGTACATGTGGTGGGCCCTACCAGTGCTGCAAGGTGAGACATTCACCAAAACTAAAAAGAAGAAAATGCCCTAATCTTTCTGCCATCTCTGAACGATATGTTAAATATTTAGTATTGATATCCCCCATAGAACAGTACCATACACAAGTATCAATATCTGTCCAGATCTGCTATCAGATTCCCAATAAATTCCATTAACATGCACAGCTATTAACCTATCCTCAGAGACTGAGATTAGGTTTTCAAAAAGGGGGAACTTAAATACAACAATTTCCTTCTCCTTATAATAGACAAAGCAGGAGAAAAAAGATAAACCGTGAAAAGATTCCCCCGTCAGAGGGCTGACGAATACAGAAAAGCACTATTATGCCATTATTTCAATAAGTGCCAAGGAGCCAAGAACAAAACTAGGAGATTATAAACTGGCGTTGAAGAGCCATAAAAGTCACATCTGTGCCATGAAACTTGTAAATCTCTCACCCCATTGAAAACAATTCTACAGACCTGTCATCACGTTCCTTACTCCATTCTTGTTGTATGTTGAACCCAATAGTAAGTCAGAAATGAATAGCTTAAGTGCCATTATGGGTCAAAAGAGAAGAACTTGATTTAAGCTCAAGCTTAAAATAAATACATTGAATTTTCTCCCCAACATAAAGCACACTTTTATTGTGTACGCATTTGTTGGAATTACACAGTTGCCGTTAGCGACCATAGCAATGGTTAGTTCTGACATTTCCTCTTTTCCTTAGCGTATAACTTTGATACCCATTCAATGAATGTATTCAAACTAGTCACAAATAGTGCTTATGACTCCTTTTCAGCCTGCCAAGATCAATGCAGATCCGTCTACAGACTTGTGGTAGGATTCAGCGAATGAGGGAGTTGCAAAAAAGATTTTCCATTTTAGCTCTCATAGGAGACTGCTCTCTGTGCCAACAAACTCTTGAACTTTATTACATCAGACTTGCAATGAAGGTAGAGGTATATACAGGTGTGACGTCACCCGGCTGGTGTGAATCAGTGCAGTAGCATTTAAAATATATGTGTGGCAAAAAAGATGTTAGGCGGGATCGAAGTGTTCATTTATAACTATATCTAGACCAGGATATACCAAACTCGTTCTTGGAGGGCTGGATCCATGCCCGATTCTTAATATAAGTATGTGTATCTGAATGGGGATATGCTAAATATCTGGCATGTATCCCGCCCTCCAAGACTGACTTTGGAGAGCCCTGATCTAAACTGTTAATTTATGGGCAGTTAACAAACTTGTGTTAACAAAAAGTTCACAAAACTTAATTTAACCAAAAGAAAAATCCTAGTGAACAAATTTCCTCTCATCCATTTTAAATGGATATAATGCTAGAGGAGCAGCGCAAACCCTCACCAGGGGACCTTGATTTGATCAGTTTGTCACAGGCACTAGACTTTACCACACAAGTGGTTCAGCATTTTTAGCAGCACGAGTGGGGTAATGCTCGGTGGTAGATATTCTATAGGTTTCTAAAGATACCGGAAATTTCAATCACAGAAATGGAAGGAAAAGGGCATCGTTTCAGGCAAAGTTTGAGGTTTGCAAAGCATTGTGGATGAGAAAACCTTGTGGGATCCATGAAAGACCACCCGGGACTCCCCGGGTTGTCTAGTTTTAAAAAAATGTCTGTGGTTCGTAGATTTTTATGGTGGCGCCATAGCACGGCCACAAATACAGCAGCTACCACTATTCCTTAACTCTCAAAGTAGCACTTTAAGGCCTTTTGTGTCATGGTCTCTTGGCCCACCCACACAAGTGGGGTAGAGTTCTTACTGGGAGACATTTGGGAATTCAGGGTGGTAGAAAATTTGGGGCTCTCCGAAGATTCCAGAACTTTTGGTCACAGAAATGAGAGGAAAATTTTGGTTTTCTTAAAGTTTGAGGTTTGCAAGGGCTTCTGGGTAAAATTAACTGGTGAGAGCTACACAAGTCACCCACCCTAGACTCCTTGTTAGTCTAGTTTAAAAAAAAAATGCAGGTTTGCCTAGGTGCCAGTTCAGCTATAGTCCAAAACCTACAGCTACCCAACATTGGAAAAAAGTCTGTTTTCAAGGGAAACGGCGATGTATCCATGTTCTGTTTTGGCCAGTTTCTTGCCGCGGGCACTAGGCCTACCCACACAAGTGAGGTACCATTTTTATTGGGAGACGGGGGTAGGGGGGAGATCCAGGTGGGAGGAGGTTTGCAGCTCCCCACTGATACCAGAACTTTCCGTCACAGAAATGTGAGGAAAATGTGTTTTTTGGTCAAATTTTGAGGTTTGCACGGGATTCTGGGTAAAAACAACCCAATGAGAGCCACACATGTCAACCCACCTTGGACACCCCTAGGTGTATAGTTTTCAAAAATGTACAAGTTTACTAGGTTTCCCTAGGTATTGGTTGAGCTAGGGTCTAAAATCTACAGCTAACCACATTGGGAAAATAGCATATGTTTTCAGCGGAAAAAATGTGATGCGGCCATGCAGTGTTACCCCATTACCTGTTGCGGGCACTAGACTACCCACACAAGTGAGGAAACACTTATCGGGAGGCTTGGGGGAATATCACATGGAAGGAAGTTTGTGGCTCCCCGCAGATTCCAAAACTTTGCATCACAGAAATGGAATGAAAGTGATTTTTTAACTCAATGTTTGAGGCTTGCATGGGATTCTGGGTAAAAAGAAAACCTTGTGAAAGCCATTCAAATGACCCCAATCTGGATTTCCTCAGGTGTCTAGTCTAGAAACCCCGAAATCGGTCCTAGGATGCGTGTTTCCAGTCCAGGGAGGACCTGGTTTGGCAGTTCAGGCTGGACTATTCCCATAAGGCACAGGGTCAAGACTTATTTGCATATGACCAGGTCTAAACTGGGGTGGGATGGTGAGCAAAAGAATGGTGAATTTAACCCAGATCTCTTGACTGGGGGTCAATGTTTTGATCTGTTCTGCATTCCTTCCATCAATTGTTTGTCTTTTAGTATTAAAAAATGTGCACGTTTTCTAGGTTTCCCTCCCTACGTGGCAGCTGAGCTAGAATCCAAAATCCACCGCTACCCACTTTGCATTAAAAAAAGGCAGTTTTGAGTAGAAAAATGTTATGTATGCATTGTGTTTTGGGCAGTTTCATGTTGCAGGCACCAGGCCTAACCACACAAGTGAGGTACAATTTTCATCGGGAGACTTGAGGGATTATAGAATAGCAGAAAATATGCTATTGCCAATTGGATTTCACTGCATTTGTGCCTTTCAAACGTAAGGCATGTACAAGAAAGACCTGTTGAAAAACAACCTCTAAATCATATGCTAAGATGGGCACCCACAAATTCTTAAATGTACACATAACCACTGCTCCTAAACTCCATACCTTGTGCCCATTTCAGAAATACAAAGGTTTTCTAGATACTTATTTTTCACTCTACATAGTTCCCCATATGAACTGGTCTATACTCTGTACACAATGAAAAAACGTTGTATGGTGCAGCTCAGTTGTTGGTTCTCGGTACCGTGGGTTCTTGGAAAATCTACTAACCATATATATACACTCGCAACCAGAAGGATCTAGCTGACGTAATGGTATACTGCTTGTGTAAATTGGCCATCAAGACAAAAAGTTACAGATGAAAACTTCACAAATGGCAGGTTTCTTTTTTTAACACATTTTCAATATTTCTTTAATCCAACCTTTACAGCAATTTTCCTTGGGAAAACCTTGAGTGATCTAAACATAGGATTCCCTTGCTGAATTCAGAATTGTGCCTACATTTCAGAAATCTATAGCATTTCTGTATCACCCATGGTTTTTACAATGGTTTCTACCACAAACTGGATGTAGGTTAAAAAATTGAAAAATGGACTACCTCTTTGAAAAATGCCAAAACTGTCACAAAATGAAAATGCTATTTACCAGTATGCACCTGTTCTTGGCATGTAGAGCTGCAGATTCACACACTGTGCATAGATCGCCATCTGGTGTTGGGCCCGGATGTTAACAGTTTGTTATTGTCCTGGAAAAGTCTTTGGACGTCACAAGATAGGTGACTTTGGACAACAGTGCGCATGGGCATCGACTCCATCTTCAGATTGTTTTTTCGCCAAGAAGGGAAATGATGGAGTTTTGTGAGAACAGAAAGATGTCCATGTATGTCGTATCTAAATAAGATAATACTGGAACAGATAAAGGTAGCTGGGGAGGTGGGTGGGCGTGCGAGAATCTGCAGCTCTACATTCCAAGAACAGGTGCATACTGGTAAGTAGCATTTTCCTTTCGAGGCATATGAGCTGCAGATCACACTATGCATAGATTGCATAGCAGTGCTGTCCCTTTAGCTGCGACCACCAGTATCTGTTGCAGTAGTTTGAAATAGTGTTTGGAGTATAACCTGGCCCACACTAGCTTGTTGTTTTGCTTGTACATCTTCACAATAGTGTTTTGTGAATGTGTGCAGTGTAGACCATGTAGCTGCTTTGCAGATATCATCTAAGGGAATGTTTTCTAAAAATGCCATGGAAGCCCCTATTTTGCGAGTGAAATGAGCTTTAGGGGGAATAGAAGTGTACATTTCGCTTTGTGATAGCAAATGTGTATACATTTGACAATCCACCTTGCAATTCCAGACTTTGATATGGGATTGCCTTTATGTGGTGGTGAAAAGGAAACAAAAAGCGGGTTTATTTTACGAAACGGTTTTGTTCTTACAATGTAGTAAAGAGGTGCTCTTTTTACATCTACAGTATGAAGAGCTCTTTCTGCTACGGTTTGTGGTTGTGAGAAGAAGACTGGCAACTCTACAGATTGCTTGAGATGGAAGGGAGTAATAACCTTTGGAAGGAATTTAGGGTTTGTTCTGAGAACCACTGTTATGATGGAGTTGTAAAAATGGTTCTTGAATAGTTAGTGCCTGTAGCTCGCGGACTCTTCTGAAAGTGATAGCTACAAGGAAAGCAACTTTCCATGTAAGAAATTGTAGCTCACATTTATGCAGAGGTTCAAATGGAGAACCCATTAACCTAGTGTGGACATTGTTTAGATTCGATACTGGAGAGAGTAGTACCCTGGGATGAATTATTCTTTGGAGGCCTTCCAAAAATGCTTTAATGGCAGGTACTTTGAATAATGAGAGATGTTGTCTATTTTGCAGGGAGGCTGCTATGGCAGTGAGATGTAACCTGATTGATGTGTAAGATTACACTTTTGAAGATGTAGTAGGTAACATATGATGTTTTGAATAGACGCATTTAGAGGATTGATTGTGTTATTGGTACAGTATATCACAAATCTTTTCCACTTGGCTGCATAGCAGGCTCTAGTGGTGAGGTATCTAGCTTCTTTGATTACATTAATACAATCAGGTGGAAGATTTAGGTACCCAAACTCTAGGACTTCCGGAGCCAAATTGCTAGGTTGAGCTGTGCTGGATCTGGGTGTGTGATCTCTCCATGGTTCTGGGTTAACAGTTGTGGGGAGAGATGTAGTTTTTGGTGGGGAACTACTGATAGTTCCAGCAAGGTTGTGTACCATGGCTGTCTGGTCCATGTTGGAGTAACTAGGATCAGTGTTAGTGACTATAGTTGCAGCTTGCGTACCACTAGTGGAATAAGTGGGAGAGGCGGAAATGCGTAGGCAAATCAGCCTGACCAATTCGTCCATATCGCATTGCCATTGGACAATCAGTGTGGATATCTGGCGGCGAAGCTTGGGCATTTTGTGTTTAAATGTGTGGCGAAGAGATCTGTGTCTGGATGCCGAAGTTCCCACTCGTGTTTGACGACTTAACAGATCTGCCATCTGATTCTGTATTCCTGGAAGATGCTGGGCTAAGAGGAATAGGTGTTGAGGGATTGCCCATCTCCATATGCTCTGAGATATTTGAGAGCTGTAGAGAGTGTGTCCCCCCTCGTTTTTGTAGATAATACATTGCGGTTATATTGTCTGTCCGGACTAAAACAGCTTTGTTTGATACATGTTTCTAGAATGCTTTTAATGCCAGAAATATTGCTAGAATCTCCAAGTGATTGATATAAAGTAGCTTTTGTTGCGGTGTCCACCTGCCCTGTATGGTGTGATGTAGAAGATGAGCTTCCCAGCCGGTGAGCGATGAGTCTGCTGTTAACACAATTTGTGGAACTGGCTCTAGGAACGGTCGCCCTTTGAAAAGGTTTTGGGTGTTCCACCATTGCAGAGAGTGAGGTGTGCGGCCGTCTACCAACACCAGATCTGTTAATTGACCATGAGCTTGGTTCAACTGACATGCTAAGCATTACTGTAAGGGGTGCATCTGAAGTTTTGCGTGAGGTACTATAAATATGCAAGAGGCCATCATCCCTATGAGTTGCATGAACACTCAAGCTGGTAGCGAGTGTTGCAGTTGGAACTTTGTTATAAGGGCTTGCATGCTTGCTATCCTGGCTGGATTGGGATATGCAAAGCCTTTTGAGGTGTCTATTGTGGCACCTAAACATTGTTGGTTCTGGATTGGTTGGAGGTGAGACTTTGGGTGGTTTATTGTAAACCCTAAGTCGTGCAGTAGTTGGATTGTGGTGTGTGCATGGAGTACACACGGAGTATGTGACTTGGCTTTTATGAGCCAGTCGTCCAAGTATGGGAAGACATGAATATGTGGTCTTCTTAAATGGATGCTACCACTGCTAGACATTTTGTGAATACTCTGGGTGCTGCTCTCATACCGAATAGGAGAACTTTGAAGTGATAGTGCAGCCTGTCCACTACAAACCGAAGATATTCCCTGTGAGCAGGGTGAATGGGAATGTGGAAGTAGGCATCCTTGAAATCTAAAGTGGCAAGGAAATCGCAGTGTTTGAGTAGGGAAAGTATTTGTTGAAGAGTGACCATGTGGAAATGGTCTGATTGTATGTATAGCTTTAATGGTCTGAGGTCTAAGATGGGCCTCAGGGTGCCATCCTTCTTTGGAATCAGAAAGTACAGGGAGTAAACTCCTGTGTTTTGATGCTGAAGGGGAACTGGCTCTATTGCATGTTTGTGCAGTAAGGAAAGCACCTAATGTTTTAGAAGCGTTAAATGTTCTGTTGACATTGAACGCTGTTTGGGTGGTATATTGGGGGGAGTGGCAGTGAGCTCCAGGGAATAACCAGATTGGATAATTTGTCTCACCCACCTGTCTGTGGTGATATTGTTCCCGACAGGTAGGAACTGGGTTAATCGTCCCCCCAACTGGAGTAGAATGGTCTGGGGGAGCCACGGGAAGTCATTGTTTTGAGGTGGTGGCCGTACGAGTATTGGTAGTTGTGCCCCTACCTTTGCTGTTATTGCCCCTGTAGCCCCCTCTGTAATAACCTCTGGTAGAGGAGGTTTGTGTGGGACTTTTATATGAAGTAGAGGCGTCATCTGTGTTGAAGCCTCTAGAGGCGCCCCATAAGAGGAGCGAAGAAAGGAACTTCTGGGAGCTTGAGATAGCAAGGCTCCCATTGATTTGGCGGTGTCAGTGTCTTTTTTCATCTTCTCTAAAGATGAATCCACCGCAGGTCCAAATAAGTGTTGTTCGTCAAAGGGTTGGTTCAGTATGGTAGTCTGCACCTCTTGTTTAAACCCCGATATCCTTAGCCAGGCATGTCTGCGTAAAAGGACACCGGTATTTATGGCTCAGGAGGCTGTATCTGCGGCCTCTAGAGCACAGCGAATGGAGGTATGGGTTAATAGTTTACCTTCCTGTATAAGATCAAGGGCTTTTGTCCTACATTCATCTGGAAGGTGTTGTAGTAGGGTCCCTAGCTCGTCATAGTGCGCCCTATCGTATCTGGCTAGTAAAGCCTGTGTGTTGGCAATTCTTCATATGTTGGCTGCTTGTGACGCTGTTCTTTTGGCAGATGTGTCCAATAGTTTTGACTCTTTGTCAGGCGGTGGAGCATCACCTGATGTTTGAGAGTTGGCCCTTTTCCTGGCATTGGAAACAACTAAGGAATCTAATGGAAGCTGTTCCTTAATGTATGTAGGGGCAGTTGGGGCAGCCTTGTACTTTTTCTCTCTTCTAGGGTTAATGACTCTAGATCTAATTGGGTCTTTAAAGACTTCAGGAGCGTATTTAATTACCCCTTTTAGCATTGGTAGAATAGAGGTGGATCTTTGGGATGTTGTTAAAGTGTCCATGAGGAAGTCTTCCTCTATGGGGTCTGTATGTAAGTTTACCCTGTGGTATTGTGCAGCCCTGTGTACTAGCCGAGTGAACCCTATAGTGTCTTCTGGAGGGGATAGTCTAGACGGATAGACCTCCTCCTGTGGTACATCGGGGACATCTGGTGTGCCATAATTTTCCCATGGATCATTTGGGATGGCATGAATAGGCTCTTGTGGAGGTTCATTATCTCCTTCGTCACCAGGGGCATCATCACTATCTGGAGGTGGAGGAGATTGTATTGGTTTTGGAGATGGAACAGGAGAAATGTATTGTGGATAAGGTGGAGAAGGGATCCTTAAAGGAAAGGTGGCAATGTCTCTTTTCTTTAAGGGAAGTGGAGATGTTGTAGGTTTGTCCATTTTTCTTTTGTTGGATGAACTAATCCTAAGATGACCTGTTTGTGAGTCTATTTCCAGAGTTATGTGTGTAGGATCAGGTTCAAAAAGCTGTTCCTCCGAAGTATGGTGTTTTGGTGCAGATTTTTTCAGTTCCAAATGCTTATGTGGCACAGTCTTTGGAGTAGTTTTATGCTCCTTTGTTTTGGCCTGAGGAGTTTGTAAGGGTTCCAAATGTTTGGTTGGAGTCTTTGAAACCGATTGCTTGGTTGGCTCCGATGATTTTTTTGGATCCGAGGTGCCGGGTCTTTTTGCAACTGGTTGTTTTTTCGGTTCCGAAGTGTGTTTCGGAACTGGTGGTTTCTTTGCTTCCGAGGATTTTATCGGATCCGAAGTTGTAGTGTCTTTTGGTTTCGGTGCCAAATGCGCCGGTGCGGAGCCGGGCTTGGGCGCGGAGGAAGACAATGGTTTGTCTTCTGGTTTCTCTTTCGGTTTCTCTTTGGCCGAGGTTTTGGCACCGACGGAAGGCTGACTCGGTCCAGAGTGGCCTGAAGGCTTAATTGTGGACTTCTTTGCCGAGCCCGAAGGCGGGCCAGGGGAAGTTTTGTCATGGTGTGCACCTGGGCCCGAAGGTGTTGTTAACAACGCCTTTGGATGGGTGGGGTGGGGGGGGGTTGTCAACATCCGTACTTAAGACCCCTTGCCCGGGAGTGATACGTTGTCTGAATGCGCTGCATCGGAGGCGCTGAAGGTGCCTTCTTTTATCTGCTCCTGCTCATCGATGCCTTCCTGGAAGATGTCATCCGGTATCGATGTCGATTGAGCCATGCTTCTTCGAGCTCGGCAATCTCTGATGGTTTTCTTGGAGTCAAAAGAGGCAGAAGTCAGGCAATCTTTGGCCTCGTGTTCAGGTGAAAGGCAGAGGTTACACACCTCATGCGGATCAGTGTGTGGAAACTTGGCTCCACATTGAGGACATTTTTTGAAGGGAGTCCTTTCCATCAGCCAAGAAGGCCTGATGGCGCAGCTAGACCTGTAGGCCTGCTGCGACGACTGGAACCAAAGTAGAAGTTTGTGGAGATGCGCGCCGAAAGGGAAACGTGATCGAGACAATACCTAAGAATTGGGTAAGGATTGCACGTCGAAAGTTAAATCGGTAACGATACCGAACTGGAACATGTGGAACACATCACAACACGATGGCGGAAAAAAACGTGACTTCCAAAGACTTTTCCAAGACAATAACAATCTGCAAACATCCGGGCCAAACACCAGATGGCGATCTATGCATAGTGTGTGTTCTGCAGCTCATATGCCTCGAACTTAGTCTTTTTATTAAGCTTTATACAGCTATGAAGACAGTGACTGTAGCACAGCAAACAGTTAGTTGAAGCAATTTTTAGGGGGAAAAAAACAGACCCTTTTATCTGGAGCAGTTTTTTCCTATTTTTCTTGAAAACCACAAAAAAATGCAATATGTTGCCTATTTTCTCCGAACTCCAGGGCATTCCACCAACCCTGGGTACCTTAAGAATTCCCAGGATGTTGGAAGAAAAGGACACAAATTTAGCGTGGGTACCTTATGCAGAAAAAAAAATAACTAATGGAGCCCTAAGCACAAACTACCACAAATAGCTATAAAAAATTTTTTAAAAAGTGCTCCGCAATTTGGCGAGGGGACAACGACAGGACAAAAAGGATTACATTAGAATTCCACTTTAAAGCAACACAATCCTTTTTGGACAAATTTAAATAGCTTATCAATTACCAAAGCAGTCAAGTGAATATTAAAAAGAGCATGTATGAATTCCAGTATATTCAAAGATGGCTGTCGACGTTCAGAGGCACTTCACAAAGAAAATCTCACCTGATATTTTTTAGTCTTCATTGCTAATACAGCATTTACAGGAACCAGAAGAACCATGACGGCCACACCAGCAAGCACAGAAGGTCCCAAATTCTGAATGAAAAAATATACCTTTTATTTCCAAACACATGTAGTAATTATCCAATTTCCTAGAACTTAAAAATAAGGATTTCAAGAACTCATAATTAACATTTTTAACCTTAAAAGATCATCCAATAAGGTCATTGAAGTCTTTACTACTGTTACATCAACATATGCTAAAACCTATGACACTGCTGTGTGTTTGGAAGCTAAGAAAGCCCATCATTTCCCAACGGCAGCCTGAGCGGTATATAACACAGCTAAACTAACAAGCATTTGCAATGCAATAGGTCTCGCATTTAAGAAAGTTTAACGCTTGTAAATGCGAGACCTATTTCACGTCAAAGAAGCGGCCTCATTGTCTGGGGCTGCTTGAAAGTGAAAGCACGCATGAAGAGGAAAGCACTTCGTGCCTGCAGTAGGAGAGAAAAAAAAAAAAAGGAGTGCTTACAGACTAAAGACATACTGTGTCGCATCCGAAGTAAAGGGGCCTAACGCCATGGGTGTTTACAAATGCAGACAAGGCGGTACCAAGGAGGGACTTTTAGGTAGAGACACTATTATTTTGCCTCTTACTTTTCATGCAAGCTAGTACTTCCGTTATATTAGTCATATGTTAATTGTAATATTTTGCCATGTAGGTTGCTGTTGTGCCTTGTTCTGTTGAAGTTGATTCAAATTTCTAGCTGTGAGCTCACTGGTGTTGATAGGTCTTGTATTTCTGTCTTGCATCTCTAATCCACACCTTAGGTCCGCAGGTTTCATCTTTTGTTAGAAGACTAGCAGAGAGCTTTGTGGTATTGATGTCTTGTATCCCTAATCTATACTTTGTCTGTAGGTTTTGTTAGCATGGTCATTTTTTTCAGATTGAGGGGGATAGCTTCCCCAATGAAAGAAGTTTTGCAAAGACCATGACAAAGCAAAAAGCCTAACAGTCAAATGTAGCCAAATATATTGTCTGTGCTGATGCTTTTATACATTTAGTGTTTATTGTATAGGTTTTTTTGTGGGTTTTGTTCCGTTGAATTTCCTTCAAGAGAACATTTGCCATCCTCCAAGTTCTCCTTAACCATTGCTCATTAGTGTTTCCATCTTTTATGGAACCATACACTCCTCTTTCTGATAAAAATGTGCATTTAAATACTGGTGTATGCTTTTAAGTGGACAAATGTCTACTACGAAGGTAGGTATGTAATTTAATTAGTTATCGAATAATGAAAATGAAGGTGTCCTGTCACTTTTTAGGT
Organism: Lissotriton helveticus; assembly: GCF_964261635.1. Classification (NCBI taxonomy): domain Eukaryota; kingdom Metazoa; phylum Chordata; class Amphibia; order Caudata; family Salamandridae; genus Lissotriton; species Lissotriton helveticus. Next base: position 656,591,537 of record NC_136071.1, read on the forward strand.
CGTGCCTGAGCAGCGCATGTACTGCTGTGAGGCATGCAGTAGTGGAGTATGGACTTGAAGCCCTGCCCACTCTCCTCCCATATTTGTCATTGGCTTGTGTCTTTGTCCGGCGTAAACACTAGCCTGCGAGTCCTTATTAGGCTTGTTGGTAGAACAAGGATTTACATGCTCCCTAGTTTCATAGCCAGACAGTACAGAAACCTTTGCTCTACAGGTAAGGGATAACACCATACATCTTCTTGACAATAGCAATTCCTGCCTTATTATAGTCCTCAGCAGCCTGTTAATGGCATTTGACATAGGCAACTGTACCAACCTACAACACACGCAATGACAAAATGGTGATCAAGGATGCGGTTGTAAGATTGTTGTTCTCTTACCTAAATAAATGCACCCAACTCATTAAACTTAACAGATTCCTTTCAAAGCTGAACCAGGGGGTATTTCAACAATGAACTCTGTTGCCAACTCTTTTCAACCTGTACATAAAACATCTGCCCACATTTCTAAAACTATCAAACCTCTCCTGCTACGCTGATGACATCCAACTTCATGTATAAGTTTCAGAAACTTCCTTGAAAAATGACTGAAGGACAGACCAACCTGGCTCTTCCTCAACTACACAAACTTCAACCCACTTAAGACAGAATGTATCTTTGTCTCTCCCCTCACAGTCTAAGTTGTTATAACCAGTACTCAACATGAGTCAAAGTATTGAACTTTATTCCCACAATTAAGATTCCACAAAGTCTCTCATTTTCACACTGGACAAGAATCTGAACCTAAAAGCAAATATGAATGCTACTACAAAGAATGCTCAATACCAGCACAGACTACTCAAAAACTGCAAGCTTTTCATGCTAGAATTAGACTTCAAAAATGTGTCTCAAAAAAATCATCCTCTTGAGTCTAGACTAAGGCAGAGTCCTACTGACTGCAATTTCTAAACCTTAACCAGAGGTAATAAAGGCAACTCTCAATGTTGCTGCAAGACTGATCGCAGAAGTCAAGCGTTCCGATCATATCATGTCAGGGCTTCCAACCCTAAACTGGCTCCAAGTAGAAACCCAATTTATATTTAAAGTTGCCTGCATCACACAGATGCCTTCCATCAGGCCCCCCTCTAATTGCAGTGTCCAAGACCTCACCCAATTGAGATATGTAGTTCTATCTGAGTGCTGAATCCTTACTCCCATAACTACCAAATTAAAGAAAGAAATAAAACAGCTTTTGAGCCTTCTCTGGCAGCACTCTCAAAATATAGAATCCAATCCTGCCCAAGATTCATGTAAATCTGAAAAAATAATGCAGTAAAATCTACTGAACAAACTACTTTCAAGCTGCTTTGTTGAGGATTTGTACCCTGCTCTCTTCTACTCTTTACAGGTGGAAATGTCTTCTAAAAGGAACTGCCTGCATATTGCCTTGCTTGTACATAGTCATTAAACTCTTACCCTGTAGTAGGTACTTAATGTGGTAGTTGTGTAGTTACAATACAATAGACTAGAACTCTACCCCTTCATTATATTTGTATTCTTGGCAACTTAACTGCGTTGGATTCCCACCTACCTGTAAAGCTGTAACTCTCTAAAAAAAATGTACAGCACTAAGATGCTGCTCGGTCTAGTTTGCACTATATAAAACTGCAAATAAAAATGTTTTTGGGTCTCAAAAGTACATATTGTCACAGTAGTCACCGGTGGCACTGAAGGGAACTACCTTGTGCATGGATGTGCTCATTGTGAAAGGAGAGCATGTTGTTACGAACAGTGAAGCTAGTCAGCAGCTGCTGTCGGGTGACCCTTTGCTCAGTGCTGTTTGCGGTTATGGGCGAAAGACGAAAGACTAATAGCACACCAGTGGATGGTGGGTGTCTGGCTGATCACCTCTTTATGTAAGCATATTACACATAGTTTTAGTACATTTAAAAAGTTAAACTGCTGCTATCAAAGGTCAAAAAATTGTAGTTTTCAAAACAATACAATTTGAAAACCTTGCAATTGAAGCAGTGATTGTGCTTAATTGGACCACAGGCTCTGAAATGTTTTACTTTTTTAGTGAATGTGTATATGTTCAATTAGAAAATGACATCACTCAGAGAGAAGAGAGTCAATGCCAGAAGGCTCCCCTGTGGTGGAGGGGAGGCAAATGATACATCAACAGGCCAGGGGATCACGAGGGCTGAAAGAACCTCAATATACATATACATACATGGGCATTTTTATAATTTTAAGGGGACAAAAAACAAGCTACTAAACCGCTAACTGTTGCTAGGTCAAGACCAAAAAAATGCAAGGAAAGAAGCTAATAAACTAAGGTTTAACTGATTAAACATTGAGGTACTGAGAAACTACAACGCATATCCAAAATAGCCAAATATTATAACTAGGCTGTGGGGTTTTAGGTTTAAACCTATAATAACTGATAAAACCCCACTGAAAGAAAAATAGCCCTCACCGGTGAAAACATATAAACACTGAAAAAACACCTGCACAACCACAAACTAAATGCCATTTAAAGAAAGGAAAAAGAAAGTGAGTCATTTTGTTCTTACTGAAGGGGTCAATAAAATGTAACTGTTATACAAGCTAGCAGTAAGAAAGACTGGCTAACATTCTGCTTGAGTTTTGTTCTTTAGGGATGCCACTAAAATATTGTTTATTCTTCCTTTTACTTTTTTCAGTTTTATGGCCTTTGGTCTAAAGATGCAGGGTTTGGTTTCATGTTTTAGGTCTAGTTTAATTATTTTATAAACTGTAGAGAATCAGGACATATCAAACTCATATTTGATATTTTGGCTGCATTTGATTTTTACTGATAGGTAAAATGGCTAGTTTCATAAAAATCTTTCCTAATGTGTGTCATCACATTTACCCACAGAGAATGGGTAAAAACCCTTAATACATCAGACCATAGTTTCTAGTGGGTCAGTATTAATAGTAGGTGAATTGCCAACACCTCAGGCTTTAAACATTAAATGCAAGGTATAGTGACAAGTATATATATCACCAAGCATCTGGGATAGTGGTGAAAACGTGACACCAGACTTTTGGAAAACATGGAACGCAGTGTCACTTGTTATGCACTGCAAAAAAGGTTCTTTCCAAGTTCAACAAAGATTGGAGTGATATTGTTTGTATTTGCAGTGATTCAGCTACGTATATAAAAAATTTGTGTGATGACCTGTCAAAATTGATACCCGAGCTGAAGTGATTCCCTGTAGGAGATCCTTGCCACTTGTTAGATGGTTTGCTGAAAGCATCTTTACAATCTTCAGAGTTAATGAGGGATGCTATTGACTTTTTAGTCCATTCTGGTGCACTGTTTTCTTATGCCCAGGAACTAAAACGTAAATATTTATCATTTCGTGCTTTATGTGGCATCAAAGAAAGAGTCATCCCAACTGTGTCCCTTAGCTGACGGTTCTCAGCCCAAGGGGCTATGAATGCTGAGAGGGCCTTTTCACAGAAGTTTACATGGGAAGGAAAGCGCGAGCACACATGACCAAATACTCACTGAAGAAGTATTGTATGGTGTACTACAATAAGATTAATTAGCAAAAATCTCTTTGGACCTCATATACACTATACGTACACTGTCTATATACCATGTTCTTTCAGTACAGAAAGCAAGCAATGATAAACGCAAAACGTTCCATAAACACCGGAAAAACACTTTTTCTGTTGTTTTTAGTGGCGTGGAAATGTGTAACCCCTGATAACTGTTTTTTAAGATATTGAAAACACTGAAAAAAAAAAACAGAATTTACCAAAAATAGAAACTGAAAACAGGACAGCCTAATTGTAACAATTAGAGCTTTCATTTGATGTAGTTGGCTACGGTGACAGAGGCAACAGAGGGAAAAGGTAGCATATGTTCACCATAAGATGGGCACAAGTGCTCCCTGCATATGCAACAATGATCTAGATCAACAATTAAAATTAAACTCAGAATGATAACTGGTCCTGAGAACGACACCAAGAAAGAACTTCTCTCATACTTCAAGAGCTTGAAAATCAGTTACCTTTGGACAAAGCTTACTACTGGAAACATGTAACTAGCTCCTTAAGGTAAACTAAAAGGAAATAGAAAGGTTTGGGACATCGAGTTGGAGAGGTGCAGGAGGAAAGAACAGGGGTGCAACACAGTTTGTCTAAGAAGACATTTCTAAATCTTAATGATGAAAGGGAGGAGGAAACATATGTACAAGCCCCTTAAGAAATCTATTTACAAAAGGTGTTTAAATAAAGAGGGTTGGTCTGGCAGCCTCAAGAAGGCAGACTGGGCCAAAAGGTACCCTTTGAGGGCACCCAGAGCAGAGCCCTGCTGGGCAAGGATCAAAATAAAGCGCAGGACTTGGGAGAGGGAAGCAGAACGAGGATCAATAGAACTTTCTGTATAATATTTGAATTAGAATTTTTTTATTTGAGTCGGATTTTTTTTTTTTTTTTTTTTTCACAAATTTTTTTTATTGAGAGAGATGAGTAAGCATTACAGGCGTGAGCAGAAATCATGCATGGTTCCGGTATCAACAAGAGCAAGTATGCAAGTGTAACGGGAACAAAGGAGGGGTAAATTAAATTAACATAAGAAACGAAAAACAATCAATTTAAACAAAAATAATAATGTAAAGCACAGGCATTGCATCAGTACATTTACAAGGTTACAGTCATAGGTGGAGCAAGGTAGTCATATTAGTCAATGAGGTTAGTCGCTTGGGCAGGTAGGCAGCCCGAACTATGGGCAGGGTGTATATGTGCATAATCATGGTGGTTTAAATAGGTCGAAGTGAGCGTCCAGTGAGGACCATAGGTTCCTATAGGGGGGGCGCCAAGGTGTAGCTGCCAGCGCAATATTGTCGGCTCCTCTGAGGTTCGAGACCCAGTTGAGCCAGTGGGGGAAAGAAGCTTTGCCAGTGTCCTTCCAGTTATTCAGTATGAGTTTGACCGCTGCTGTCAAAAGTAAGTCAAGTAGGGCTTTATCATTTTCATTGAGGTTAACAGCTTTGGTGAAACCCATGACTAAGGTTGCAAATTCCCTCGGGAGCGAGACATGTAGCACTTTGGTGATAAATTCGAAAATTCTATCCCAGTATTCGGATACACAGGGGCATTTGAATATTAGATGTTCAAGGTCCCCACCCTCTGCCATGCAGTTCCAGCAGGAGTCATCTTCCTTGATGTTGTGCAGGAAGAGTCTCCTAGGAGTCCAAAAAGCTTTGTGGAGAAGCCAGAATTTAGATTGGGATAATGTAGGGCTGATTTTGTGTCGTGAGGCAGATTCCCATATTCTGGCCCACTCTGCTTCCGAGGTTGGTGTGGAAGAGTATGAGTCCCAGAAGGACTGTGTGGATGTTGTCAGCTTTGTGGACTGTGGGCGGATCAGTTTGTATATTCTGGACACCTGATGACCCAGTCTATTAATCGTGTGTAGGTAGTCAGGAAGGGAGGGGTGATGTTGGATAAGTCTATTTTGGAGAGGGCCACTTTGATGTGTAAGAAGTAATAGAAGTCTATGTTCTGGAGTTGAAACTTGTTTTGTAGGTCGTTGAAAGTGAGTGGCAACGGACCATCAAACAGCTGATGAGGGAAGTGTATACCCTTCTCTATCCAAGTAGGATTATTCATTGGTTTCCCTTTGTATAGCAGTCTGGTGTTGTTCCACAGTGATTCCCATCTTGATTTACAAAATTGGTGCGGTAAAAATTTGCTTACGTGAAGAAGGGCAGCCTTCGTGTTTCTGAAGATGGTACCTGAGGATACAGTGGGTTGTGGTTTGGTAGTGAGGAGGGTGGAAGGGGGAAGGCCACGCAGAATGGATTTTTCCACCATCAGCCACACTGGGGTGTAGTCTGGGTGTGGAATGAGCCAAAAAGCCCCTTGTCTAGCTAAGAACGCGGTTTGATAGAGCTTAAAGTCGGCTAGATTGACGCCTCCTAGGGATTTATCCAGCCTTAGTTTTTTTTATGCTAATTCTGGCTTTTTTCCCTTGCCAAAGGAAGGAGGAAATTAATTTATCAAGTTTGGAAAGGAAATCCTTTGAGAATGTGAGGGGCAGCATAGTGCTCAGGTAGTTGATTAGCGGTGATATCATCATTTTTATAGCTTCAATCCTTCCCCACCAAGTGATAAATCGTGGGGACCAGCCGTCAAGGATTCTTTTAACTTTTGTCAATGTCAACGTTTCGTTGTGTGTGATGGTGCTCATTAATTTGTCGGTAAACTCTATTCCTAGATATTTTATAGCTCCTGTCTGCCAAGCTAGACCTGAGGTACCAAGAACTTCTTTGGTGGTGAAGATGTTTAGTGGTTTAACTTCGGACTTATCTTTGTTTAACTTGTATCCCGACAGGTACGAGTACTTGCTGATTGAGGTCATGAGACCCTCGATCGATTTGGCCGGGTTTTCTGTTGCAATTAATATATCATCAGCATACGCTGCCAATTTTATCTGAGTATCTCCAAAGGAGACTCCCTGAATATCTTCATTCTTTTTGATGTCAGTTAGAAGGGGTTCAAGGGCCAAAAGGAAGAGTGCCGGAGAGAGTGGGCAGCCCTGTCTGGTACCTTGGTAGAGGCGAAATGGGTCAGAAAGGGTGCCATTAATTGCTATCCGAGCCGAGGGGGAGGCGTACAGGGCCATCACCATTGTGATGAACGATTGTCCGAGATTGAATGAGCGCATACAGTATTGAAGAAAAGACCACGAAACCTTATCGAAGGCCTTTTCAGCGTCCAGGGTGATCGCAACCATCGGGGATTGGGAGTTGTTAGCTTTCTCTAAAATGTGGCACAGAAGTCTGGTGTTGTCATTTGACATCCTATGTTTCAGAAAGCCAACTTGCGACGGGCTTATTAATTTGGGAAGAACAGCGTTTAATCGGTTCGCTAGGATTTTGGCACATATCTTGCAATCAAGATTTATCAAAGAGATGGGGCGGTAGTTTTTGGTGTGGAGCGGGTCTTTTCCCTCTTTAGGGATCACGACTATGTTGGCTTCGCTCATAGAGGGTGAGATACATCCACTGGACGCCGTAGAGTTGAGAGCAGTGTGGAGCGTGGGGGTAAGTTGGTTTTCAAAGGCTTTATAAAAAGAAGCAGTGAAGCCATCTGGGCCGGGGGCTTTGTTATTTTTTAGAGATTTGATGGCCTCTGCGATCTCTGTTTTACTGATGGTGGAACCTAATCGTGTTTTGTCAGATTCTGAGAGTTTAGGAAGGTCTAGAGACTCAAGGTATTCGGTGCAAGCTGCTATGTCCAGTGATTTGTCATTCTTGTAAAGCTCTTCGTAGAATGATTTGAATGTATCAAGGATTTTAGTTTGATTTGTGTGGGTAGTGTTTGTGGCGTCTTTTATTGATGAAATGGTAGACAGCTTTTGCTTATGTTTGAGATACGAAGCCAGCAGTTTACCTGCTTTATTTCCTGTGCAAAGTTTTAGGGCTTTGAAGCGGTTAATCCAAACACCCGCTCTTTTACTAGTTATGGCATTGTACTCATACTTCTTTTTAGTGAGAAGGTCGAGGGGATTGAGGTCTTGAGGGTTGGCCTTGTGCCGGTCTTCTAGGATTGTGATATCTCGTTCCAATTGTTCCAGGTCTTTGTTTAATTTTTTATTGGTTTTAGCTCTAATATTTATAATGACTCCACGGATTGTGGCCTTAAGGGCGTCCCATAGAGTTAGGTTTGGTATCAGCGGTATCGTTTAGGAGTAAGTATTCCTCAATGGCATCCGCTATCTTGAGTTTGTCCTCTATGTTGGTAAGGATTTCGTCGTTAAAACGCCACCTTCTAGGCGGGCGAATTGAGCGGGAGCCTGCAAGTTTGGTGTGAATACATGCATGATCGGACACCAGTTTGGGGGCAATAACAGTTTCTTCAATCAGGTGTGCGAATGAGGTAGATAATAGGATGAAATCAATACGTGAATAGGAGTTATGTGGGGCAGAGTAGAAGGTGTAGTCTCTCCCATCGGGGTTCTGTAGTCGCCAAGAATCTTTGAGACAGTAGCGCTCACAGAGACGGAGAAGGGCCCCATGTGACCGTGAGGGGTGGAATGAGCACTTGGATTGTCGGTCTAGTAAGGGGTCTAGGGGTAGGTTAAAGTCGCCCCCCACTATTAGTAGTTCATCTTGGGAGATATGTTCAATGGACCGAGAGACTGAATCCCAGAATGTGGGATCGTCGGAATTAGGGCCATATATATTCACTACATGTATGGGATCGTCCTCTCTGCGTAGATGAGTCACTAGTAACCTACCATCTGTATCGTGAGTGTGTGATAGCAGTGTCAGATTGGCATTCTTAGACAACAGTGTGATTACACCACCTTTCTTTTTTAGCGCAGGAGAGGACAGGACGTGGGATGACCAGTGTATGTTAAGGAATCGCAAGTCCTCCTCAGAAAGTTTTGTTTCCTGTAGAAGAACGATATCTCCTTTCGTTTTTGCTAGATAGTCGAACACTTTCCGCCTTTTCACCGGGTGGTTAAGTCCTTTGACATTTAGTGAAATCACTTTAAGATCGTCTTTAATTGAGTTGGAGTTAGCCATCGGTGAAATGTTTCATCGCTCGTTGGGAAGCTGGCGGCGTGGTGTGCGACAAACGGGGTGTTGTGACGAGTTCGGGTGCCGTAATCTGACAAAATCGGATAAATTTCAGTACAACCTTTTTTGACAATATGCATAAATACAAGTGTTGTGATGCGTACCTGCAGCCTGGGTTGTGGAAACAATAAGGGATAAAGTGGATTTGGTGTGGCGAGTTGTGTGTGGCAACTCTGTGAAACATAAGTATTAGCATAAAAAACAGAATGTGATACAAAATGAGAAGGAACCTACTGAGACTCTGCCAAGTGACTGCTCCTACATCCTCTCTCTTTTCCCCTCTCTCTAAATGATCCCTCCCTCTCCCCCCTCCCTCCCTCCCCCCTAAATACGTACGTAGGGAGTACGACGACAGTACCATGCTACGCAAAACAGGAGTAACAATAACAATAATGAGTGCCAATTATCAATCCCAGATGAATGTAGACGGTTAGTATAACCAACAGTATAAACAACAGGAAAGTGGCCTAGAGGAGATTGTTAGCAAAATACGAATACGAATAACAGGCCATAACAAGTTTGACCTAATATGGACTAAATAGGTAAAGGGCAGTTTAGAGATTATGAGAGTATCTAATAGATGCGAACATGGTATACTCGTTGGGATGCGCTACTCCCATCATGTGTTAAGTATGTGGAATGTCAAGATCCAGAGTGGAGGCGCTACTTTGAGATGAGCAAAATGTACAAGAGTACCCATTGGTCTAAATGCAATAACTTGCGTGAGTCATAAGCATTCACAAATCGTAACTAGTCACATGCTATATGAAGTCATTATGCTGGCCATAGGTTGCCACGCTTACAAACTCACGGTACTGTAGCTTCGATGAGCCTGGCATGCAGAGTTTAGGAGCCCGTGTCACGAGTCGAGTAAAGTTCTACGGAGGAGGATTCCGTCGAGGCAACCGATGCCGGTCCACTGGATGAATGAAGAGTGACATGGAACTAACTGGCTCCATCTTGTTGAGTCGAGCACGTGGTCTTCCTTTTGTTGGAGAAGCCGGTCGATTGATCCATTTCTTGCGTTGGACATTCTTCGAGAAGATGCGCCAGGACTTTCGGGTCGGTGAAGAATCTCGGGTGGCCATTTATCATAATTCTGAACTTGGTTGGTCCTGCGAAAGAGAAGGGGATGTTCTTGGATCTAAGTTTAGGGCGGAGGTCCAGGAAGCCCTTACGTACATCCACTGTGTCTTTGGAGAAGTCCTGCGTGAAGATGATCCTGTGTCCTTCCCATGTAATGGAGTGATTTTTCCTCGCATATTGGAGAATCAGATCAGCGTGCTGATATCTGAGCGGCTTGCATATCATTGGTCTGGGGCCTTTAGCATTCCTGCTCGTGAAGGTAGGGATCCTATGCGCCCTGTCTAAAGCGCGTAGTTACCCGTGGGCGTCCCAGCGCTATTGCTCATTATGCTCGATCCAGGGAGAGGAAGGTTCAGGGGAAGAGTCAAGTTTTTAGTAGTTAACGGAAGGCCAATAGGTTGGTTTCCCTTCGAATAGTGAGGGGAAGGGCGTTCCAGAGCTTTGGAGCATTGTATGAAAAAAGGCATCCCCCAGCGCGTGCTCTTTTTATTCTGGGGACACGGGCCAATGAGAGGGTACTTGATCTCAACTGTATTAGCTTTGTGAGGTTTGTTAAGTGGTTTCAGTATGGGGGGACCTCTGCCATGAAGTATTTTGTGTGAGATACAGAGGGTCTTAAAGACGAATCTTTCTTGCATTGGGAGCCAGTGTAGAGGAGAGAGCAGGCCTAGCTGAGCATCTGGGCTTAGTCCCGGTGAGAAGCCTGGCTGCTGCATTCTGGACATGTTGCAGTTTGTTAATTACCGATTTTGGGGCAGCTAGGTACAGGGCATTTCCAAAGTCCAGTCTTGAGATGATTAGGCCCTGGATGAAGAGTTTTCTAGACTGGGGTGGGATTAGGGGAAGGATTTTCGGAGCTGTCCGCATAAGGCCGAAGCATGTTCCGGCAGTTTTCCTCGCTTAGACTTTAAAGTTAAGATCCTGGTCAATCCAGATGCCTAGGCTCTTGATTTCTTTTTTGGGGGTGGGGGGTGTTCCCATGCAGGGCGGCCATGAGAGAGTGGGAGGGAGTTTACATGGGTCGAGTAGTAACAACTCGGTTTTCTCCCCGTTAAGTTTGAGGTGCGAATCGCTCATCCATTTTGAGATGTTCTGAAGGCATGTGGCAAGGTTATCCAAGCATTGGGCCGACTGGTTTAGGGAGACGACCAGTTGGGTGTCGTCGGCGTACATGACTACCTTTATACCAAAAGGTGTCACGATATCTTCCAGCGGGGACCCCACACTGGAGGGGTAATGCTCTGGAATGAGCGTGCCCGTCCGCCACCTCGAAAGTTCTAAACTCCAAAAAGGATTTAATCCAGGCCAGGGCAGTGCCCGTGACTCCTGTTCTAATGAGCCAGTGGATAAGGATGGTATGGTCCACTGTGTCGAATGCAGCGCTTAGGTCCAGGAGGATCACCGCCACTGATCCCCCCCTGTATCCAAGATGGTTCTTGCTTCCTCGATCACAGCTATAAGGGCGGTGTCTGTGCCCTGCCCTGGTCTGAATCCTGTCTGGGAATGCAGGAGGTTATTAGACTCCAGAAAGGCGGAGAGCTGTTGATTAACGATTTTTTCAGCCACCTTGCTAATGCCAGGGAGAAGCGAGATCGGGCTGAAATTGGCCAGATCTAAGCGGTCAAGGTGGGGTTTTTTCAACAGAGCTCTAACAGTAGCCCTTTTCCAATTAGGGGGGACTATACCTTGGTTAAGGGAGGAATTGATTAGGTTAGTGAGGAGGGGAATCACCGGGGGGCTACCAGTTTTAGTTTGTTCATAGGGGCAGGGGCAGTTGGGGCTCCACTCTTCACTGAGTTTAGAGTGGCTAGGAATGTCTCCGTGGTTACCTGGGTGAAGGCGTCAAGGCAAGGGGCGTCGGATGTCATAGGGGAAGGGGGGCAAGTCTGGGAGGTTATTGAGGGGGGGGGGAAGAGTTTTTAAGATGTTATTGACTTTGGAGAAGAAAAACTCGGCTAACTGATTACATCTAAAACCTGAGGGATCAGCAATAGGCTGTGGTTCAGGGACTTTCATCAAGGAGCGAATGATACAGTAGGTTTCTTTAGAGGAGTTAGCTGCAGCTAGAATTTTTCTTTCAAAGAAGGCAGCTTGGGTGTTTTTTATACTGGCTTTATAGCACTTCATGGCTGCTTTGTATGCTTCTTTGCTCTTTGTGGCCCAGTCCTTTCTCCATAAGCGTTCAAGCTTTTTGCAGTTTTTCCTTAGCTCGCGCAGCTCCGGTGTATACCAAGGAGATTTAAATGAGCGTTTCTTACTGGGGAGAAGTTTGTTGGGCAGGACTGAGTCGAGGGATTTTTCGATCCAGATATGGAATTGTTGATCCGCTAACACCGGGTCTGGGTGGAGAACTGGGGTGGTGGCTGCGAGTTTGCACGTCCAGGCTACTGTGTCTAAGTTAGGCCAAGGGCGGGATGGTGCCTGAGGGGGGTCTACCTAAGGTTTCTAAAGACATTTGATACTTGAAGGGAATTATGTGATTTTACTAATTTGTGCCACTGGCAGGCAAAACGTTCTTGGTAGAGGGATGCCTGACTGTCAAAATACCATTACAGACTTCGGGAGGAAGGTTGAATTCTGTCAACTGCTGCCGCTCAGTCTCCACGCAAGAAGGCATAGAGTGGACAAGTTCAGGTGGACCATCCCCTGCTGCTTGGACAGAAGATCCTCCTGAAGGGGCAGCCTGATCAGAGGATCGATGCTTAGTTGGAGAAGCTCAGAATACCAGACTTTCCATGCCTAGTTTGAAGGCCCAAAATTGACTTTGACCCAGTTGCCTCTGATCTTCTTGAGAACTCTGGACTGGAGTGGTATTGGCGGAAAAGCAGACAGTAGGCTTGAGCTTCACTGAAGACGAAAAGCGTAACAGTGCTAGTGCCGCCTTGGAAATGCCAGCTTGCAAAATTGCTGGCATTACGCGTTCTCGGCGGAGGCGAACAGATCTAACCAAGGCTCTCCCCACTGCTGAAAGATATTTGCACCACCTCCAGATAGAGATACCACTCGTGACCTGCTAAGCGTTGATGGTTGAATCAGTCTGCCGTCGATTTCAGAGAACCTGCCAGGTATTGAACCATCATGAAAATGCCCTGCTGTTTCAGCCACGTACAGAGAGACAGTGCCTCTTGACAAAGGGCCCACGAACCCACCCGGTTTGTCGCAGCACCACATGGCGGTGGTGTTGTCCGTGAACACTTGAACCAGCTTTCCCTTGATTGAAGGAAGAAAGGCTTTCAATGTCAAGCGAATAGCTCAGAGCTCCAGCAAGTTGATGTGGAGATATCCACCTCTCAGTTGGTCGTCCCCAACCCAGGAAAGAGGCATCTGTCACTACTGTGTGGTCTGGTTGGGGAAGGGAGAGGGGTCTGCCTTTGACCCAATCACAGTCTACTAGCCACCACTGCAGGTCCTGTGCAGTTCTCTTCAGTACTGGCCCATGTATCATAGATTCCCCTAATGCTACACACACTGGAACTTCAAGTCCCACTGCAGAGCCCGCCTATGCCATCTGTCATGCGTCACTAGCAGGAGGCCATAAGGACCAGCAGTCTCAGTCACTCACCGAAATCCAGGATAGGGGGTGAAACATCGATCCCAAAGGCTGTATCCTGGACTTGCAGTTTGGGAGGATAAGACAAACTGCACTGTATCCAGAACCGCTCCAATGAAAAAGAGCCTTTAAGAGGGAGTCATGTGTGACTTCGGCATGTTGATAGAGCACCCCAGCAAGTGCAAAAGGTTTGTTGTAGTCTGGAGGTGGGAAACGAAAGCCTGGGGCGAACTCACCTTAAACAGCCAGTCGTCGAGATAGAGGAAGACTGGCACTTCTGATCTGCGCAGATAAGCTGCAACCACCTCGATCACCTTGGTGAACACCCAAGGAGATCTGGTAAGGCCAAAGAGTAGCACAGTAAACTAAAAGTGCTGGTCATCTACCGTAAACCGCAGGTAGCGCAGATGAGCAGGCAGGACGGGAATGTGAAAATAGGCGTCCGGCAATCCCAACGCTACCATCCAGTTTCTTTGGGTCCAGAACAGACCAGAACCGAGCTAGAGATATTGAGATTTTCCTTTTTGAGGCAGTAGAGGGCTCGTAAATCTAGGATTCTGTGGTAAATAAATAAATAATACCCTATTTTTGACTAAGCATATAGTATAACAGATAGCTCAATAAATAAGAGTCAAGATTCGAGGTAGTAGGAGTTTCTGCAGGTTTATTACAGCATAAGGACAGGATCAGGACAACCTGCATAGGAACAGAGTGACAGGGCCCAGCAGGACAACTGGGGCCCAGCAGCTGCCGGGGCTTGATCTGGGATGAGCGCGCTAACATTTAATAACAATACATTGACTTATATACATAGCGCAAACACATAGCATTACATTGCAGTAGGCGTAACAGTGGGTGGAGCAGAAGGCGGGACGCGTAGCAGTCGCGAAAGATAACAGTAAAAAGAGGTGTAACTGGGAGTATACATAGACATGTGATGCAAACGTAACAGAATATGTCATGAATGGGCGGAAACATAGGAGGGGGCTACCTAAGGAGCCGGGACCTCTAACCTAATGGTGCGCGAAAATTGGCAATGGCGTGTTACTAGGAGAAGCTGGGGGCTATAAACTCTGTGCTAGGAGCAGAGACTAGAGTCTGGAGGGTCGGAGCGACATGTACCTAAACCCTATCTGGTATCTGATGTTTAGGGAACATGTTGATATAAACTAGGAGTCATGAAGGGAAAGGCTAACTTGATTCTAAGGCTGGACCATGCATTATTCTACATGTAGTGCGTGATGAAGAATACTAAATGACCATTAAATACAGTATTTCTCTAACATGGAGACGAGAAGGCTAGACAATGACGGAAACTATTGATGCAGTTCAGTAGCTTAGGAATGCAGAGAAGGAGGACTGAACTGATAGCTGGAATCATAACATACTTTTGGCAGACTCAGAGGCAGAGCCAAGCTACACCGGGCACTGCGAGGCAGGAAGTAAGTGAAGGGTCGAGGATACAGGTGGGGGCTGTACCACTCCTTAGCGAGGCTTTCAGGAGACAGGAGCTGAATCTGATGTCCGGGCCCTTTTGAGGCCTGGAAACGGGGACTTTATAATGGAATAACGTGCACACTGGGAAACGTGGCAACATTACTTTACATAGGCCTGATATTCGTAGTATTCACGAAGACTGGAAACTAGCATACTAAAGGTGGACACAACTGTAATTGCGTCATTAATCGGACATGGGGAATAACATATGCATATTGGTCATGCACACATAACATATGATGGATGAGGCGTAGGGACACAGAACATGGCAAAATTTACTTTTCCACAATTCGATGCAGGCCCTTTTCCTTCTTCGTGACTAGAAGGTAGCAGGAATATCAACCACAGACTACTTCTGGCGCTGGAATCATCTCAATGGCTCCCTTGGCCAAGAGTCATGACTTCCTCCCAAAGTAAAGCCAGGTGATCCTCGTCAGCCAGTCGTAAGCTGGAGGGGTAGTCTCAAAAGGGTGGGAGTATCCCCTAAGGACTATCTGAAGGACCAACCTGTCCAAAGTGATGTTTTCAGAATTGGAGGTGATGGCTGATCCTGCCACCAACTGGCCGCCGATAATCTTGAAGGTCTGGACTAGGAAGGTTTGGAGGCCGAAGGGGCAGGTGAGGTGGTGGACTGGCCAGACCTCTGGCCGCCCAACCCACGGGGTCGGAACAAGGCTATGACCACGTCCACGCAGAGTATGCTGAACTTGCGCAGCTTTGTGGCTGGGATATAGCTGGCATGACTGAAAGCGCCTTCCATAGCCACAAAAGTGGCAAAAAGTAGACAGAAGCGTGTGGTCACTGAGGGGACCAAGGGCTTGACCATAGCCTGTGAGTCCTTAAAGCACTCCAGGGCCATGTCTGCTATGTCTCAGAAGAGACCGGTGCAATCACAGGGTTTGTCCATGAGGGAAGCCTGAATATCCCCAGAAAAGCCGAAAGTTCTCAGCCAGGCGTGGTGTTGAACAGCCACCATCAATGAAATCGCTCTGCCCAGTGAGTCGGTCATGTCAAGCCCACAACGAATCGTGAAGTTTGCCACATCTCTCCTGTCCGATACCACTAGGGAGAGGATGGTCCAGTCCTCCTCAGGGGCCTGTGGCAGCACTTGCGCAACCGTTTCCCCCAGTGAGTTGGAATAATGGCCTAATAGGGAATTGGGGTTCACCGAATGCGAGGCTGGTGGAAGAAAAGACTTTCTCACCCAAACTATCCAGCCTCTTGGATTCCCTGTCCGGGGGTGCGGAAGGGAACTGGCCTTGTGAGGTAGTGGCTTGGACCAACAAACTCTCTGGGTGGGTTGGTTCGTGAGGAAATTTGGGCCGCCCGATGCAAGGCCATGGTGGCGGGCGATTGTTCTTTTCACAGGAACCCCTGCGCTGACTTGGACCAAGTTCACAGAAAGACATCAGTCAGAATGGCAGGAATGGTTCTGAGGAGGAGACACCCGACTGCAAGTCCTCCGTCAAGCTTTTTGTCTTGACTTCCACAGAAGGGAGCTGAAGGTCCACAACCTCAGCTGCTCTTCTCACCAAAGCATATGAAGCTCGCTCCTCCGTAGTCACGTTTGGGGGAGAAAGTAGGTCAGAATCTGAAGAGGTATCCAGTTCACTGGTCTCCCCCAATTCCTCATACAAGTTTATTTCGTATTGAGGCTGGTCTTGTTAAATGTCCGCCGACCCCTCCCAGTCTTCCTCCATTCCTAGCTCTTCAAAATAAGGCTGAGGAACCGACCTAGGACTCAAGAGCACCATTGGGGCTGGAATCTGCACTGGAAGGTGTCGATCTGGCTCTGGGTCAAGAATGGGGATGGCGGCTTCTGGAGTCATGGTGCGAGGGCAGGCACAGGGAAGGTCGCAGTAGCTGCCGGTTCAGAACCCGATGAAGCCCCGCCTGAGTCTCCTTGCCCGAAGGCATACTGGAAGGGTCAGGCCACCCAAATGTGAGGCACATCGCATCATAAAATTCTTTGAGTTGGGCCGGGGTCGCTAGGTCTCCCGGGAAGGGAGGGATGCGTTGAGCCAACCAGGTCACAGGTCCCACATAACTAGGCCTTTAGCACCAAGGCTCCTCCGTTGCACCAGCCAACGGACAGGGAGAAGTCGAAGAATGATTTGACTTCTTGTGTTTCTTATGCCTTTTAACAAATCTACCAGATGACTCCGTAAGACGACGAGGACTTAGGACTCCTGGTGCGGTGCTCGGACCTACCTCTCACCCAGAACAGAGAACAAGACCTCTGGGGCGAACAACATGGTGCAGAGCGCTGGTCTGCAAACAGCTTCTGGACTGCTCCCTCTAAGCTTTCGGAGCCATGGCCCGGCAGTCAGAGCACAACTTCGAATCGTAGTTGCACTCCAGGTACCAAAGACAAAACCGGTTCGGATCCTTCACCAACATGACACGGTGGCAGGCGCTGCACGGTTTAATATCAAAGGTCTTCCTTGACATGTTGGGAATATGTACACCAAAAAAATGTCAACAAAACATAAAAAAAAGCCTGTCAAAAAGTAATAGAGGGCAACTCTCTTCACTGATCTGTGCTGGCAGGCGAGGAAAGAAGAACTGACTGTCTGCACACAAAGGTGACCCCTATACAAGTGACAAGGAGGTCACAACAGCGGAGATGATGCCAACTACGTTACACGGAGCCGACAGATGCCATCTACCAGCGAGCAAGGGTATTGCTTGAAGAAAAATCTTCCAGATCCAGTCTGACGCCTGGAAAATTCAAAGGTAAGGAATCTGCGGCTAGATGTCGCAATCAGATTGCTGTAATCTTGTGTGGTAGTACAGTTGCGGCATTCGTAAAAACTGTCCATTAGGGAGGCTGTCCCAGAGTGCTTTTGGGTGGTGACTGCTATACAAAAGTAGACTGCTGCAGTCAGTTGGTCTTCTGTATGTGGTAGTTGTTAATCTACCTCTCTATCAGGCAGACCATTTCTAGGAATGGTAGCTTGTCATCAGAAATATTACCGGAGAAACATAGGTAGGGGATCAGAGTGTTAACCCAGTTGCAAAAATCATTGCATGTAGCCCTGTCACCTTTCGAAAAGATGAGAATGTCATCAATGTATCTGGGCCGGAGGGATATTTGGGTGTTCTAGGGGTTGGAATCATAACTAATCTGGTCTTTCTCAAAGTCAGTCATATAGAGGCATGCTAGACTTCCATGACGAAAGTACTCACCATGGAAGTCCCCTGGGTTGGTGGTGCAATATCGAAAACAATTCTTTTTAAGACAGTGTAGTGCACTCCATGCTGAAGCTATTTTTTTTTTCAAAAACCTTTATTGACAAATTCAGCATATACAGAATGCACTTTAGCATCAGATCTGAGCATCATATGCAGCAGGTTATTAACAGAATATCAGACATAATAACAATACAATCATGCACAAGCCTAATTCGGTGCAGCACAGTTATGGCATCATAAACAACAATGCTTAAAGAAATGATGTCACCAATGGAAAGGGAGAGGCAGGAACATGGAGGGAGGTATTCACTGACCAGCACCGGCGGCCGCCCTGGGCGGAGTCCCGGTGGGGAGCGCGGGGGAGGCAGCATGGCTCAGATGAGATCGGGAAGAAAGATAAGTCACTAGGGGCCCCCATATGTCTATTGGACGAGATCTCACAGGCAGTAAGTCCCAAAATTCAGATAACAGGGTCTGACATCTCTAAGCGTCTTCAAGCCAGTGAGAAAACGGAGGTGCCAGTCCACGACCCCAAACACATGGCCACCCTACGCCTAGTCAGGACGAGCAGCATTGCGATCAGACGTCGGGATTAATCCGGGCAAAATTTGACAAAGCCCAGCAGACAACGGAGGGTCAGGCTGTACCGGTGCAGAGATAATCTCAGACACAACCATGCTAAATGAATAAAATCAGGGACAGCGCAGCGCATACAACAAACGTTAGGTATGAGTCCCAGTTTATGGAGTTGAGCAGGATTACGATATAGCCTATGCAGGTACTTAAAATGTATAAAACGAAGCCAATAATGTCTTCGTCTGGTTACAGCAAAGCCAGTCAGCCTGAGCAATATCAATGCCCAAGTCCTCGCCCCAAGCCAAGCGTGTGCGTTCAGTGGAGATGGAGGCGGACGATAACGTGAGGGCATATAGTTTAATCACCAATTTACGAGGAGTGGGGGGGATGTATATAAAGCCAAGGGTAGGCATTGAAGGTGGAGGATGGGGGAACGTTGGATGCAGCTCCTTGCAAATAGCTTGCAGCTGATAAAAGAGCAATATGTCCATTGGACCAGAGGAAGCAGGGAGAGAATAGAATGTGTCACCGGGGTAAAGATCCGCCAGTGTCGTGAGGCCCAAGCGGGTGGCGTGTTTATACATGCCGGTTGGCTGAAGAGGAGGGAAAGCAGGGTGACCTATAATCTGCATGGCGTTAGCCGATAACAGGGGAGCATTAGGGAGGTGGCGCAGTCCCGACCAGGCCCAGCATAAGTTCCCGACCAGGTCTACCTGAACACGAGGGTGACTCCCCGGGGAAAACAGAGCGGTGGCCAGGCATTTGCGCATGTCAGCATTTACCGCCACATGTGGCTGATAAGGGGAGGGATGGATCCAGAAATGTAAAAAACTGGCCTGGGCACTTAAGGCATAAAGCTTAAAATTAGGAGGGCCCATACTGCCTACCGACATGGGAAGAGTGAGGATATCATAGGCAATCCTGGGCTGTTTGCCAGCCCAGGCAAGCGAGATCTTCAAGGAGCAAAGTTTACAAAAGAAATGGGCAGTAAGAAGAATGGGGATATTTAAGAAAAGATAGAGGAATTTCGGGAGGACCACCATCTTGGCAATGGCTAAGGGTTCAGCCAGGGAAAGTGGTAGTCTGTTCCAGTGAGGTATTTTAGACTCTAATCAGTCCACCGCATTCCCAAAGTTGGCCCTCCAGAGGTCAACCAGGTCCCTGCTCAGCCAAACACCTAAATAGCGAGTGGGGCCGGTGGCCCAAACAAAGGAAAGTCTGGTATGAATGGTTTGGTGGCATCAGTAAGAGCGAACAGCACCGATTTGCTCCAATTCACCTGAATACTGGACAGTCCACTGAATCGAATTATCTCCTGCACAAGAGGGCTGAGGTTGTCTTGGGGGTGGCGGACATACAATGTAATGTCGTTGGCATACATGGAGACCAGAAGGGAGCGGGCCGCAAAACCTATGCCCTTCGGAGTATGGTGTTGCCGGAGTCTGGCCGCTAGAGGCTCCATAGAGATGGCGAAGAGCATAGGGGATAGCGGGCACCCCTGCCGAGTGCCACGCTTGATTAAAATGGGATCGAATATCTGACCATTAAGTCGAAGACGGGCGGAAGGGTAAGTGTAGAGGAGAGATATCTTACGTATAAACATATTGCTAAATCAAAGAAGCGGTAAAATAAAAAATAAAAAAGGCTATTCCTCCATGCTGACGCTTACTGGGATAGGTAACATCCACTCTTCAGACAGTAGGGCACTCTCTACCACCTCCAATGCGGCTACTTGGGGAATGGTGGTGTAGAGTGATCCTACATCAAGGGTGAGTTCAAGTTCAAAAATGTGTATAGCGCACTACTCACCCAGAGGGTCTCAAGGCGCTTGAGGGAGGGGAGGTACTTTACTTATCGAATATCCAAGTTTTTAGTTGTTTTCTGAAGGAGAGGTGGTTCTGTGTAAGGCGGAGGTGGATGGGGAGAGAATTCCAGGTCTTGGCCGCTAAGTAGGAGAAGGATCTTCCCCTCAAGGTGGATCTTTGGATGCGTGGAATTGCGGCGAGGGCTTGATTGGACGATCGTAGTTGGCGGGAGGGGGTGTAAAAGGGCAGGCGCGTGTTGAGGTATTCGGGTCCTAGGTCGTAGAGGGCTTTGTGTGCGTGGGTGAGGAGACGGAACGTTATTCTTTTGTTGACGGGGAGTCAGTGGAGGTCTTTCAGGTGACCGGAAATGTGAGCTTGGCGGGGTATGTCTAGGATGAGTCTGGCTGAGGCGTTTTGGATGCGTTGGAGTTTTTTCTGTATTTTGGCTGTGGTTCCGGCGTAAAGGGTGTTTCCGTAGTCCAGTCGGCTTGTGACCAGTGCATGGGTGACCGTCTTTCTTGTTTCGTGGGGATCCAATGGAAGATTTTTTTGAGCATACGTAGGATGTTGAAGCATGAT
The DNA here is from genome assembly GCF_964261635.1 of Lissotriton helveticus. Taxonomy (NCBI): domain Eukaryota; kingdom Metazoa; phylum Chordata; class Amphibia; order Caudata; family Salamandridae; genus Lissotriton; species Lissotriton helveticus. Next base: position 656,612,430 of record NC_136071.1, read on the forward strand.
GATGAGACGGCGTTGACTTGTCTGGTCATCGAGAGGGAGGAGTCCAGGATGAATCCAAGGTTACGTGCGTGGTCCGTTGGAATGGGTGCGTTTCCCAGGGCCGGTGGCCACCATGAGTCATCCCAGGCGGAGGGGGATGATCCTAAGATGAGGACTTCCGTTTTGTCCATGTTCAGTTTTAAACGGCTGTTCTTCATCCACTCGGCTACTTCTTTCATCCCTTCATGTAGGTTGGTTTTGGCGGTGTTTGGGTCTTTGGTGAGGGAGAGGATCAGCTGGGTGTCGTCTGCATAGGAGATGATGTTGAGGTTGTGTTGGCGCGCGATGGATGCGAGGGGACTCATGTATACGTTGAAGAGGGTGGGACTGAGTGATGATCCTTGTGGTACGCCGCAGATGACTTCGGTGGCCTTTGATATGAAAGGGGGGAGGCGGACTCTTTGGGTTCTTCCGGCGAGGAACGAGATGATCCCGTCCAATGCTTTTCCTTGTATTCCGACATTGCGGAGGCGTTGTATAAGGGTGCTGTGACAGACTGTGTCGAAGGCTGCGGAGAGGTCAAGTAGGATGAGGGCAGCTGTTTCTCCGTTGTCCAGTAGAGTTCGAATGTCGTCTGTTGCTGCGATGAGGGCGGTCTCGGTGCTGTGTTTGGCTCGGAAGCCGGACTGTGAAGGGTCGAGGGATTTGTTGGATTAGAGGAAGGCGGCGAGCTGACTGTTGACGGCTTTCTCAATGACTTTGGCAGGGAATGGGAGGAGCGAAATGGGGCGGTAGTTCTTAAGTTCAGTGGGGTCTGCTGTGGGTTTCTTCAGGAGGGCGCTGAGTTCGGCATGCTTCCAGCTTTCCGGGAAGGTAGCGGAGTTGAGGGAGCAGTTGATGACGACTCGGAGATGGGGTGCGATAATGGAGTCTGCTTTGTTGAAAATGTGGTGGGGACACGGGTCGGTTGGCGATCCTGAGTGGATGGAGTTCATCAGGCGGATGGTGTCTTCAGTGGTGAGTGGGTTCCAGGCGCAAAGGTTGTTGGAGGGGGGTTTAAGTTCGGAGGTGGGTGGGGTGGACTGGTCTCCGGACTGGGCTCCAAAGCTGTTATGTATGTCAGCAATTTTGTTGTGGACGAACCAGGCTAGAGAGTCGCAGAGGTCTTGGGAGGGAGTGATGTCGTTGGTGCAGGCGGTGGGGTTAGTAAACTCTTTGACGATGTTGAATAGTTCCTTGCTGTTGTGGGCGTTGTTGTCGAGTCGATCCTTGAATGCGGATTTCTTGGTGGATCGGATCAGTTGGTGGTGTTTGTGGGTGGCGTTCTTGAAGGTAGCTAGGTTGTCAGTGGTTGAGTTTTTTCGCCAGGCTTTCTCGAGGGTGCGACAGATCTTCTCGGATTTCTTTAGGTCATCATTGAACCAGGGGGCTTTTTTGCTACTTTGCTTGATTTGATGGTTTTTCAAGGGTGCTAATTCGTCAGCGCTGTGGGTGATCCATTGTGTGAGGTTGGTGGCTGCTTGGTTTGGGTCCGATGATTTGGTAGGAGGGTTTTGGTGAAGCGATGTGAAGAGCTGGTCGGTGGTGATTTTGTTCCAGTTTCTGCGGGGAATTGGTTGTGGGTGGTTGTGGGTCGTAGTCTTTTTGTAGTAGAAGTGAACGCAGCTGTGGTCCGTCCAATGGAGAGCTGTGGTGTGATTGAAGGAGATGTGCTTGCTGGAGGTGAAGATTGGGTCGAGCGTGTGCCCGGCATAGTGGGTGGGGGTGTCAACAAGTTGTTTGAGTCCGAGATTGGCGAGGTTGTCCAGAAGGGTGGTGGTGTTGCTGTCATTGTTCTTTTCCAGGTGGAAGTTGAGGTCTCCCAGTAGAATGTAGTCCTCGGAGGGGAGGGTGTGTGGGCTGATGAAGTCAGTGATGTCTTCACTAAATTGTGTGCAGGGTCCTGGTGGACTGTAGATTAGGGTGCATCTGAGTGTGGTCTTTGGGTCGGTGTGGATCTAGTAGGTCAATTTGGTTTGTGTCATTGGTGTCCTCAAAGAGATTAAGAACATCTCTGGTATCCTATAGGAATGAAGGTGTCTTTTTGACCAAAGGTTGTGAAGAAAATGGTTAATCTTTTAAGGTCAGCTTTCCATTTTTAGGAAACACTGTATAAAGGTACACCACATTTAGGGTATTTTGTGATTGGATAATATTTTATATGAACCCAGATTCCAACCACTGTGCAGATTAGAAATAATAGGCTCTGACGAAATGCAAACAGATTATTGACTTTACCTACGGCAAGAAACATGTTGACCCTTTGAGCAAACAGAGATCATTGCCTCTGTTAGCCACCACGTTTTTAATCAGACAAGTAGATTTATTGATTAAACCTTTAAGAGGACTACGTTGTCCATTTAAACACACCGTTTCATATGCACACTTCACTACACCAATCACCCTACACCCACACTTCACATACAGCATTGGAACAAAAGATCTCCAATTTAGAGCCCCTTCGTGGGTGCCCAGTCGGGAACTGTAGCGCTGGCCCGACGAGGAGTATGCCCTATGATGAACGACACCCATCTGGGTGTGTGAGGGCTCCCGTACCTAAAAGAGAGGACCCCAGTCCGCTTCCTTAGATCGCATATTCTCCTGTACTTTGCCCATAGGAACTGCATACCATTGTTGAGAGGCTTGATTTGTCATAGGGCGCATGCTGTACCTACACACGCTCCTGGTCCCCCGTTTGTGATATATGCAGAGCAGTCTGTGACAAATGTTTGACATCGAAGAGAGAATTCTGGAAATACATAAAGATGAAGGAAATACTCCAGCCACAGCATAGCTAGAGGTGTGAGCTACTTCAGGTCATCCGCCAACATGGTAAACCAGTCTTAAAGGTATGAAAATAGTGAATTGGCACGCTTATTCAGATTACCTTCTTAGGGAAAAAATAATGAACATGACATGTGAAATGGTTAAAGGATCCCAGACAACACCTGAAAGAAAAAGTTATTAGGGAAGTAATCTATCATCTGTCTCGCAAACCTATCCATACACGTAAACAGTCTGCAGACCAGAATCAGCAAGCATTGGCATCTTAACATCTATTATTCATGGACACCACTTTTCACATAAAGACTACCAGAAAACGCCTGCATCTGCTTAATGGAAATGAGAGGATTAAGACCTATGTGGAAGACTTTGCAATTCTGCTGATTGGAGATTTTCATGTGTAATGTCCTATACACTTAAACAGGGACAACCAAATAATTCTGTTGACTGAAAATAGTGAAAACACTTTTTGGTCTGTGTATACTGCCTGTACTGTGCTTTTTTTGCGTTCATTAAATTTGCTACAGCCGTCAATACATCTTTATCAGGTTGTATTTATAAATGTTCAACATTCACCTTTATTAAGAACATTAAATATCTAATGCTATGTTCCTACTTGCAAGTGTGGCATGATGTGAGCTGAAGATATTCACTCCTGTATAATTTAATTTCCCAGACATTTTGGAAAGCCCTTGGCACTCTCCCTTTTTACAGGATGATTTAACACCACCACTTACAATATCATTTCCTCTATAGTGCAGTGGCAATTTCGCATCGAAATTCAGTTTTTGACTGGTGGAAACCTACATGATTTACCTGGGAAGGGCTTTCAAGGTCTAGAACCTCTCAGCGACATCGTTTACACTTTTAAGCCAAAGATCGATTCAGGTGCTTGTTTGTCGATGCAGGAGTCTGAAATGCTGTTGTGCATTTCTATTCATCAGGACAATTTCTTCTTAAACAGTGAATTTTAATTTGCTGGTTAAAACCAGCAGCGCCTCCTAGGATACAAATGAACTTGGCTGTGTGCCCGCAGTGTGTGCCCATGGAGGAGGGGGGAAATTACCACGAGATTGGCAGATCCCGCTTGTCCTTGCCTAGAGAGGAGTTCAGCAAAGATCTTCAACACGACTGACAAAATCACAGATACGGAACCTCCGACCTCGGACCTAGAAAACACAGTCAAACTATACATGTCTGTGGCCCACTAGACAAATGCCTCTAACATCTTGTACGATGCAGAGGGCCAAGTGAGGCAAAAAAAGATCTACATGTTGTGGGATTTCAGAGGTTAAGGAAGGTGGTAAACTAAACAATTCTTGCAGCAATGGCTACACCTCATCGTTTCAGCAGAAAATCTCTCCTCATAACATGTAGTGGAATTAGCTCACTAGGAACTCGCCAAGAAACCTCTCCTCGCAGCAGCACCAAGATCAATGACGGCCGAGGCCCTGAACTACAAAGACAGATGAGCTCCTAAAAGTTATCCATGTGTTGGATGAGATTCACTAAGTCCATGCCGCATTAGGGTTTGCTTGGACTACACTATTAGTCCAAACTCAGAGGCTATGCTGGAACCGAACGCAGCGTAGAGCAGGAGTGAACCACCCCTACACCCCTGAAATTCCGCTGGGGATGCTCACAGCATTACCGCATGGTGGAGACTGGTCGCAACTGCAGAACTGGGAGGAGGCGGGGATCCAAGTTCTGGGTGACCTCTACGAGGACGAGATGTTACTATCGTTTCCAGCGCTCTTAGATCGCTTTGACATAACTAGAGGCGACTTCCTGCTACATGCGGCGATCACGCGAGCAATACAGGTACACTGGAAGATGGCAGCTGGGACGGTTAAAGCAGTCACATGCCTGTACACCAGAATACTTAATGAGGGACTTCCTCCGCTGGAGGCGCTTAGAGGTAAATGGGAAGCGGACATATGGAAGGAAATCTCTGAGACAACATGGGCTCAGCTGATGCGGTGGGCTTGGAAGAGTACGCGCAACGCGCGGTTCCAATTAGTCCACTTTTATATTCTGCACCCGGCGTACTTGACCCCGGGTAAGATACGAAAATACTTTGCTATAGATACCGCGGCTTGCCCTAGATGTCAGGCAATTGGAGTGGAGCTTGGCCACATGTTATGGACCTGCCCTAGCTTGACCCTCTACTGGAATTCGGTGGGGGATACTCTTAATGGAGTGACAGAGCGGGCATTACAGTTTGACATGGCGGTTGGGGTTCTCCATTGGTTCCCGCATACCCCCAAAAACAAAGTTACTAGCAAATTTATAGATATGGGACTTATCCTAGCGAAACGTGAAATCACACGGCACTGGAAAGCACGAACGGGTCCAGTAGATGCTAAGTGGCGCAATGAATTCCTTAAATGGGCTGGTGGCAAGAGCACTTTGAGATTTCAACTAGCGGGGAGACAGCAGAACGATAGAGCGTTAGAGACTGCGCAGGCGTGGGAGGCCTTGGTGCAGGCATTACGTGATTATGACACACGAAGCGACTCAGAAGACTGATGTTATGACCGGACTGCTTCCCTGTAACACGACAGGTTCAATGCATTTTCTTTCCAATCTGGCGGCCCCAATGCTCCAGACCCACAACGACTGTCCTGACAATGATGCACCGATGGCGGGGACCAGGAGGGAGGGGGGAGGTGGGGGGCGGTTACATTTCAAATTCTATTCCTCTATATACTAGGGACACAGTGGACTAGTTAAGGAAGCCCTCCGCTGGACTGTACCCTGTTGACCAGGATCGCCACAGAAGCCAATACTTAGCTTTAAGTGAGGTCTGAGGGGGAGGGGGGAAGATAGTAGACACGACTAAGTAAATACCTTATTGTGAGCTCCTAGGGATAGTTTAGTTTGTTTGTTGGGGTACTGGGAGGAAAAGAAAAGCAGATGTAGAATCCTTGGTGGCCGGGCTAAGTAATGATAATATGAAGTGTATAGACAAATTGCGATTCTGATTAATGCCGCCCGACCTCCGGGTTGTGGGCTAAATGGCTGTGTATACCAAATTTCTCTAGATCGTTGAATCCAAATGGTGATTGTATAATTCTCGACCGGCGTAAATGTGTAAAGATCATCTGCAATAAAAATATTTAAAAAAAAAAAAAAAATTGTCCAAACTCGGAGGAGATCTTTTGAAGAATTTGAGCATTAATTCATATGGATGGCTGCCAGCTTCATGTTCTTACATCCTGCCAAACTGAAGGTAAGAGTTGGTGCAGAAGCTGGAGAAGGCCAAGTGGGAGATTCTGAGAATCCTGCAGGCGCCAAGGGTGAACCTGTTGGTGGTACCCCAGATAGAGGGCCTCTTGGTTCGTTGGGGCTCACAGGAACTTTAAGAAGTCTGAAAGGATTCGAAGAGTCGGAGCATGGCCATGCAGAACTCTTAGATCTGCCTCTGTTTTAGACAGCCCAGCAAACTCTGGTTGTGCAAAGACAAGTTGATGGATGGGCTTACAAGTCGACCGACGAAAGGAGCGAGATCGATAGGAATGGCGACAACCTTGTGCCTTCTCAGAAGTATATGAGTGGTGGGTAGGGATCAAGTACCACTTACTTCGTTTTTTTTTTTTGACTTTCTGAAAGACTTGCAGCACAATGCCAATCAACCTCTGAATCTACTGTTGATACTTCTCGCCTAGAACCCACCCTTCAACTAGGACCGGTCTCCGGGTGCTTGGCGACCGGGTTGCCTCATGGTCTCGTTTGGCCTTTGGGTTCATCGACGCACAGTCACTTCAAGCCTTAGGGTTGTATACCAACTCCAGGCAGCCCAGATAAAGCTCATGAGGATTTGTCACAGAAATGTGTTTGCAACAGTCTTTACGAGCCTTAAAAGCTATGTAAGAAAGTAGGATCTGCTTCCAAGGACACCCCCATTTTTTGGTGGTGTCATTGTGTAACTGACTAGTCTGACTGGGATCCTGCTAATCAGAACCCCAGTCTCTGCTTCTTCCCTAAATTGGGCATGGTGAGTATGTAGGTGCACCCCAGATTGCTTACTGATGTAACCTTGTAAGCCCCTAGTATATGGTACTAAGATAACCAAGGCATAGGTACACCCGGGATAAAGCATGTATTTTGCCACCCATGGGAGACCACTCAAATTGTGACTACAGGCCTACCATTGCAGCCTGTGTAAGCTGGTGCTGGCACCACTTACGACAGATAAGTTTCCATATATCCAAGGTCACTACACTCAAAACCTATAACACCCCTAAGGCAGGCCTTTCAATCCTTAAGTCAGGGTGCTCGGTTATAAGTGAGAAGGGTGCCCCTGCCTGAGCAGGACACCCATACAACCTTTGAAGTCAATTCTCCTGGGTTATAAGTGCATCAGCCATTAGGATATATAGAGTGGCCATGCGTCATTACAGGATGTAACAAACCCGGTCGTGTTTGGTATCAAACATGTTGGAATCATACTCCAACACCGTTTGGAGATATGATTCCATGCACTGTAAAGCTCCTCCGGGAGGCCCTCAGTGCTCCCGGTACCAGTCTTCTAGACCCGGACAGCAAACTATGGCTGCTGCCAACCAGAGGCTCGGTTCTGCCCTCCTGCTTCTGAGTCAAGTTTGAGCAGGGGCAGGACAATCGGTTTTCTGTCGCAGGGAGGTGCGACCACCTCCTAGACAGGACTGGGATGCTTGCCAGCGCCACTAGACTGCTTTGAAGGGCCCATTTGGTGCCCTCCTTGCATACTTTTCACCAAAAGAATGTCCTTTCCGTGATTTAGTTGTTACTTCCTCTAGATCTAGGGGATAGCAACATAGAGGCGACCAATAGTGGGATGGGGGGGGGTTTCCTAAGTGTGTGTTGGTAATACTCTCAAGAACAAAGTTATCGAGAGGATTAGAAGTATAACCAACCCCTTGTTAGAGGTGGGAAGGTAAAAAGATCCTTTTCTATTAGCCCTCACTCACTCTAATAGTGACATGCTTCATCATAGGGCTCACCCCAACTCCTAAAGGTCGGGGTGGGCTCAACCGTGTTTCAGGAAGCACTTAAAGATTGTGTATGGGGGCGTACTATTAAAGATAAAATTCATCAACCACTCCTAAAGAAATCTTTACTTATGGAGTGGGAGCGGAGGTTAAAATTAGGTTACTTCCCCTAAAGACGTGAGTGCATGTAAACTATTTGTTTCGAGCACTTCTAAGTGTTAAAAAATGGAATAAGCCTAATACTTGCCACTGGTCTGGATGAGGAATTACCTATTCAGAGGAAAAAGACAACATAATATATACATTCATTATTAAATACAGTGTGATTAACATTGGATCACCATCTTTACAAAGACCCCCCTGGAGCCATCATTGTGAAGGTGGAGGTTATTTCAACCAATATTCCAACTTTTATTTAACCAAGCGTATTGCTGTTGTGATTGAATCATAAGTATTTCAAGTTTACCATGCCATATGCATTTTTGTGACTTTCACATGTGCTATGGGTTCGTGCAAACATGCATTATTTCATTCACAATAGTCTTTCAATCTATTCATCGATTTTAAACATTTACTCTCATCCCTGATATAGTGTGATGATTTTTATGGCACTCACCCCAACAACTTCGGGCAAAAGATTCTCAAGGGAGCGCAGGAGGGAGGCCTTGTAGTCACTCTCTCTGGGTGACAAAGATTGTAATGGTTTTATCGTAATGGCAAAAGTTGTTGTTTCAGATGTTAAGTATGCAAAGAAGTTTGCAAGTAAACAGAGGTTGTAAAACGGAGGTCGTAAAAACCCCAGCGGGGGATTTCCATTTGGATCCCCCCTCCTTCTTCCCTTCATTTGAGCCGCCGTCCCATGTGCGACCGGTCCCCAGTACTTACTTCGTCAAAGGTCCTGCCCTTCTGGAACCTACTAATACTCAAGCTCCTCAGCTTGTGCAAGTGCCGTGGATCGACACAGCCGCTAAATGCGTAATTTTTCGTGCTTCCAGATCTGAGCGCCACCACGTTGGAAACGCCCATAGTTAACAGCATTTCAGGGAGCCGTTGGCTCCTACGAAACTGGACAAAGGACATAGGAGTATCCTCCCCACTGTTCGGCACCGCCTGTGGGAGGTGCTCCTAAATCATCCCCACCCGGTTCCTTAAGGTACTTAAGGGCTTACCTGTTGGTGGGTCCCTAGATCTGTCGTGGGACAAGATTAAGATCTGAAACCACTTCAACTGTCTGGGCACTTTGGACTTCTCTGGACTTCACTTTGGGAAACTAGACTGCAACTGGGAAGACTTCTGCTGCTCCTGGTCTCGTCGTCCTGCCAGTCTTCTGCAGCATTTGGGCCCGTGCTCCATACAGGTTCCTCACAAGGCCCATGCCCTTCCAAGACACCCGAAGGAATCTCCCTTGGAGTGAAGAATTCACTCCCCTGCATCTACAGGCACAGCAACAAAGTTGACCAGTCTGCTGTTCCTGAGCTCCCACTGACTTCAAAAGGTTCAGCAACACAGTTGGTGGTTCTGCAACTCCCTCGAGGCCTGCACTGTCTTCATAGCAAGTTTGAAGCCAGTATCAATCGTCAGAACCGCTGGAGCAGTACCCCTGTGCACAGTATCAACTTGCCGTTGCCAAGGCTTGTGAACGCTCTCGTCCAGAGATCCATCCAAGAAGCTCCAGCCTCAAGCATCTCCTGCAGCCAAGATCTGTGCCTGCACCACATCCTGTGCACCATCGGCTTTATCCATTGGTGAGCTGCTAGAGGTCTTCTTGCGATTCCAATGCCTTCGGTCCCTGGGTCCTCTCGAGGGTCTTCTTTGGCTCCAGCGGACTACCCTGCTTGCTCTGGTCTGCTCTGACTAACCTGTTTGTGGCGAGTCACTTGGACCTTGCTGGTCCCGACACTACCTTTTTCGACTACGTTGTTTACCATTACCAAGGCTTGTTGGTGCCCCTGCCAGACTCCAATCACCTAGCTCTTGACATCTGACGTGGGACAGCTCGTGAATGGCTCCTGGTCTTCTACAGCGTCTCCTGGTCCGCACAGCAGAAACGTGAAGGGCACAGTAAACTCTTCTGCCTCCCCGACATAGTTGGGCACTCGTCTTCTGTGCCTCCTGGTCACTCTGGAGTGGCATAGACTCTGTCCCCTCTGCTTGCAGGTACCTCTCATTATGAATCCACCTTTGGGTTCCGCAGACTCTTTCACCTTCTTCTCCAGCGCCATCTTTTCTTTAGTCCCCCATTGTGGTCTACGGCAGTTTCAGACGTCACTTCGCACCTGGCTTCCCTGGTGCAGGTATCCTGGTTATCCACGGGTGGGGTGGCTCTCCAATCTTCCATCTTCCACGGGGTATCTTCAGTGTCCGCTGGGAAGGGTCATTTTTCTTTAAGACAGCAACCGCAACTTACCCATTGACTTCCCTTGAGCACTCTGTTGTGTTCCCACTCCGTACACGACCTCCGTGGGGTTCCTAGATACTCACCCTGGGTGGTTCCTTGGTTCCCAGACTCTTATACATCTTCTGGGTCTATTTTCGACTTAGGTTGTGGTTCGCATTCCACTATTTTAGTATATGGTATGGTCTTCTCCTGGAGACCACTATTTATTTATGCTACGTATGTGTTCTATTTAAAAAGTATTGTGTGTACTGTGGTTATATCTCCGGTTAGAAGATATTGCAATGAGTTATTGAGTGCTTATAATAAATACATATTTTTAAAACTACAATGCGTGGCTCTTATTCACTTATCCTCTACCATAAGATTAAAGTACTGGTAAAACAAGCTGCTTTACGCTCCTTCTGGACTAAGCCTGAAGGCTCCTCTCTACAGCTACCACTTAGAGAGCTTTCGAAGGATGTCTAAAACCTCTAAAATCACCATAAAGGTTGTCTGGATTAGTGCAGGGTGCTACACTTACATAAGTGAGCACCATATACAGAGTCAGCCTCCTACAACCTGTCATTTTGAGAAGTAACATTTCCCTTGCACACAGAATTTGGTTTTTGAGGGATTGTCTCAGAGACGAAAGGTAGCTTGGGATCTGTGCCCGATGGCGTAGAAAGAAACTAACTGCAGTCAGTGTGCAGGAGTGAAGCCTATATAGGCCTCACATAATTTCCGAAGCAGAATGGAGTCAGTGCTGAAAGGTATTGCTGAAATGTTCTGGCTCCAGTCAAAGGCCTGGGAAATATTTAAAAGGTGAGGTATCTGTAGTTAAAAGTCTCTATCAGAACAGGCAGTACAGTCCAGGGTTCCCCCCCCCCCCCCCACTACAACCTTCTTAATTCAAACCACTAATCGACATTGAGTCAAGCAGCAAAAACACCTGTTTTTCCAGACTATATAAGCTATGTACTGGTAATAGTATTACCTCGATCATCAATAAGAAAATTCCCCTGGAGGCAGCCATAGGCTTGGAAATATAATATATAAACGTTGCATTATTGTTGCGCACAAATTAAGACAATATCCATGAACTTACGACATAAGACAAGACATTTAACGTTTCTAAAAAGGCTACATTACTCTGGCCATGGTAAATAAAATGAACCCCGAGGAAATTCCAAGATACCGCATGTGTAGGCAGACATAGGCAGACTTCATACACCTAGTTTGGCACACTCCAGTTTTTTTCTAGCGTTTGGAAATTCGTCTTCGATATAATCAGAGTAATTTCACAGATAACAAATGAGTTAATGGCAGTTAAGGTACGTAATACCAGTTCCAAAAAATACTGCCAGCCTATCTCCCAGCTATCATTATTAGCTAAAAATGAAACTGACATAACGTGGATGAATGGTTCACCCTCCCCAATCTTTTCTACTCGGATACAGCCTACATAACTGGAAATACAGGCTGGTCTAGTTTGTGGGAGGAACCAGAGTTATGAGTGACATGGAGCATGCCCTAACTTTCACCTTTTTTTTCGAAATGGACTACTCAATATTAATTGTCCTTGTCAGAGAAAAAAGTGCTGTTGCTACTAGTACAACAAATGTTTACAAATATGAATCCCAGCGTCAAATAAGCTCAAACTAAAATGTCTACTATTGGTGTAAAAGTTAAATATTGCCCCAATAAATGCCAGTTCAGCAAACTTCAATCTCGTTATTGCTGTAAATAAAGTCCAGGCCAGGAAATGTATGTCTCGCGAATCCGCTTGCAACAGACCTCTTTGTTGAAGTTGCATCAATGGCATCAGCTGATCTGCTAAGGAGCAAGTTCAAAATATAGTGTTCACATTTGCTACTACCTACACATACATTATTGAAACACGTATGGGTATTCTTAAATACGAAAACAGGAATATTTTAACATTCTTACCTGCCAAAGTAAGTACAATGCCAAAATAACTTGCAATGGTGCAGACCAAATCATATTTATGTATGTGGCTAAATCCATGAATCTCTGAGCATCCACTGACATCAAGTTCACAATCTCACCGACAGTAGATGTCTTCCGTGCAGAGTTTGTAATGACCAACGCCTAAACAGAAACCATGCATAAAAGAACGACACTAAGAGGACAATAAAATATGCCACCATATACAAATGTAATTTTTTACAAGTTGCAGTTTAACATAGCATTTTCTACATAAAAAATATATGTACAGCTTAAATATTCTTTCCTTTCGTGACATTTTTTAGATTAATACTGTACCTACTAATAGATTGCTCACCTTTTAAATTCTCTCGGGAACCTGACGGCATCTGAAAAAAGTTTCTAAAACCGCTAATCAACAATAGGTGTCGCCATCGGCAATACTGTGACTCAGTTTTGTAACGCACATGACGAAATCGAGCAGAATATGAATCATCCCTGTGCTCCGGAGTCATTTCTCCTCCTTTTTTCCACGACCTCCGAAGCATAACCGACATAACTGAAGTGACAACTGAAAATGAGCAAAGTCTAACTTGGGACTTTATTATCGATAACTGGGAAAACATGGTTGTTGTAGAGAGGTCCTTCTGCCTGTAGAGAGCAGCGCCCAGAAACTCCTTCGGGAGTAAGTTTCGCGCGATACTAAGAACACTGATGCATGAAAGCCCACTACACAGGAGGGGTGCGGGAGGGCAGTGGGGGTTGATTATCCGGCAGACTGAGCGTTACCAAAGGTAAGAAACATTCATGTTATAGACACAACTATAGGCAGATTCCTAATCTTCTGTATCAGTACCGAAACAGGAAAGAAAGTCCCCGCAAACATGTGAATCAAGGCAGTAGAGCAGTGGTTCCCAAACTTTTTCGACCCGCGGCTCCCTTGACCCATTGGCCATTGCTTGTGGCTCCCCACTGTTACTTTTTTTGGAGGGTGGGGGGGATGTAAGCCCGGCCTCAGAAGTACTTGCATTTTCTCCCTGAAAATAATTGGGGTGATGCGGATGGTGGTATTATAAACATATATGCATAGTGTTTTGTATTACCAAGGCGGTGCTTCTAATAAAATATTCCTAGTGACAACATGCATAGGGGTACACTACCCCTACGCATGTAGGTCCCATTGTCAAAGTGTTTTTTTGCAGTTGAAGAATATTTGCATGCACTTCCATTTCTACCCATGTCATTTGTGCCAACACACCTGTCTCAGGAGGGAGTCTCACGGTTTTTTAAACCACATACAGCTCCTCCCTACAATTGCCTCCAAATCAATGCAAGTAAAATAAATTCCTCAGATTTTTTATTTTTTTTAAACGTCCCTCTTTCGTGCTTCCAAATGTTTTCATTATGCTGTATATGGTGTTTTACTTCCCTTGGCTCAAGGAGAGAGCAGGCCTCTCTCGAAAAGTGTGTGTACTGAAAGAAATGTGTACTGGAATACCTATGATTCACGTACAAATGTCAATACTTAATACTGCGTGTGTTTATTAGACAGGACAACTGTACTTTCCTGATAACTTGCATTGGTGTAAAATGCATTTGGAAATAAATGAAACTATTAACGAGTCTAACAATATAAATCCGGCGTCTTCTCCTTACTTTGGGAGTGTTGGTACAAATATAGTGAAATATGGAGGTCATCTCCCTTGACATGCCATCAATTAAGCACTACGTTTACGGCTTTAGGAATGTCACTTACAAATCATCGACATTATGTATTTAAGTCTAATTAGTTGAACTGAAGCTGACAGACCCTTCAACATTAAATGCATTAAAGTGCTTAGTATGTGGCTCCCCTGGCTAAGTTTGATGGCTCCCCAGGGAGCCACGGCACACAGTTTGGGAACCACTGCAGTAGGGGATAGCGAAACGTGCTAACAAAAGCCTACATATTGGCACAACAGATGTTTAAAAGAGGAAGACCTCAGCAGAGCTTGAGCGCAGCCTTTGCTCTGCCCGCATGAGCCCCTCGTGAGGCTTCTGTGATTGCAGCACAGCAGAGTTGGACGCAAAGGACCGCCCAGCAAGATGTAGTCTGGACTGCCAAGGTGAACGGAGTAAGTGATCATCAAGCTAGTTTCCCCTCAGTCCCGTCGTTACAGACATGCAGGACACAGCTAAGGTCCAATGGAAGAACCTCTCCCTCCTTCGATGGACACAGACGGGGAGAAACTGTAGAAGTGTAATGGACTGCACCACACCGAAGGCTGACGTCACTTTCGGAAGAAAGGGTGCGAGAGCAGTGCTTTAAATGGGCCGGTACTCCCCAGTACGGAGTACCGGCACTTCTCAGTAGCCCCCCCCCCTCCCCGAGTACTGTAACTTATTTTCGCTCGAGAGGGTACTGGTACTCCATGAAGCAGCAGGGTTCAGGCCCTGAAGCACAAGTTACTTACCTTCGGTAACGATATATCTGTAAGAAACAGTAGTTAGTGTTAGATTCCTTACCTTAGAATATCCCCAGGTGTCAGACTGGATCCGGAAAGTTTTCGTCAGCAGTACCCCTGCGCGTCGGTAGGCATAGTCTGCGGCTCCGTGTCAGTCGTCGACGTCGTGATCGCCGGGATGACGTAGTCCGAGTACTTAGACACCGCCCTCGCTCGCCGTCAGTTCTGTACATAGCTTTCCTCGCCAGGAACGCAGAAACCAACACTAGTGCCATGAAACGAAGGCCCTGAAAGGGATGTCCTTAACCCTAGATATCGGTTCGCAGAACAGGGAGGATGGGTGGGGCGGTAAGGAATCTAACACTAACTACTGTTTCTTACAGATATATCATTATCGAAGGTAAGTAACTTGTGCATCTGAAAGAAACAGGTTAGTGTTGGATTCCTTACCTTAGAATAGATACCCCAGCAATACCAACCCCGGTGGTGGGTCGGCGAACCAAGATCACACCAGAAAGTTCTGGAGAACGGAATGGCCGAAAAAGCCATCTTTCCAGACTTGGCTGTTGGTATTTTTCGTTGCCGGGCTCGAAGGTGGGGTGTCGTAAGTTTGAGGTCAGTGTGCACCTGGACCAGAAGGTGGAGGTGGAACCGAAGCCTGGCCCAGTATGGGGGTGTGAGCAGGGTCGATGTTTGTACTCATGACCTGTTGACCAGCTGGAATGGGATCGTCATCGTCTGCTTGTTCTTCGGCTCCGGAAGCTGAATCCTCTACTTCGGAAATGACAACGTCTTCCTACTGTTGTTCTTCGGACTCTAGATCAACTGGAGTTTCGTCTATGATGAGATCTGGTGTCGATGAAGAGGACTGCGCCATGACTCTTCGAGCTCGATGGTCCCGGATAGTTTTCTTGGACTGGAACGAAGCGCAGGCCTGGCAATCCCGGCTCTTGTGCTGTGGGGACAAGCACAGATTGCACACCTCATGTAGATCAGTGTGGGAAAATTTGTGTCCACACTGGGGGCACTTCTTGAAGGGTATTCTTTCCATGAGCCTAGGGCCCACTGGTGTAGTTGGGCCCAATGGCCCAGACGATCGCCAGAATCGAGAAGTGCAGGATTTTTCGACGCAAGTATGAAGGAAAGCGCGATCAAAAACGATACCGGCTGTAGAAATCAAGGAATGGGCATCGAAAGGAGATCGGTAATGGGACCAAGCGACAAACACATCCAAGCACGATGGCAGAAAAAAACAATCTGAAGATAGAGTCGATGCCCATGCGTACTATGCTCCAAAGGAGGAGTTATCTACCATACGAAGACTCTTCCAGGACAACAAAATGTAATCATCCGGGCCCACCACCAGATGGCGATCTATGCACTAGTGTGTGATCTGCAGCCCATATGGCTCGAACATATTGTTATCAAATCAAAGTAACTTTCTTTTGTTGAATACATCTTTAAGCAGGTTTTTCACCTTAAAACGAGTCTGAAAGCAATACTTTTCTCAGAGTTATGACTGAGCAGCACCAGTATGCCAAGGAAGTCATGTAACAGGTCAATCGAAGGCTCGACCTGTCACTGCATGCCTGAGACCTGAAGCAGTAGAGATTGGTACAAGTATGTAAAGAGGGCCATTCAGCTGCCCAGCAAATGCCTGCCACAGGTACACCAATGAAGACGGCCATGGAGCCATTTGAACCTGTGAAGATCAGAGGAACGCCTGGGGAGCTCAGGTGCATCTCTTCCAGGGACCAAACACAATCAACAGAGAACGACGAAGCTGTAGTTAGAGCATGGATCTGCCAACAAAACAAGGTGGCCTGAAACCTCTTGATGCAGAGGAGTCGAGTTATGGTTTTTTTATGCTTTTTTCAAACCCCTGTCCTCGGACTACAACCTATTTGATATGGGTGACCTGGACCCAGAGAAGCTTTGTTTCTCTGTAGTCTCTGCCAAGTATAGCTTGGCGTCTATCTCCATGATCACCTTTGAATGCATAAGATACATTTAACTGCATGAATGCAGACACCACAGACCTTGCACGTGCATAACTGATTTTTGCTTGACAAACATACAACATGGTTTAAAGCTTACAGTCTTCGGAGGCAACATCCTACCTATGCTGCCAAATAATGTTTTTAAAAAATGAATAACTCAAAGAGCCACCAAATGAGAGAAGCAGAGTTCCTGTTCCTATTCAATAGACATAAAAAAAAAACCTAACCTCAGCATGGAGAGAAAGGCACCTACATAGGTCACAATGTACTCAGGTACAGAGCAGGACAAGGTTGCAGTTGGCAGGGACTGCACCCTCTACTGGTGTTTGGCACCTGGGATGATTCAAAGGTTGAGTAAATATGTGTGAAGAATTAGCTATTGCAACACTGATTTTCCCCCCGTAAACATCCATTTTAAGTATGATTTTTTTCCCCAACTGTAACGGTTTCATTGTACTCTAGAAGAGTGTACCACATTGACAATACAGTATGTTCTGCAAGTCAGAACAAGAAATTTTGTAAATACTGTACTTGTAAGAAAGAGGCTTTTATAATGCTTTTCTCCCTTTATTCTTAAACTCAACAGGAAACCACTACAAAGACTAGACATTCCATCAAACTGTGGAAAAACAGCCTCCTCAAATCATTACATAAGAGTAAAAACCAACAACCGGGGAGTATCTGCAGCATGCAGAACCAATTCCTCGCTACATCCTCCTTTAGCTCGGACCCTTTCTACTGCAAGTCAGGCACATTATTTTTTTTCAGGGCAAGGTTTTGACTGGTTCGGTTAAGATTTTCATTGTTTTGAGGTATCACACACAATTTGATGTTGAGTAATAGTAACCACTTAACATGTTTTATTTCATTCTACTTCTTGTGTTGAATCCAGAGTCCCACCATCCTCTGTGCATGAGAGATCCCCCGGTATTGATGGAAGGAATGCTCCTTCCCTTGCAGAATAAATATTGGGAACATTTCACTACATTTGTATCCCAGCAAATGCCAAAATTAGGGAGTGGAGACTTCAGCGTCGTCCTTGACAGCAGGTTCAAGATTTGTAAGCAGTAGAGGTGCAAGAGGATACGTAGTATGTTACTTGGCATTTAATTCAGACCAATCATAGGCATTTTCTCCATGCACGAACAACATAATAAGAGCGAAAAAGTTGGGTACATGCAGATAAGACACTGGGTCCTCCGCTCTAACAAAGTCACACGTTTCTGACCCCTCATCAAAACTGAATGCTGAGACATAAGTTGCTGTCACAGGAAATGAAAAATATCCAAATTACCAGGGAACTACCCTGGGAGAGGGAGCTAGGGAGGGAACCCTGCCAGAAGGAATGGGGAAAGGTCTACATGAAAGTGCTGTATACAGTCAATGTGGTCCAAATGCAGGAGCGTGGACTTCATTGATTCGGTAGATGTAATTTTTAAGGTCCCGATCCGAAGACTCATGGCTTATGTGATTTAGGCCTGGTCAATCCTCAAAAAAGAACCCACAGGTTTACCTGAGCTTCTAGATAGCCAACACCTACCTTCAAACTAAAGGTTTTATTGACCCTTGCCTGGCCTCCCTAAATCAAAGTCATAGAATCAGAAAACTGGCTTTTACACATGAAGAGCAAGCAGCACCAAACAATGGGTATCTGTTATTTCTTTAACACAAGCCACCAGATCTCAAAGACCTCAAGTGACAAAGATGTTGGCGGCGAGCAATGGGTGAGCAGAGGGTGGCCTCTAGTGATCACAATGGGAGCTTGGAGGACTTGCTGGTGCCTAGTTTAGTCCCATGTAATAATGAGGACTGGCCGAATATACCATCAAGGTCAAAATTCCCTTGCCCGACCACAAGATGGCTGACACAGTGGTCCCTACCATGTTATGCTATTACTTTAGGACAAAAACAAGACATCGAATTGACCTTCACCTATCCCCCCTCAAGACGTAGAACCTGCTGAACTTACCTCCGACCGTGGAGACCTAGCTATCTGGCCAATGCCCGGTGAAGCTACCTTCATGAGGAGATGAGTTGTGGACTTCCCCCTCGACCTGCACCTACCCAGCCGGACTTTGGACAGTCTTTACTTCGTCTCTCTGTCGTACCTCCCTCTCACCTCTTTACCCTAACCCCCTTCCCCTCTACGTTCCTTTCATCTCATCTTCTTTGCTCTTGAAATGTTTTTCCATGCAGACCTAGCATTTGGCCGATGCCCGGTGGAGCTACTGGATAGCTATAGAGTAGATGGGCTGTGGACTTCCCCCTCGGCCATCACATACCCAGCCGGACCTTGGGCAGATTTTCGTATCTCCCTCCTACCCCTTGTACCCTACCCCTTTCCCTTCCTTCTCTCCATTTCCTAGTCTTCTATGCCCCTTAAATGTTTTTGTCTGTGACTAATGACCGTGGAGACCTCGTTTTCTGGCCGACGCCCAGTGGAGCTACCTGGTAGCTAAGGAGGAGATGGGCTGTGGACTTTCCCCCTCGGCCATCACCTACCCAGCTGGACGTTGGGCAGATTTTCCTTTGTCTCTGTCATATGCTCCCTCCTATTCCTTTACCCTACCCCTTTACCCCTTTACCCCCCACGCTCCATTTATTTCGTCCTCTATGTTCTCTAAATGTTTTCCCATTGAGACCTAGCTAATTGGCCAATGTCCGGTGGAGCTACTTGATTGTATAGAGGAGATGGGTTTTGGGACTTCCCCCTGGACCGTTACCTACCTAGCCGGGCTTTTGTCAGTCTTTCCTTCGTCTCTATGCCTTATCTCCCTTTTACCCCTATACCCTTACCCCCTTGCCCTCTACACTTTCACTTATCTCGTCTTCCATGCTCTTGTAATGTTTGTCTAGAAACTGATGTAAATTGTAACTGATGTAATTTTGTAATTTTGTGGAACCTCATGTAAAGCGCTCGGATACCTCCAGGTCTAGCCAGCGCTATATAAAACTCTTAAAATAAAATACTGCTAAATCTTTGCTTTCTAAACTAAATTCCAGTCGTAATTTGAGCCTGCAAAGAACAAGTAGGAGGGAAAATGAATAATGGCCTATAATACATTATCTCTGGTATAAACGTATAACCTCCTTTTCTGGATACACTCCATTTTCATTAGAGATAGCCTCCATTGGCAGACATTACCAAGCTATAGATACCTTTACCGTACCAGTCAAGAAGAAAGGTTATAGGGGCCAGGGAAAAGCAATACCAGCTGAGACAGATAGTTCCCTGTGGCATGATGTCACACCACAGAAGTGTATTACAACTATAATATGGGCATGCCTAGTCTGGGAAAATTATGATCACGCTTGCCTTGAGGAAATGGATTATCTGCAGTACCGTCTGGATAAAAACAATTGCTGAGAAATGCAAAGAGGGTAGAAGGTCCTCTCAGGACAGTTAGTTGTCCCACAATTCTTAACTCTGAAACAGCTGCGGTCCGTGCAGGTAACTGCTGTGGGGGCGCATGGGGGGGGGGGGTTTGAGGGCCGATGCAGAGGGAAAATTAAATAAATAATTTTCCCTCTGCATCATCCCTCGAAATCTCCTCACCCACCGATGTTACATGCACGGATGGCGGATGCTCTGAAACTAGGGTAGAAAGACCTAGGCCTTCAATATCACGAATGCCAGGAAACTGCTCACTTGGCTAGATTTCCTAAACTTAGAGTTCTTGACAACCAATAAGGATTTCGATCTTAGGTCACAAAATAATTTGCACCAGGAGAAAACCAATGCCATATAGATTTCTAGTCTTGAATTCTAAACGGTCTTGTGACACATACAGAGCCATGAAGTAGCATTTCTTATGCACTGGCAACCAACGGAGTGTTTAAAAGTGTTGGGAGATGAGTACACTTTTCCTTAATACCAAAAATCACACTAGACGCTGCATTTTAAAGTAGCTGCAAGCAGTAGGCGAGTTTTTTTTTCTTTTGGTAGGTCACCTAATAAGGCATTACAATAATCCATTCTGATAAGGTAAGCGTTTCAAGCAGGTTCTTTCTAGAAGCAGATGGAATAAAAGGAGGATCTTCCTAATATATAGGAGGTGGAAAACTGTAGTACAGATGGATTTGAAATGTTCTATAAAATATCCTTGTCAATCACTACTCAAGACGAGGGAGGGGCGCAAGGTTCCCAGAATCGGACAAGTTGCTCTTTTAAATATGGACCCCTACATTGCAAGGGGATTACATTTAAAGCACCAGTCTTTTTGTTTGATGTGCCCACGTGGGGTCCTGTTGAGGAATCAGGATTTGAGGTTACATATAGCTCCTTTTTAGAATGGTTATACGTTTGTTGATTGAATTATATTTATCAATGGTGTATCTCTGAATTTCAGGATGAAAAAGCGAGAAAGCGAGAGAGAGAAAGCGAGAAAGCGAGAGAGAGAAAGCGAGAAAGCGAGAGAGAGAAAGCGAGAAAGCGAGAGAGAGAAAGCGAGAAAGCGAGAGAGAGAAAGCGAGAGAGAGAAAGCGAGAAAGCGAGAGAGAGAAAGCGAGAAAGCGAGAAAGAGAGAAAGCGAGAAAGCGAGAGAGAAAGCGAGAGAGAGAAAGCGAGAAAGCGAGAAAGCAAGCGAGAGAGACAGAGAAAGCGAGAGAGAGAAAGCGAGAAAGCGAGAAAGCGAGAAAGAAAGCGAGAGAGAGAAAGCGAGAGAGAGAAAGCAAGAAAGCGAGAAAGAAAGCGAGAGAGAGAGAGAGCGAGAGAGAGAGCGAGAGAGAGAGCGAGAGAGAGAGCGAGAGAGAGAGCGAGAGAGAGCGAGAGAGAGAGCGAGAGAGAGAGCGAGAGAGAGAGCGAGAGAGAGAGCGAGAGAGAGAGCGAGAGAGAGAGCGAGAGAGAGAGCGAGAGAGCGAGAGAGCGAGAGAGAGCGAGAGAGAGCGAGAGAGAGCGAGAGAGAGCGAGAGAGAGCGAGAGCGAGCGAGCGAGCGAGCGAGAGAGAGCGAGCGAGAGCGAGCGAGAGAGAGCGAGAGAGAGCGAGCGAGAGAGCGCGAGCGAGAGAGAGCGAGCGAGCGAGAGCAAGAGAGAGCGAGCGAGAGCAAGAGAGAGCGAGCGAGAGCAAGAGAGAGCGAGCGAGAGCAAGAGAGAGCGAGCGAGAGCAAGAGAGAGCGAGCAAGAGAGAGCGAGCGAGAGCAAGAGAGAGAGAGCGAGCGAGCGAGAGCGAGAGAGAGCGAGAGAGAGCGAGCGAGAGAGCGCGAGCGAGAGAGCGCGAGCGAGAGAGCGCGAGCGAGAGAGCGCGAGCGAGAGAGAGCGAGCGAGCGAGAGCAAGAGAGAGCGAGCGAGAGCAAGAGAGAGCGAGCGAGAGCAAGAGAGAGCGAGCGAGAGCAAGAGAGAGCAAGAGAGAGCAAGAGAGAGCAAGAGAGAGCGAGCGAGAGCAAGAGAGAGCGAGCGAGAGCACGAGAGAGCGAGCGAGAGAAAGAGAGCGAGCGAGAGCAAGAGAGAGCGAGCGAGAGCAAGAGAGCGAGCGAGAGCAAGAGAGCGAGCGAGAGCAAGAGAGAGCGAGCGCAAGAGCGAGAGCGCGAGAGCAAGAGAGCGAGCGAGAGCGCAAGAGAGAGCGAGAGCAAGAAAGCGAGAGAGACAGAGAGAAAGCGAGAGAGACAGAGAGAAAGCGAGAGAGAGAAAGCGAGAGAGAGAGAAAGCGAGAGACAGAGAAAGCGAGAGAGAGAAAGCGAGAGACAGAGAGAAAGCGAGAGACAGAGAGAAAGCGAGAGACAGAGAGAAAGCGAGAGACAGAGAGAAAGCGAGAGACAGAGAAAGCGAGAGAGAGAGAAAGCGAGAGACAGAGAAAGCGAGAGACAGAGAAAGCGAGAGACAGAGAAAGCGAGAGACAGAGAAAGCGAGAGACAGAGAAAGCGAGAGACAGAGAAAGCGAGAGACAGAGAAAGCGAGAGACAGAGAAAGCGAGAGAGCAAGAGAGAGCGAGAGCGCAAGAGAGCATGCGAGAGAGAGATAGAGATAGAGATAGAGATAAAGAGAGAGAAAGAGAGAGAAAGAGAGAGAAAGAGAGAGAAAGAGAGAAAGAGAGAGAAAGAGAGAAAGAGAGAAAGAGAGAGAGAGAATTAGAGAAGAGAAATATAAAGAGAGAGAGAGATAAAGCGAAAGAGAGAAAGAGAGAGAGAGAGAAAGAGAAAGAGAGAGAAAGAGAAAAAGAGAGAAAGAGAAAGAAAGAGAAAGAAGTCGACTAGTCTCTTCTGACTTGTTTATTTTACTGAAATTGTACTGCCTCCTCTGATTTAGGGCTAGAGTTTATTGGGAAGTGTTTGAATGCTTTACCCCTGTTTTCTGTATTATTGCATTCTTTACAGATTCCTCTAACGGCCGCGGGAAAGTTCTCTGCTCCTTACACGGCCGGCGCCCTGCTGGTTGCGGTGCTGCTGTCAGCCCGCCAGAGGGACTCCCTCGTCTCGGTCTCGCACAGCGCCTCCCCAGATGAGGAGCTGTGCTGCAAGAGGAGACCAACGAACCTTGTCCCTCCACTGCCTCCACCTTGACGCCTGTGTTAATCGGGTTGTATTTCCCGCGATTTGTTGTTTGTACGACGGGTGTCCGTAAAGCGGGTCGGCTCGTGATTCACGCTTAAGAGCGTTTTCCTCTGTTGCAGGAGTGTCTCATTAAAAACGCGAGGGGAGGCATCAGCCTGGTCAGATTTTTCTAAGGGCGTCAGCACGTGCAAGGTTTGTGCAAACCTATTTGCGGTCCTTAAGGTTACCCAAAAGTTGCTCAGTCCACTGGTCTGCCTGAAATTTGGTTTAGTTGCCCAAGCCTGTTATTTATAGTGCTAAGCACACATATATATTTTATTACTAGGGAAATTATCTTTATCTTTTCTGTTGGTTGCTTTTGTGCTCACCTTTGTAGTAATGCAGTCTCAAGCTGAGTATTATGAGGAGGTCATGGGGTACTTACCTTGGGATGACTACTTCTGCGAGGCCGTGGATTCCTCCATCTATAGGGTGGTGAATGAGGTGGTTGGCCCTATGGAGCAACGACTTTCAGATAGAATTGTCTAACGCGCAAAATTGGCGAAAGCGCATGCAGAAATTCCTGCGCCCCAGGTTGAGCTGTTTGGGAAGGGCCCCCCACCATCCAAGAAGCAGTGTACCGAAAGGGTAGATAAAGATGCATTTGCGAGTTTAAAATGCGTTTTCCTGGCTAAGGTATCGCCGCCCACCCCTGGAAAAGGAGGCTCGGGTTGCCTTAGCTTGGGGATTTGGCCTCCTCGGAGGCAGGAGCAGTGGCCCAAGGGGGTCTTTTCGATGACCCTTTTGTTTAAGAGTTTGGTAAATTCATTGAAACATTTACTTCACTGGACAAAGCCCAGTACAATATTAAAAGGGTCTTTAACCAACGGGTTTTCCACGGGGCAGGCCGAGGCAGGAGCAGCTCGCCTGGCTGTGGTTTCAATCAGAATCCCCCACGGGGACAAGGCTATGGTCGCGGACAGTATAACTCCACTGCAAATTACACCAATTTCTATCCAACACGAGGCCAACGCTTCAGAGGCCGAGGAGGTTTCAAGACCACCGGCAGAGGAAATACCAGCCGTAAGTGTTCTTCCAGCAGCAGACGATCACATCGGGGGCGATTAGCGGCCTTTCGGGATGCTTGGGCGACCATTACTTCAGATGCATGGGTCTTACAGACCGTCAAAGGTTTTCATATAGAGTTTACGAGAACCCTCAGCAGGAAGTCCCTCCTCAGCCAATATTATTCAATTCCCTCGAGGCACAGTTGATTGACGAAGGTTTCCGCACTGCTCCGCAAAGGGGCCATTTGCAGATCAACTCTGCATTCTCATGGTTTCCTCAGCAACATATTTTGGGTGGACAAGCCCGATGAGGAACGGCGCCCGCTTATCAACCTCATAGTTCGAGTGGTTGATTTACTGCCATTTCAAGATAGAGGGAATCAATCTGCTCCGTGCGTCCTTCCTTCCGACTGGATGGTGAGGTTGGATCTAAAGGATGCCTATCAGGTGGTTCCGATCCATCCTCCTCATCGGCGGTTCCTGCAGTTTTGTTGGAGGAGTCTTATTTACGAGTTCACCGCCCTTCCATTCGGCCTCTCCTCAGCTCCTTAGTGTTTCACCAAGGTACTTCATCCGGCGGTGGAGTTCCTTGGAGCTCAGAGCAGTCACATGATCGTATACTTGGACGATATTCTATGGCGCAATGCCCTTGGACCTTATCCAGACAGCTCCGGCAGACAATCTCCCTTTTCCAAAGACTAGGGTTCATCATCAACAAGAACAAATCTGTTCTCAAACCTTCTCACACAGTGATGTTTCTCGTGTTTGTAGTGGATTCCTTCCACGTGTCGGAGCTTACAGTCTCGGAAAATGGCCAAGATTCATCACGAATTACGTCAAACGATTTTCAGACCTCACACCTCCCTCCAGTAACTGGCCAGACTGGTGGGCCTTCTGTCCTCGTCTATTCAGACAATCTTCCCTGGGCCCCTACATTATCGAGCACTCCAGCGCCTCAAGGCGTATCAACTGAGGAAAGGATTGTCGTACGACCATTCAGTTCCCCTATCAGCAAAGGCCAGGGAAGAGGTTGCATGGTGGTTGTCCCATATGGAGGCATGGAACGGTAGGGCAATTTTCGGCTCGGTTCCAGACCTTATCATAGAGTCCGACGCCAGCAGGTCAGGCTGGGGCGCTCTGAGCGGGGATTATTCCACCAGAGGCATTTGGTCATTGGACGAGCAGGACTTCATATCAACTGCCTGGAACTTCTGGGAGGCTCTTTTGCGTTTCGATGTTGGACCAAGGACAAGGTGCAGTCCTGTGTCCTTCTAAAAATGGACATCTCCACGGTTCGATACGTCAACCGGTTGGGAGGTCCCCCATCTTGGGCTTTAGCAAACCTAGCGAAAGATTTTGGGGTTTTTTGCTTGGCACACCACATTTCGGTCACAGCAGAATACCTTACGGGCTGGAACAATCAGATTGGCACTCGAGAAATCATTACGACTCCAGTCTCTGGAAACTGGACCCTAAGATCTTTCAGTGGGTGGAAGCACTATGGTTTTTCGTTGGACCTCTTTGCATCACATCTGGACCATCAGGTTCCTTGGTTCTTCAGTTGGAGACCGGACCCAATGGCTCTGGCCACAGACCCCTTCCTTCAAGATAGGAGCAAAGAGAGGGGCTACGCGTTTCCTCCTTTTTCAATGATCACAAAGGCGGCGGCCCAGCTTCGCAGACAAGGGGCGGAAGTGATCATAACGCTTTGTTGGAGATCGCAAGTTAAGTTTCCGGTTCTACTGGAACTTTCTTGGGATTCTTCAATCCCACACCCCCTGTTTCTTTGCCTGCTTCTCAACCCAGACCTAGCTCCACATCTACTGGTCACCCAGGGGCAACTCCAGCTCATGGTGTGGAGACTTTAAGGCAATGGTGGTCGTTGCCAGACCTTTCGAGGACGGCTGAGACCCTCTGGTCAAAGGCTTGGGCAGAGAGTACCACAAAATGTTATAGTCCGCCTGGACGACATGAGTTCGTTGGTGTCTTCGACAGGGTTTGGGTCCCATGGTCAGAGGTGTCGTTCCAATGTTGAATTTTTCGGTAGACTTAGCTTCAGAGGGGCTGGCGTATCGTTCAATAAATGTGATACGATCGTCAATTTCGGCAGGACATTCCCCGATAGACGGAGCGCCGGTAGGGGAACACCTGTTTGTCTGCAGACTTCTGCAAGGTATAGAACTCTCTCTGCCTCCGGAACCAAGCTATTCAGTCCTATGGGTCGTCAATCTCGTATTGAACCTCCTTTTGTCCTGGCAACCAAATAGATATCTTTCTTTGAAGGAATTATCATCCAAGCTGGCAATGCTTCTATGTCTAGTCTCCTGTAGGTGAGTTTCTGAAGTCCGAGCATTGGACATCTCGGCGGGGACTTTTTCCCCGGATGGGGTAATGTTCACAGTAGGACGACGTACTAAGTCTCGCACCCGGCTTTTCAAGACACTCCAAAATTGTGTGTGTAGTGGATTGCCTGACGGCGTATGAAGAAATAACAAGAACGGCGACCTACGGGCGAACAACTCCTCCTTATTGCTCTCAAGACACCGCACAAGGCTGTCTATTCCACCACTATAGCCAGGTGGGTGCGTTGGGTCATGCAGGAGGCGGTAATTGACAACAATTTGGAGCCCATTCAGCCAGGAGTGCAATGGCCTGTAAGGCATTTGCGCTAGGGGCTCGTCTAGAGCATTTAATGCGAGCAGCGGATTGGTCCTCAGACTCAACATTCATCAGGTTTTACTTTAAACCGTTAGAAGTGGCTCAGTTAGTGGTGAGTAAGCTTTAAACGAGCATAATCTGAAGCCTCCGTTCCCGATATAGAATCTGAATTTGCATAGCACGCTAAAGGTAAGTTCCAATTCTATTAAGAACACGGAGGCGAGGATTATCCCTCCTGGGGCACAGGTAGTTCGAACCCACCCGTATGGTAGTAAGTAACCAATTCATATTTTTGCAATGTGACCTTCGTGTAATGTTGGACAAGCTTTTTCGTCATTAAATTCTTGTACAGCAATTTGTCAGATTTGTGAGTTGCATTCTACGTTAATTTCCTGCAACCTTTACGTTGTCTTTGTTTTTCAGGAAACAATGGTTCAAAACAGGACCAGTGATGATTTGGCGTGACTTGCGCAAAGAAAGAGGAAGGAGGGACACAAACATGGGACTATGTGCTGTTGGCAAAGGACACAGTGGAAGGACTATATTCTCGAGTTTCTCTCTGGATGATGGGAGTTGGAGTTTTCCTGTTTCCTTTCTCTTCCTTATCCTATCCTCTTGCTTTTCTCGTTCCTCTCTTTTCTCCTATTTTACCTTATATCACAATGGTGCGCTAAGAATTTTGTTTCATATATGGATAATTTGTTCAGCGTATATCAAATGTGTTTGTTAAATCATGATTTGCTATATTTCATGTTATTTTACCCCGCGATATGTAATCCAGACAGGTTATCATTATGTATGCACCCTTTGTACTCAACCGAGTATTATTCCCGGTCTCTTCTTGTTTATTATTGTATTTTTTGTACTTTTTGTATTCTTCAATAAAAATGACTTGAAATATAACATTTTAAAGATTTGTTTGAATATCTTTCTGGCTCCTATGAAGTATTATAATATTAAAGCGAAGAGAGATCAAGCATAATCCTCGCCTCCGTATCCTTAATAGAATTGTAACTTACCTTTACTGGGCTAGGCAAATTCCCATTCCCTGTCTGATATAGGTTTTGTTTTTTTTGAACACTGCATAGTCAGAGAGAATTTATATTGTTATCCTGACGAAGGTAGTCCTATTTTGTTTTTCCACCGAAACAAGTTGACGCCCCTTTGGTTTTGTTAAATTTGAGGAACATTGAATAAACTGATATTTTGGCACTCTCTCTTATTGATTCCTTCGAATTCACAAGTTTTTAATGACAAATATGTATGTCTTGAATGTTCTCTCTTATTTGTGATTTTAAACAATATGTATGCTAAATATTTTCTATGATATTACTAGGAGTGTTTTTAACCATATGACTGTTACTAATTGTACAATTGTTTTTTAATCCTTATGCTTTATTAAACAGATTTTATTTAATTGCCTTTTGGTTCCTTTTAAGACTGACAGTGAGTAATTTTCGATTGATGAGAGAACAGAGTGTGACTGGTTTGATTGTGGATTCCTCCAAGAGATACTTCTCTATTGATGCATACCAGAATCTCAGGCCATCAATCGGTGGTCACATCTGTGCCAAACCCAACACCTATAATCATAGTTATGTTTGTATTTCGGGATGAGGGCTAAGATCCATCTAGTTTGCCACTTCCTGGAAGAAATTTCTGAAATCAGCATCCTTGGACGATTACCCATCTAGTCGGACAATCACCTGGGTATCATCGGCATAGGTGCCTAATAAAATGCAGAAAGATTCAAATAGTGAGACCAAAGGGCCCAGGTAGCAATTGAACATACAATAACTCAGCACAAAGCCCTGGAGGACCCCAGTTGTAACACATTTGGGTGAGGGCCTACAGTTCGAAATAACCACAGTTGGGTACAAGAGGACAAAAAGGAAGCAGAGACGCTTTTTTGCATGCATATCTGGATACCAATGGTGCCAGCTCTGCTTGTTCGTGTTCTACCTGCATGATGCGTTTGGCCCTGAGAGAATCTGCATCTTATTTGACCACCAGGATCTTGGTAAAGAGGATGAAAGTAGGCTGATCCATTTGATGTGGTAAAACTAATGTCTCTACAGTCTTCTTGCACAGTACACAAAATCGGCATGTTCCACTGAAGTGGAACCTTCTGGAATGTGAAAATATCCCTCTGGATAAGTATCTAATAAACTGGATACTTGAACTTCAAGCTATAAACCTGAGCCCAATTATCATGTGAAGGGATCCCAAGAATAACCAGAGCCATTCTCCCCCCCCCCCCCCCCGCCCCCCTTGCCCCCAACAGGCATGAATACAGGTGTAGTTAATGGACAGCGCGCACGCAGCCCCGGACACGTAGGTAAGTTATTGACAATAAGGAATAGGTTAACAAAATGATAGTGACGAACGATGTGGCAGGACCTATATTGTACACTGAAGCAGCAACACCATCTGCACTTAATATACCAACTCTGTGAGATGCAACCCCCTCACCCCTATCATATTGTTCTCCCCCCTACATGTCAATATGTTATTACCAGCAATGTTGTGTACATTCTAGTGGTATGTTTGTTGACATATGTTGCTATAATAAGCACTGTATCCTGCTTATCTTTGGTTCCAGATTATGCAACTTGCAGTCTAAAGGGATATTTGTGATAAGCACTGCTTGTGAGAGATGCAAATATGCAATTTCCGTTGTCTGTAACTGTGGTAATACATGAAAATTCGTAAAACCAATACAGAAATTTAAACAAAAAATAATAAATCTGGGCCCAATTATTCGAGTGGAAGTAAGGAGTATGCAGTTGCCAATCATCTGTGTGGACTTGGCTTCCATACCCAAAAAGCACTGAATTCCTAAAAGAATAGGTCACGAAATAAAGCAAGGGCTTCTGGATCAGAAATTATCGTTACCTCTGGCATTTCCCTTTTATGATACTGTTCTTTTCCACACCAAATTGAATACCAAGCCAGTCACTAACCTAATGGTGGCCCATGCTTACTTAGCTTGGCTCGTCAGCTGTGTTTAACACTGCCAACCACCATAGGGTACTCAGTTTCAAGCACAAAAGTAGTTCTTTCTTTCCTTTTTCACCACAGCTAGTTAGTGAAGTTTAGAAATCATATCAAACTGCTTGCTGACCGAAGTGTCACCATCCACCAGTAGGAAGACAACAAAACTTTACCTACAGACATCATCCATGAAAGCCATTCTCACCTTCAGATACTGTAAACCCTTGGCTGCATGTCTAATCTCAGGTCGCGGCTAGATTTGGGTTATTGGGGAGGGGAGAGGCCTGTCTGAGGCTCAAGCTGCAAGTGGCGTCTGTGACAGGAAGTCTCCAAGCAAGCAGCAGACAAACAGAGCCATGCCCAGGCCAGCGGCTCATGCTCTTCACCCAATCTTCGAGCGGTTTTCTGCCACATGGAGCGGATTTTGGCAATTCCACTGATAAGAATGAAGGAGACAGGAAAATATCATCTAATGGGTTGCCTCACAGGGTGTAGAGTAACTATTGACCTCCCAATATGGCAACTGCGCATTAAAAAAATAATAACTTGCCCTAGATAGAAAACAAAATGTGCAGACAGGGACTAAAACCTCTGCACACACCCTGAAACCAATTATTGATTCAGTCTTGTTGCACCACTTAAGAGGTGTGGAAGGTGACAAATAACACTTGAGTGCTGGCAGTCAACAAAGATTGGCAAGACCTCCTTTCCCACGAAAGACTGAAAGGAGCAGGCGTTGAGTAGCGAAAAGCGACTTCAAACCCACCCACAGGTACATCATGATATTTGTAGACTACACAAGAGACGTTCAGCAACTGAGGAAATCATTTGAAGTTTGGTGTTTTATAAAATGCTATTTTCACCTCGGTGGGGTAGATTAGTGCGGAAAACTGCAACCAAACAAACTGAAGAAATCTGCTATAGAACACAAGAGCCAAAGAAGTGGTTTAGTAAGGTTACGTAAAAAACTGTCTTTGGCACTTTCC
The DNA here is from genome assembly GCF_964261635.1 of Lissotriton helveticus. Taxonomy (NCBI): domain Eukaryota; kingdom Metazoa; phylum Chordata; class Amphibia; order Caudata; family Salamandridae; genus Lissotriton; species Lissotriton helveticus. The sequence continues at coordinate 656,643,140 of NC_136071.1, forward strand.
TACATTTACAACGATCTGCTTCCTGCCAAAGGCACAAAGACAGGGAGTTCCACTTCATAGTTGTGGTTACTCAAAAGGTGTGCCCAAAGAAAAATTAGAGACCAGGTCTAGGAACTTTCAAGAGAAATTTTCCTTGTATCTCAAGAGGCACCTAGGTTGGTGCAAAGTAAACCAAGAGCTGAGGGGAGAATACCACTCTATCCACCAGGCACATTTATCTTAATAGAATGCGATCTTTAACAAGGAGTCAGTGGAGGGTTACCAGGGTAAGGAAGATAGGAGTAAAGGTGTAGAGTAAAATGTGTTAGCCATGAACATTTGCTAAATGCTCCACAACCTGACAAAACTCTAGGTCCTTTTCCCACTGAAATCCATTTTCTGTGAAACACCAGAAGAGTCCTGGGACTGGGTGGAGGAAGACCAAACCTGGGAATGAAGCAGCAAAAGGCACAGGACCATCAGTACCAATTCAGAGCTAAGATGGTACGCACATGAGATTAAAGACAAATAAACGGGAGACAACACTGCTCACAGCTAGATCTCAAATACTCTCTCCATCAAACATAAGTCATACAGGCATCACAGGAATATTCTCCAGTTCTAAAAATAATTACATCTCCACAGGAAACCTCCTCAGACCAACAACTGGGGGCGGGAGAAAACAGCTCGCACTATTCCTCTTTGGTGACCATGAGAAAAGACTGACCTTCCAGTACATCTTTCTTGCAGACTTGTCATTGCCACTTTGGATAGTAATAGAGCAGTCATGGTACAACTAGCTGCAAGATCGGACCTCTTAATAGTTAGAAAAACGCTGCTTCAAAAATGCCCTTCAATCGTGCCTGAGCCAGAGTCAAGCTCACTGCTTAACTTGTCTGCAGAGGCTTACGATGGCACATCTTTTGAATTAGTTGAAGGCACTCCATTTGCTAGATTGCTCAAATGCCAACTTCATATTTGCATAACTCATTGTTATGTTAGTTTTGGGAATTGTGAGCAGCTTCAAAAGGTTGATGCCACTGACTAGAGACTTGACCAAGAGCGAAACATTCTTCTGGGATTTGAAATAAACGGTAGGGAAGTCTGAGACGTGAGGATGAGAGTTTTAGTGTGGAAGTTTGCTTATTCCTTTCCTATTCAATTATGACACAGGGTTCACTGGAAGAAAAACTAGTTTTCCCTGAGGGCTGATACTGTGAGGGAATTTCATTAGTTTCCAGTGTTGATATGGAACATCAAAGTACTAAATGACACAATCAAATGGGTTGCCTTGCTTCAGTACATAAAGGAGGGTCACTCCCAACGCAGCTATGCCCAATAGACATCTTTTTAACACCAAGTGTGATTTCCTGGGCAAATACGGGCACTCAAAACTCCTACACGAGACGCCATTCGTGATAGACCAGGCACCGACGACGGACTTGGTCTGCTCTGGCGTTCAGAGAATCCACCAGAACTTGTACCACCAACGCTATGCTCTGATGTTCCAGCCATGTGCAGAAGCGAAGAGCCTCCTAACACAGGGTCCAAAACCCCAACACACCCAGTTTGTTGTAGTACCACATAGCGGTGTTGTTGTCCGTGAACACCTGCACCACTTTCCCTCAGAGAGGGAAGGAATGCCTTCAGTGCCAGTCTGGTAGCCCGGAGCTTCATAAGGTTGATATGGGGACCGGACTCTATCAGAGACCAGACGCCTCTGGTCTCTACCTCTCCCAGGTGGCTGCCCCATCCCAGGAGCGACGCATCAGTCACCACTGTTTGATCTGGTTGGGGAAGGGAGAGGGATCTGCCTCAGCCCCAATCTTGGTTTGTAAGCCACCACTGCAGTTGTTGCAGTTCCCTCTGACATCTGGAAGTAGTTGGAAAGATTCCCCTGATGCTGCACCCAATGGAACTTCAGGTCCCATTACAAAGCCCGCATATGCCACCTGGAATGATCCATCAGCAGGATGCCGGAGGCCATGAAGCCCAGCAGCCTCAGTCATTCTCACCGAAATCCGGGGCTGAAGCATCAGTATCGTAGCCCGAAAATCACAGACTTGCTGCTCTGGAGGATAGGTCAGAAACTGCACTGTGTCCAGAACTTCCCCGATGAAAGATAGTGTCTGAAAGTGAGTCCGGTGTGACTTCGGCACGTTGATAGTGGACTCCAGCGACTGCAAGAGGTCTGCCGTAGTCTAGAGGCCAGATACTGGGGTGAGCTTTCCTTCAACAGCCAGTTGTTGAGATAGGGGAATACTGGTACCCCTTATCTGCGCAGATGAACTACAACCACCGCCATCACCTTTGTGGACACCCGAAGGGCACTGGTAAGGTCAAAGGGGAGCAAGGTAAACAAAGTGCTCGCAGCCCACCATGAACAGTAAGTAAAGTCTGTGGGCAGACAGGACGAGGATATAGAAATAAGCGCCCTGCAAGTCCAACGCGACCATCCAGTCCCCTGGGTCGAGTGCAAAAAGGACCTGTACCAAAGTTAGCATCTTGAACTTCTCCTTCCGGAGGAAGAAATTGAGGGTCCAGAAGTCTAAGATAGGACAAAGGCCTTTTTCCTTCTTGGGCACCAGAATGTCGCAGGTATAACAACCATGTTCTACTTCAGGCATAGGGAGCCCCTCTATTGCCTCCTTGGCCAAGAGAGCTGCAACATCCTCACGGAGGAGAGCTAAATAATCCACTGACATTCGGCCATAGGAGGGGAGCATGGCAGGAGGGGGGGGGGTGGGGGGGGGGTGTAGCCACTTCAGACGATCTGCAGAACCCACCGGTAAAACATGGATTGCCAGTGGAGGAGGTGATGGCGAATCCTGCCTCCGACTGGCCATTGATGGGCCTAAAACATCACACTAGGAAGGTCTGGAGGCAGGTGGCAGCGTGGGAAAGGGTGGACTGGCTTTTTTAATTGAATGCAACAGAAGCAGAACATCCTCTAGAACAGATGTTTATTACGAGGCAACAAATGTCATTGAAATAAGGTGTCCGAGCAGGATGACAAAATTGTTACTTGCACACAATACATAATGTCAATAAAGAAGATCTTCAAAGAGCATTGGACACGGATACATCCATTCAAGTACACTTTAGTATAATGGCTGCCTCACCCTCTAATAAATAGATGTAGGTCTCCTGTCAAAATAATTACATATTGTTAATAAGGTGGCTTAAGTTCTAAAAGTGCTCTAGCAAAATAAATTAACCATAAAAAACTGTTTACATTTGCCTGATTGGACCCTACTTTTTTCATTATTTTCCCATTGGCTATTCTTGACTGTTTTATCTTTATAGCACGTGTTTTGTCACCTGCAGTCTGACTGGACCTCTTCATTGATCTCTTGATTATATTTCATACTTAATTTGAAAACAATTAAGAATTATTTTCAAACTACATAAAGAAAAAAAGAAGAAATAAATCAATGGCTCCCCTTGGTCCCCTATAATATGGACTTCAAGCACCTCCCATCTTTTTCATATGTTCCTCTTTCTGCCCTTTGTAAATGTCAGCTTTTGATTGGTTAATATGCCTACTACTCCCTGGATTCGGTCTTTTGAATCCTCCCATGAGGACTGCCTGTTACATCTGCTCTTACTCTTCAGGTTATTTAGGATACTTTGGGAACACTCTTTTTGGTTGGCCTACCTCTGCTTGTGTTAAGTGTTCTGTTTACTTGTGCACAGGCTTTAAGCGGCCTCCTCATTTGCAGTGCTGTTTAGTCTTCAAATGTGAATTATTTGTCATTTGATCGCAAACACTGCAAGCATAATAATTTGTGACCAGTTTTTCACATTTACAAAAGATCTGAAATTCACCTTGTGCTGCCACACTGCTTCATAAATCATAATACAATTAAGTTTCAGCACCACCATTACACGTCTATCTAAATTGCTCAAGCTACTTGCTTATCAATCTGTGCCATTATCAAACTATCCCTACACCTGTTAGTATGTTCAGATATTTTCCATTCACCCATTAGAGCTAGATAATGTCACCTTGTATATGTGCACGTATGTATATACTTAATGAATGCTCATGCATGTGCACGTCGTGTTTCCTACAAAATGTCAACTATTTAGTAGGCAAGAATGGCAATGCAAGCCTTAGCAAGCTCTGTGGACAAGAGGCTCCATGTGCACTGGTCAGCTTTCGCCAACTTCTGCATTGTTTGTTCATGCACAGCTCGATACTGAAGAAGGTAGAGATGCAACTTATTTAAAACCTCGTGCAAGGATCCATAAACATGCGTTTTCAGTGACAGTAATGACGGATACACCTCAACTACCGACACCTACAAGCTGCTCCTGCTGTCTGCTGTGCAGGGCTGAGAAGCTCCCTGACTCCAGCGGTTTTCGATGTGGGAAGCTAGATGCAGATTTCTATCATATAGTGTGGTCTTGCCCACGCATCACCACTTATTTGCAAGAGCTAGAGCAGGAATTGTCAGATGTCCTTGGAATTACCCTGGACCAGAGTCCAGGGATGGCTTTGTTGGGTTTACTGGAGGGGGTGTATAGTTAAATGGCAAACAGACACTCATTGGACTGGCTATGCTTTTGGAAAATGGAGATTGCACGCCGCTGGAATCATCCCGACCCCCAGTCTGGCAATGAGCATATGGACTTGTGAACTATGCTGGAAGAGACAATTTATGAACCATGGGGTTGCCCTGGACGCTTTAGAGGATTTGAGTGGCATGGTGGGAACATTCTGGCTTGGTTGTGTGGGTGAGGGAGGAGATCAGAGGGGGGTCCATGATGGCGGCTGGTCAATGGTTCATAAATGCTGCAAAAATGTTAGTTATCAAAAAAATAAAAAGGGAAAAAATCAAATTTAGATAGATAAAAAAGCATGAATTGTAAAGTGGAAATTCAGATCAGATACATGTCCGAAGACAGGAATATGAGTCAGGTTAAAAATTGTTCCCCCCCCCGATATGTGGAATAAGGGAACAATTATTCAGAGTAACTGGGAGGCTCTAAATTGTGAGCAATAGAATTTAAGCATGCACATTAAATCTAAATAAACAAGCAAACTAAACTGTACCCAATCATCTATCACATAACTCAAAAATATCACATCAATAGACCAGGCTTTAATAAAGAAGCAATTTCATATTTTATCTCATTGAGGATAAAGTGTATCATGCTTGTGTTTCTAAGACGAATCACAAAATTCATTGCATTTTTTAACAAAGCTTTCCAGTGGCACAGAAAAAGGATTAACAATATCAGGAAAGGAACAATAGGGAGGAAAAAGGCAAATTATTAACCAGAATGAAAATTAATATTAAAAAGGTATACCTTTCGATAGATTGCACCAATAACCGCAGTTTTAATTCTCATTCCAGTAACAAAGCAAATATGGAAATATTGATGAAGGATCAGGGTTTGCACGCATGCACTCAAAAACAGCAGCACGGTGTAAAAATATCCATGCCAGTCTGGAGCATTTTTATCATTCACAAACCTTATAAGCAACCTATGAACAAATGAAACATGACATTACTGATCAATATTAGATAGCACAAAAACATGTTCCGCCAAAGACTGAACGAAATATTTACATTGACTAAAAAATATATAATTGATAACTAAAAAAATAAAAGATGTGGATTCAATAACAAGCCTATTTCATCCAATACTCATTTCATTTTACAGTTTAATTATGCTAAAAACAGATCTTCCTTTCAACATGTTTTTAAGAGTTGCATTCCTTAAGATGACTCGAAAAATGACCACCACAGACATTTTAGGAGACAACAAGTGAGGATGATTAAAAAAAAGTGTGATGTGTAATGTGATGAATTTTCAGTGTTTCTATCAGGTACAGAACTTAACATATCAACATTTACATAGCAGTTATCATGCTTCATTTCAATTTCTGATCTTTTAGGGCACTATATGAGGTTTCTGCTATGAGGTGAGCAAGCCAATTAAAAAAAGCTTTGAGACATCTCTAGTCCACAGTAATTCATGAAGGTAGAGCACAAACAATGAGAGCTAGGAGAGTCTGCATCCAACCAGCTTTTGCTGATGCATAGCCTAGCAACTAAGTGTGGAATTAAATATCCCTTCAAATTCTCTAAATATTTCTACCACATTGCACAATATACGTTTTTGTGTCTTAAAATCACGTGAGAATAGCATTTTCTTTAAAAATGAAATCCCCAAAAACCTGTATTTCATGGTAAGTAAACACATGGCTAACGTCAGCCACCTCACAGCAAGAGCAGAAATAATGAGTTTGCCATACAAGTCTATTGGTATAATTGAGCCACATAATAGACCTAGTATCTTGTTGAAATGCTGAACTCTAAGATTAGCAGTATTAGTATGCACATGACCCCATGATACTTTATTTCCAAGATTCTCAAAGGTTTCGTCCCCAGGTTTTCCTGAAGATCTGTTTTCTAAATGCTCCACGTTATTGTCCATCCATAATTAGTTAGGTCATTTTTTTAATTGGGCCCTTATTAATCTCAATTGCAGAAAAGGGTTCCAAATAAAGATCTTGAAGGTTTCATAACAAAATCCTGGATTTTGAAGACATTTATAGAAGCCTGCATGGAGTATTTCAAAGCTATCCTAAATTATATGATCCCAACTGCTGGGATCGAGATGCAAAACTGGGTGGGACTCTTCTACATCTTCCCACATCACAGTCTATTTTATCAAAATAACAGACAATACTGCCTGTCAAGACCACCATTCATTTTTACCTACACCATTTGTCCACATTATAGGAGGAACCCTTAATGTCCTTTATTCTTCCCTATATGAAAGGACCAAGGATTCATTCAAAGTAAGCAAGGCAAGGCCAGATACCACCCAGAGTGTGATTCTTCATCAAACTACAGAATGTACTAGTGGCATGTGGGCTTCCTGTATTAAAATGGAGTATTTATTGCGGTAGAGGAGTATAGAATCCTCTGTGCAAGTTTAAAAGCCTATGACACATTACCAAGACTGTGCCATTATTGTTGGGAGAGCCTGGGAGACAATTATAAAGGTCAACTTGTGATGGCAGAGGGGGCTTATTTTTGGATCTGCATCAGAGAATCCTATGCAAATCATTCTGGTTTGGGAGTGGACTACTTTGGGCATATTGCCACATGTTCAAAGCAGGAACAAACTATGCACATCAACTGTTAGGAACTATTAGAGAGATACTTCATGGTGAAATGAATCAATGAGGACAAGGCTTCATATCTGTTAAAAATGGACAACACATATTTAGAAGTAAGGCGGGACAAGGTTAAGAGCCTTTGCAGAACTAGTTGAAGAGTTCTGGAACTTCTGCATAAGAAAGACATTTTGGTCATGGCAGAATACCTCACAGGAAGAAATAATTCTAGTAGTGAAACGGAACTCAAGGCTCTTGATAGACTTCAGTGGATGGAAGCTGGAGTCTGAGTGTTTCGAGAGGATAATGAAGTGGGATTCACGTTGTGTGTGTGTGTGTGGGGGGGAATAGAGTTGGAAACTAGTGACAAAGATTTGGAGGTTGGAAGTGTTATCAAATTAGCGGAACTTTCCTCGGATTTTGCAATATTTGGTACCCAACTTCCAAACATTCTAAAGGACGCTCAAGGCAGGTCAGATCCTTAGATTCTGGAAGGGTAACTCCAGTAGATGACATGGTGGATATTGCCAGAGGATTACCGGAGTCTAAGGAAGATCCCACAACTTTAGAAGCCAGCTTCGACCCTTACAAGAAGGACATAGTTAAACACTACAGTGCAGGGTGGAGCAGATGGTCACGTTGGTATCTGTGCAGGAATCTAGGCACTGTGGGGGAAGATGTAGTGCACATCTAGAATTTCCAGTTGAAAACGGCTAGTAAAGGCCTGGCATTTTAAACCACCAATGCTTGTCGATCAGCTATTTCCATGGGTCACTTGCTTTGTGGTTGAGTACCTGTGGATGAACATGTGTGTAGATTACTCAAAGTCTGCCTGTCTGTTCCCCTCACGACCGAAATATATACCTCCCTCTGGGATGTGAGTTTGGTACTACACCTCCGACAGTCTTGGCAACATGACCAATTCCTAAACGGGAAGTAAATTTAAGGTAAACTGGCGATGTTGTTATGCCTTAACTCATTCAAGAGTCTCTCAGGTGTGAATGCACTTGACATATCAGCTAGGATGTTTGTACCTGAAGGGGTTACTTTTGCGGGGTCTTGAAAAATTAACTTTTAAAGAACAAAACCTAACAGTCCACTGCCCTACTTTTCCAGATAATCTAAAACTGCGTGTGGTGAGAAGCGCAAGGGCCTATGAGGAAATGACAAAAAAAGTAATCCATCCAGGCACTAGACAACAGCTGACTGCCATCCCCAAAAAACTTATAAACCAGTCTCATCTCTCACAATAGTAAGGTGGATATGTTGGGTCATAAGCATCTTGGATTACAAGAGGGGCCATGGCATCAACATCATTTTCTTTGGGGTGGAAGGTGGGCACTTGCAAAATATTTTGAATGAGGCTGACTGGTCCTCAGATTATGTTTAAGATGTGTTATGTTAGGCTAGGGTTGACGTGGCACCACTGGTAATCCACTTTAAATTTGCATAATCTGAGCTTTGGGTCCACACCTAGAATACAAACTTTCCTTGCGGTTGAGAAGGAAAGTTTTAATTCTGGTAAGAACACAGACGAGGATTAACCCACTCAGATCGCAGGACAATGTCCTCCCTCCCAGAGATAGAGAGAGCTTCAACACCGAACAGAATAAGTATATGTGTATATTGATTATATGGACAATTTTGCAATTAATTAAAGTTGATATTATTGGATTGCTTGATGTAATTGACAAGAAGTTTGAAGGATGGGTCCCACATTCTTAATCTCTATCAGTAGCAGAAGAAAACCTTATGGGTCAACCACGACACAAAGAAAGATTAAGTGCTTTTCTAGGGGACTATTTTATATGGATTGACAGGATGTCAATGTATTTGTTGTTTTCAACGACTCATGGGATTTGTAGTCCTTTCATTGTTATATGCACTGTTTATTGGTTGGTTTGAAGAGCAAAAATTGAGGTTTTTAAATGCATAATCCTCGCCTGTGCCCTCAATAGCACTATAAATGTCCTTCATCACACCTTTGAAATTTGACATTCCTCATCTCAAAGACTAAACAAGTAATACTTTCCTGGCAAATTTAAGTGGTGCTGATTAATCAAGGAAATGGAGTAAAACAGCTCAGGAAAAATACTCATCACTGTAGTGACATTAAAATATTTAGCATATCCTTAAAATCTTCAACAGTTCTCAAGTACATAAAACAGCATCAAATTAACTGTATTATCCAATTTAGCAATCAAGTAATAATGAGACAGTCAACATGCGTTTCACCTTTTCAGAGGACATTTTCAAGGCATACTTTCATTCCCTGGTGGAGGGTACCAACAGTTAATTTAGCTGATCTAACATGTCCTAGAATATCCGGTTTTAAAAAAATAAGTCATCACCCATATTCATTTCCATTCCCCTTAAATGTGGATGCCCAACAATAATTTAACTTCTCTTATACCAACATCACAAACTTTTTGCGTCTTTGAAATTATTTTTCAACACATTTTTACAATTTTATTTCATTTATGGCAGCTCAACTACCAATTCACTTTTTTTGTCTTAAATGTATCAGGGGGAAAAATACTGTGAAAAAAGAGTGAAACGAGAGGGCATGAAGTTCTCCAACCCTACAAACTGAAGTTATTGTCACCAATACGGTCTTCAGAGTGAGAAGTCTAACCGGTCAACTGCATCATCTTGAATCATGATGCTATTAATACAGCCAACACAAAATTCAAATCTCAATGAGGAACAATAAATGGAGTCAGAAAAGCAAGGAAAGCAAATAAAGCAAACCTGTCAGAAACCACACGACTAATAGCATTCTAAACAAGTAAGACTAATCTTGAAAGGCATGAAAACAGACAAGGAAGGCAAATAGATCTTCACCCTTGCAGTAGCAACAGCATGCAGTCCAAAGGGCAGCACAAATCACAAGACATTAAACAATTTGAAATATAAAGGGTTGGATCTTGTGACTCACGCTGCTGAACTAATGTTTTCCAACAAACAGTAAAAATTAATTTTGTAGTGGGCTTGCCAGCCACCAAAAGGACATCGGCAAGTATGCTATGGTACTGAGGTGAAGGACCGGACCATCCTGCTGGCTGCAAGAAAAGAGCTACCCAGTGGATGAGAGGTAGAGGGGCCTAAATGCTGAGGGTGAACATATCAGCGTGCTTATCCTCTTAGCTCAATCTCTAGTAATCAAGATGCAGAGTACTAAATCCACCTGCCCATTTCACAAGACAAAAGCAAAAATGGTAGAAACATGTATAGCAGACCGCAAGACCAGCTGAATTTGAAGGCATCCCTGCAGGAACTGAAAGGCACAAAACTGAGGACGCTCTGTGGTGAAAAGATTTTCTTCTGGAAAGCCTAAGCTAGAGAAGATCATCTCCATCATTTTGGGTTGTAGCACCCACTCGTGGTTCCCAGTTACATGAGACAGAGCATCTGCCCTCACACTAAAGATGGCGAGATAGGACACCACCAGACAAAGTCTTTGCAACCAATGCTACAGACGGAATCACCCTACAATATAGGGTCCACAACCATACATCACCCTTTCTGGTAATATAATTGTCAGTGGTGGTATTACCCAACACAATATGAATACTATGCCATGCAAAGGATGGGAGTAATACCTTAATGGCAAAGCGACCACCTGTATATTCAGCACATTTATGCGGATGCGCAACTCAATCATGACCATAGGCCTTGTGCCAATATGTTGCCCAGGGAAATGTGATCCCAGCAAAAACGCATCTGTGAACATTGTGGCTTACTGAAGGACCAAGCCCAACAAAAGATTGGAAGGAGTTATCCAGGAGTGCAGATCTATATGAACAGATTGGAAGACATACACAAGAAGCGTGAGTGCTCTGATGCTGGAGCACTGTGTCCTCCGGCACTACTGAAGCAAGCTTATCCACCCTCTAGAGCTTGGGACCACCAGATGACCCAGGTTAAATGGTCAAACAACGTTAGACTGGGAAAACTAGAACAAAGTTAAAAACCTCAGAATCATCTCCCAAATATCTAAGATCTGAGGAGGAGGAGGAGGAAAGGCCTTCAATTATGTTGTATCCAGTACCACCCCCAAGAAGAATAACCTCATTGAAGAAGAGATTGAGACTTATGAACGTTTATGGTAAAACTGAAGTCACAGAGGAGTTTCGTTATTTGCTGAAAATCTTTGACAAAAATTGTCCTTTCTGTAACCAGTGGCCAAAGTATATGCACTCCTCAGTCACGGTAAAGCCACCACAACCACCATTATGTAAATATCCCTGAAGTGACTGTGCTAGTATGCTACTGTGAACCTAAGGTAAAGTCTGTGGATGTGAAGGATTACGGCATGGAAAGAGGCGTCCTGGAGATCCAGGCATGCCAACCAATTGCCCGTGCTCAGAGCCAGCTGACCCTGGCTCAGAGAAAGCATCTTTAACTTTTGTTTTAGAAGGTACAAGTTTAAAAAATGAAGACCCAGTACTGGTCCTTCCTGGGGACAAAGTATTAAAGGAGTAGAACCGTGGGTCCCTTTCTTCAATCCGTACCACCTCAATGGCTCCATTACTTTGCAGTGCAAAGGCTTCCTTCTTCAAGTTCTGGATGTATGCCAAAAATCACATTCTGTGAGAGGAAGGTAAGGAAGGGTAGGTCGTAGTCATTTGGCTAAGCCGGATGACCATCAATCTCCCAAGGTCATCTCTAAGTTTGGTTGGAAATAAATGAGATCCCCATCCCAACTGTAAGACAATGTTTTGAGGGAGCAGGTGAGTCAGAGGTTTTAAAACAGCATAGTAGTGTAGGGATGGTAGGGACTGGATATCTGCTGCTGGGGTCCTTTACATTTGCTCGTGCCCCAAAAGGACCAGTATAGGTGATGTGTCTTGACCGGTTCAGATGGTTGCCTCTGCTGGAACTGGACTGCCCTGGGGTAGCCTTGAAACGTTCTATACAATTGATGAGTTGTCATTCTGTGGATACCTTTATGCACCAGTGAGCTAGGTCTAAAGTGCTTCAGGTAGGAGTCTGCTTTCTCCCAGAGGAGTCACTCATAACCGAAGGGCATGTTCACAAGTGTGGCATGGACATTTCTTGAAAGTCAGTGGAACACACGCAGGTCGGTCAGCATAGCATGAAGGCAGGGGCCATGGACATTGTTTGCACAAGTCGGCCCTCACTTCAGGATCTGCCCAGCCGTATCCAAACCATCACTGACCAGATATGTAAATGTAGTCTATGTGGTCTGCTAAGCGAATAACTTAGTTTGGTCAACTGTCACAGGGCATGAATATATACTGGCCTGAGAGGCATGCTGCTTTTACAATAAGGAGGGTGAAATTAAGACTATTTGGTCTGTGCAGACAAGCTTCATTGACTAACTAGAGGTGTTGTAGGAAAGGAATTCATTTGTCTCAGAGAAAGGCACTTAAACTACCATACTTTCAGGGTAAGGGTGATAAGACTAATTATGAGCTACCTAGAGCAACTGTATGGTGCTTGGTTAGCTGCCTGTCGTCCACCGAGCTTGAATAGGATTGCTTCCCTTGCTGCCATCAAAGATTTAAAAGACCCTCATTAACTGGACTAAGATGCTCCACCACTGAAAAGGAAATTCGCAAAACAGTCAAAATGTTAGCCTCTGCCTATGCACAGGGAACGGTCAGTTTCAAGGCTTCAGCTGCTTTTCGTACTGCAGTGGTAAATAAAGAATAGTAAGAGATAAGCCCATTTTGTGAAAAATTCAGGTTAATCGCATTTTGGTGGTGCAGATACAGGCTAGTAAGAGTGTTATATTGGGGGTGGAATTTACCAGCTTTCTAATCGCCATCAGCTTTCTCTCCTGCCACATGGACAATTACTTCAGACTTTGAAGGCAGACAGCAGCATTGTATTCGGCTCAAGAGGATGGCGGTTGTGCTGAGGGGTGTTAGACCTGAATAGTGGAGATCACCTGGGCAGGCTTTGATTCTTTAGCTCAGAGTCTGGAGGTAATAGAGCCAATGTGTCACAGGAGCAGGCTTCTCCTTAAGGGATGGGGTCAGCCTACAGACCTGCAAAGTGCAGGTTATCTTTTTCAATGTAGGTTGCTGAGTGATGCAGGATAATCGGGTTCCAGAGTCTTTGGCTTAAGCAAATTTGGTGCTCACGGGACACAGAGTTTGTAAGGTGACTGCAGGGCAGGTCCACTGGGCTCTCGGGGGCTGCTGGACATGCCAGTTTCTTCGCTGTAGGCAGGTCGGAGTAGGGACAGGGTGGTAGGGCTGGGCCCAAAGCCGTTGGTGCCCTCTTCTTCCTGGGTCAGCACAGCTATTTGGTCCATCTTTCTTCCTCGAATCTGAAGAGGAAAGGATTAGGTGGTAAAGAGGTATGCAGGTCGGGACCAATGGGTCCCTTCCTTGGAGTGGGTACAACCCCTATTATGCCACCCTCCAGTGGGAGGGGGCATGAGTCTCTCCCTAATTGTTGGAGTTCTCACCTCCAAGATGGAGGGGACTGAGATGCGTGATTCACCAAGTCTCCCCCACCTGAGGGGTGGGGTTAGCAAAGATGGGCGTACGTCCCTTCCTAGCTTGGTTTTTTTGCAGATTCTCCAGCATTAAGCAATGGGCAGAACTGGTGGGAGAAAGTTTGAGAGCAGAAAAAGGCAGGGACAGCTTCCAGAGGTGGGAAACCTTTGAAGCTTCCCCTTCATGGACCCAGTACATCCTGGGGGAGGAGGCATGACACCTCTGCCCAGCATGGGCTTTGTTTCGGGGCCCAGAGAGCAGAGGCTTTCTACCCAGGTGTCCAGAAACCTGTCTGGTGGTGGCAAATGGTGGGCAGCCATTCAGAAACCACACCAGGGTTGGGCATTTTTCATGGGGCATCTCTAAGATGCCCTGTGAGTGCTATTTACATTAAATTCCACACTCGCATCAGGAAGTGTTTAATGTGCTGAGAAGTTTGCTACCAAACTTCCCAGTTTAAAGAAAAGCCATATTGGAGCTGTGGAGTTCATAATGACCAGACCATATACTCTTTATGGCTTTACTACACTTACAATGTTGAAGAATGGGCTTTGACACTGTAGAGATACAGGGCTCAGGCCACTGTACCATCACCTGAGGGCTAGCGCACCCCGATAGAGGGCTGGCTTACAAAGGCCTCAGGCAGTGGGTTGCAGGCTTGGCACACAGGGATTTGTGCCATGTTGACTTCACTTTTCTCTGCACCAAAACACACAGCCTGCAAAGGCAGTGTGTAAGTGTTTAAGGTACAAGGCCTCTAAGGGTGGCACAATAAGTGCTGCAGCCCTTAGGGGCCTTCCCTGCTCACAGTGCCCTTGGTACACATGGTACCTTTTACAAGGGGCTTACCTGTTGCCAAAGATGTGCCAATTGTGGGTACAAAGGTACAGTCTTGGGAAAAACACATGCACATCAAGTCAGGTTGCATCAGATGTCTGGCAAAAGGTGGGGGAAACCATGCAAAAAGGGGCACTTTCCTATAGTAACTAAACTCTGAAGTCACCGAGCATAACCTTTTCTTTGAGGAACACTTGGACTTCTTGTGGTGCTGTTTGGGATTTTTATATGAAAATATTTTTGAGACAATTTCTTGAAGAGGGCTTTACCTCAGAGTAATGGAGAATGCTCTGGTACCTCTTTGCAGACCTAATCAACAGACTTTCTAGTGCATAGTGGCACAGGAATCGCAGGCCTGGTCTTCAACTTACAAGCATATACATGACTGAACATATAGGAGCGTCTGCGACATGTTTAGGATCCTAATATTGTTAGAGGAGACAAATCACATAGTTGCTGTCAAAATGCTGAGCAACTTAATTGGTGAAACATCAAGTGAGAGAACCAGACCACTTTGATGAGCTGAAAGAAAACAGTAACTGACAGAGTGTTTTCTGGTGCATAATATTTAGTGTTTTTCCCAATCAGCAGTGGAGTTGCTTCCGAGACCACTTCGTGCAATCTGGCAGCACTGGAGAGAAACTATTGGGGGGCGGGGGGGGGATTCCAAACCAGTGTGAAGCCTAGAAGGACAATAAATCCATAAGGTAAGACTGTGGGAGAAAATGTCCTCATCAGAAAGCAAGCATTCAATTGTGCCTTCCTGATCAAATGGCTTGATAACACAAGAATATGGTCTGTCATATCACATTTCAGCCTGAACCCAGTTTAGTATATGGGGATAAACCGACTGCAATTAGCCTTAGCTGAATGCCTATCCTCCCGTTACCCTTTGTTCTTAAAAACACTAATGGGGAATTTATAAATAACTATTTGGTTGCGTAGTGGGGGCGATCATTAAATACATTCACTTTCCATTCAGCATGTATGGTATTACATATAAAGTATAATCTCAAATTCTTAGGTTCCTTTATCAGTTGCCCTGGGTTCCATCAGGCTCTTCACATAATTTGTTATTATTGGACTTGAAAGGACCAGAGGGAGCTCTTCAAGCCAGCTCGCCTTGTCTCCGATGAAGCTAAACCTCATCAAGCAGGAAGTATTGGGCTGAACACTGCTAGGGTGCATGCAGAAACGTTTGAAAGCAGATGTCACACAGCAGAGTTTTCATTCTGATCTGCAACATTATATGAAGTTCAAGTGATTACAGCCAATCTACATACTAATATAGAGTTCCTCCTAGTTTTATTTGAAGACCATTTCATTTAAGGGCTAAAGTCTATCAATTTCAATTGAACTTAAAATCTAGTGGCCTCCATTTGCCCGTGCACAAAGGTATGTGGACACGATAGGACATTAATCGGACTGTACCCTTTGTATAAAAGGTGTACCGGACTTGAACACACCCAACCTGCATATTCACTAATTTTTAGAGGGTCAAAAATACATTAAACCCTTGTTTGAAAGGGGAGAATAAGGGCAACACAAGCAATGATGGACATTCTCTTTTCAGCATCAGCTGTGAATGACTGCTGTTGATTTAGATTTCTTTCAACACCTTCTTAGTCCATAAATAAACTGGTATTTCACTATCAATTGTGTATGTTTGCCATCAATTAAGCTCTATTCAAAACCCTCCAATTTATAAACTAATTCTTCTCAATTATGTGGCATTGCACTTTTGGTAACATTACATATCCTTTTTTCAAGTTACAGTTGTATTTGAAGTGTTATTTATAAGCGATATCGGTCTCATCTTCTAAACAAGATGGAGAATTCTCCTAAGACCTAGGTCACGCACTCTCCAACTTCTAATCTTGAAGGCTGTTACTTTCCAACTTTATCTTTAAATAAGGCGTGTCTTTCATGTCTCTGAGTTTATTGGAGAATGTTCATTTTGTGTGGGGTTTTGATTCTTTTGAACATTGGACCATTTACTTTCGTAAACTAGAGCAGCAGGTCAGAGCCCACATATGTCCAATTATCTAGATGGGTTGGAATATGCCAGGTCATAACCGCTTTACTACTATTGCCGTGTCACTCAGACCACAAAGGCTGGCCTCATTCCAGTCATCTTCCGCCTTGATCCATCTACAAGTGGCTTGTGCTTATTGGAGCATGTTAGGGAGGTCTGCAAATATCTCCTTTGTATGTGCACGCCTAATACCAAAGGCTTTATGGGTCTTTAACTACTTTGTGAATATCAATGCACATGAAACAGGAGGTAGTCACCAGAAACAGTGGCCCATGCGGTCATGTGAATTACTAAGATACTAAGAAAAGTTATTTTTTTAAACAATTTATTGGTTTTACAAATACAGGACATAAGGTTGCGGTGTATTAGGCACCCACGTAGGGGTTCATCAAAAAGACGTTTGTTTGGTCTCCATGAAGTGATTTGCAGGACATGGTCTCATGCACATGGTCGCAGTCATCCATAGCCAGGTGCGATTGAACTGTTCCAGAGGAGCATCGGCTCATTTCCATCATGTATAACCAGGAGTGCCCTTCTATCTATGAGAATGTCACTTGAATTGATAACTAACCAGGGGAAAAGTTGAGGATGGACCCTTGTAAAGGTAGAGGATGGACCCTTGTAAAGGTAGAGGATTGACCCTTGTAAAGGTAGAGGATTGACCCTTGTAAAGGTAGAGGACGGGGCAAGCAGGGGAGGGAACAAAGCCGATCGAGTTCCCTGGCAAGGCACAAACCGCTGTCTTGCCTCCTGGGCCAGCATGGACATGTGTGAGGTGCTCTCGGGCCACAGCGCAAAGTGTGAGTAACCATAGCTAGTGTGTATTGGGGGATGGGAAGGGGAGTACACCTCCAAACCCAAGAGAGTATGAGGTCCAGAGGGGCTGATGAGGTGGCCAAGCTCTGGTCCGGTCATGGGTACTGGGATAGAAACAGTGTGTTCAAGTCCCCAATGCGGTCATGGCATTGAGCTAGCGACTTGGGTAAGTTGCCTGAACTGTTTAAGGAGTGTGTCCCAGCCTGTGGATAAGGGGTGTTTGAGCAGATGGTGGGCCTCTTCATAGAGAAGGCTATCTCCTTCAGCCATCCCCCACTTAATGTCTTGTGTCATGCAGCCACCACTGTGGATGCCCTCCAGTGCATGGTCCAGATTCTTTTAGTCAGTAGAAGCGCCAAACTGGCGAAGCGTGTCCTCACCTTGTGGCTTTTCCAAAATGTAAAGCTGCCCAGAGCCCAGGCCTCCCAAGAATAGATGTCCGGTAGTGCTACAATTTCCTGCTGTGCCTCGTGTATCAAAGACCAGTATGGAGAAAGGGCTGAGCAAGACCACAGCATGTGGCGCAGGTCAGCAGTGGCTGAGCGGCAGTAGGGGCAACACAGGTGCGCATTTGAGAAGTAGTGATTAAGTTGTTTAGAGGTTAAATCGGCCCGATGGAGAATGGAAAAGGAATATGCTACTTACCAGTATGCATCTGTTCTTGGCATGTACGGCTGCTGATATTCATATCTGTGCATAGATCGCCGCCTAGTGTTGGGTCCGGATGATTGCACTTTGTTGTCCTGGAAGTGTCTTCGAAGTATCACGAGATAGGTGACTCCTCCCTTGGACTACAGTGCGCATGGGCATCCTCTCCATCCTCAGATTGTTTTTCGCCATTGTGGCAGAGATGGAGTATAGTACAGTAAGATGTCCATGCAAAGAGTGAATGCTACAGCTGCAACAGGCACCGGGGAGGCGGGTGGGCGATATGAATATCAGCAGCCCTACATGCCAAGAACAGATGCATACTGGTAAGTAACATATTCCGTTCGAGGCATGTGGGCTGCTGAATTCATATCTGTGCATAGAATGTATAGCAGTATCTCCCCTAGCGGTGGCTACCTGTGTCAGCTGCAGCAGTCTGGAAAAGAGTTTTGAGAACAGCCTGTCCTACAGCAGCTTGCTGTTTGGAATGTACATCTACACAATAGTGTTTGGTAAATGTATGTGTGGTTGACCATGTGGCTGCTCTACAAATTTCGTGTAAAGGAATATTTCCAAGGAAAGCCATGGATACCCCTAGCTTGCGTGTGGAATGCGCCCTAGGGGGAACTGTTAAGGTACGTTTTGCCTTTAAATAACATATCTGGATGCACTTAACGATCCATCTGGCAATACCTGGTTTTGAAATAGGGTTGCCTTTGTGTTGTGGTGAGAAAGCAACAAACAACTGTTTTGTCTTTCGAAATGCCTTAGTTCTATTTATATAATATAGCAGAGCTCTCTTGACATCTAGAGTATGCAAGGCCCTTTCAGCTACTGTTTGTGGGTTTTGAAAGAACACTGGCAGTTCTATGGTTTGATTTATATGGAAATGGGATACCACCTTTGGCATGAATTTAGGGTTTGTTCTGAGAACTACTCTATTTGCATGTACTTGAATGAATAGCTCTTGAATCGTTAGGGCTTGCAGCTCGCTAACTCTTCGAAGCGAAGTAATGGCAATAAGGAAAGCTCCCTTCCAAGTAAGAAATTGTAGTTCACATGTGTAGTGGTTCAAAAGGTGGTCCCATAAGTCTGGTTAAAACAATGTTCAGATTCCAGACTGGTGAAGGTGGGTGTCTTGGAGGAATTACGCGTTTAAGTCCTTCCATAAACGCTTTAATAGCTGGCACCCTAAATAGTTAAAGGTGTTGCCTGTTTTGAAGATAAGCTGCTAACGAAGCTAAATGTATCCTGATGGATGATTAGGCTAAATTGCAACGTTGTAGGTGCAAGAGATAGCAAATGATGTTTTGAGTAGAAGCATCAAGTGGGTTAATACCGTTGTTGCCACAGTAAATGACTAAACGATTCCACTTAGCTGCATAACATGCTCTGGTAGTGGGTTTTTGTGACCAGGGGGCGGGGCCACTCTCCCGGGGGCGACTCACCTCTTCCCCTCCATCCATGCTCCCCTCTTTTCGTCCATGCAGCAGCCAGTGGTCTGGAATGGGGCAGCGCCTTGGGACACATCCAGCTCGCCCGACGAGGAGGGTTGCTGTTTCTTTAACTGGACAGAGGACTTGTCAAACCACGCCCCCTGGTCAGCTGGGACCCCGGAACTAAAAGCCGAGCTGCCGGAGGTGGAGGTGTGTTCATCACCCGGAGGCGTCGTGGAGTCGAAGGAGGTCGGAGAAGAAGTGAACCAAGGAAGCAGAACCGGTGTCGAGAGCGAAGAGGAAGAGAGAACGGAGGAGGATACGAGCCCAGCTGTAGCAGAGCCAGGAGGCCAACGACAAGGCGCTTCGCCCAGCCACACTTAAAGGGAAGTGTGGCTAACCCAGGTACGGGACCGTATCGTGGGCTGGGCGGGTAGAAGAGGTTTAAAACATCCGTAGTGCACCAGTTTCCGTCATCCTCTCACTGTACCCCTTCCCCTGCTTCACACCGCCACTTCGTTGTTTACTTTGTTGCACGAGTGTTTCCCCTCACACCCACTCCCTGAGCAGTCTCAGCTCCCCAGAGCCTCAGCCTGAGTCGGTATTCTCTTTTCTTTCCATGCACCCGGCCCCCTGAGACCGACTGTCAAGACGGACGGGACTTCAGTATCCAGAAGCCCACGGGAGGGAGGAAGACCAGGAAGTGATTTCCGAAAAGAGAAGAGCTCACCAGTTCGTCGAAGCACCGAACCTCCACTGCCCTACTACCGAAATCTCCCGCAGCAGCGCAAGCGATTGTTTAAATCAATAAAACCGGCTTTGCCTGTACATCCTGAGTACTCATTTCCCTTGGTCCCGCCACAGTTTTCTTTCCTCTTTGATAATATTCATGAAGTCTGGGGGCAAGGTTAGGTATCCAAACTCTAGGATTTCAGGAGCCAGATCGCCAGGTTTAGCTGTTGCGGGTCTGGGTGTTGGATTTCTTCATGGCTCGGAGTTAGAAGATTGGGTGTGAGTCGCAGTCTTTGATGAGGCACCACTGACAGTTCTAGGAACGTTGTGTACCATGGTTGCCTCGCCCATGTTGGCGCAGTTTGCGTGCTACCAGCGGTATTAATGGAGCTGGGGGAAAAGCGTACGCAAATTTGCCTGACCAGTTCATCCATATGGCATTGCCCTGCGACTGCGGATGTGGGAACCTGGCGGCAAAGTACTGGCATTTAGCGTTTTCACTTGTGGCAAACAGATCTATCTCCGGGTGTCCCCACTTCCGGAAGAATGGTTGGAGCACCTTGGGGTGAATTTCCCATTCGTGCATCTGTTGGCTATGCCTGCTGAGCAGGTCGGCTACTTGATTGTCTTTGCCTGGGAGGTGCTCTGCCATGAGAAACATGTTCCTCTGAATGGCCCATTTCCACATTGCTTGAGCTAGGTGCGACAGCTGTGGCGAGTGTGTTCCTCCCTGTTTTTGAATGTAATACATAGCTGTCATGTTGTCCATCCGGATCAACACAGCTTTGTTGCATAAGTGTGTCTTGAACGCTTTTAGGGCTAGAAAGATCGCCATCAACTCCAGAAGGTTGATGTGCATTTTCTTTTGTTGTACAGTCCAGAGTCCCTGTACTGTGTAATGTAGGACATGGGCTCCTCATCCTAGTAGGGATGCGTCCGAGGTTAACAACATTTGTGGGACAGGCTCTTGGAACAGTCATCCCTTGCAAAGGTTTTGTGGATTCCACCAATGCAGAGAGTCGTATGCCCGACTGTTTACAAACACTAGGTCTTGTAATCGCCCCTGAGCCTGGTTCCACTGCCTTGCTAGGCACTCTTGGAGCGGACGCATATGTAGCCTGGCATGAGGGACTATGAATATGCACGAGGCCATCATGTCTATTAGTTGCATAAACACTCGAGCTGGTAATGAGTGTTGGGGTCTGAACTTTTGGATCAATGTTTGCATTCCGTTGATCCGTGCTGCATTGGGATATGCTTTTGCTGCCAGTGTATCTATCGTTGCTCCCAGGTACTGTTGGACGTTGGAGGGTTGCAGATGTGATTTTGGGTAGTTTAGCGAGAAACCTAAACTGTGCAGGAGATGGATGGTCTTTGACATGTGGTTGGCACATTGCTGGGCTGATGGCGCGTGTATTAGCCAATCGTCCAGATATGGGTACACATGGATGTGTTGCCTCCTGAGATGTGCCGCCACTGTAGCTAGGCATTTGGTGAACACTCGTGGAGCTGTTGTGACGCCAAATGGTAGGACTTTGAACTGGTAGTGCTGTCCTTGAATGGTGAACCTTAGATACTTTCTGTGAGCAGGGTGAATTGGTATATGAAAGTATGCGTCCTTGAGGTCTAGAGTTGCTAGGAAGTCTCCCTGGCGAAGCAATGGCAAGACTTGCTGGAGAGTGAGCATATGAAAATGCTGCGACAAAATGTACAGGTTGAGGGGCCTGAGGTCCAATATTGGTCTGAGAGACCCGTCATTCTTTGGAATAAGGAAGTATAGGGAGTATACTCCTGTTCCTTGATGTTGTAGTGGGAGTGGGACTGGTTCTATGGCCCCCTTTTGCAGCATACTGATGACCTCTTGCTGTAGTAGCGTTATATGTTCCTGTGACATTGGACGGTGCACGGGTGGTATGTTGGGTGGTGTTGAGGTGAGTTCTAGGCAATAGCCATGTTGGATAATTTGCCTGAGCCACTTGTCTGTAGTGATATTTAACCAGACTGGCAGAAATTGTTGTAGTCTTCCCCCGACCGGTGTTATATGGTCTGGGGGTAGTGCCAAGAAGTCACTGTTTGGTGTTAGTGGAGGATCTATTTGCATTGCCTCCATGACCTCTTCCCTTGGTATTATTACCTCTGTATCCACCCCTGTTTGTGTTCTTGTTGTATGTGGATTGCGTGTTACTTTTGTAGGAGGAGGATTGCTGTGATGTATTACTTCGCGCTCCTCCTCTATAATTGGAACGAAGAAAGGAGCCCCGGTGTTGTTGGGACTGTAGAGCTCCCATGGACTTCGCTGTTTCAGCTTCCTTTTTCATTTTGTCCAGAATTGAGTCAACTGCTGGACCAAACAAAAAGTCTGGGTTTATGGGCTGATTAAGAATAGTAGATTGTACTTCATTCTTAAAGCCTGATATGCGAAGCCATGCGTGTCGCCTCAGCAGCACGCTTGTGTTGATGGATCTGGCAGCTGTGTCTGCCGCATCTAGGGCACATTTAATTGAGGCATTTCTGATGAGCTTTCCCTCTTGTATAAGTTCATCTGCCTGATTTTTGTATGGCTCAGGTAAGTGTTGGAGAATTTCCTCTAAACTGTCATAGTGCGCCCTGTCATATCAGGCCAGCAAGGCCTGTGTATTGGCTATTCTCCATGAGTTTGCTACCTGAGCTGCTACTCTCTTGCCTGATGCCTTCAAGATATTTGACTCCTTGTCTGGAGGAGCAGCCTCTCCAGTAATTTGTGAATTTGCACGCTTTCGTGCGTTGGATACCACTAGGGAGTCTAGGGGTAGTTGCCCCCTGATGTATGTGGGATCTATAGGTGCAGCCCTATATTTCTTTTCAATTTTAGGGTTCATGACCCGTGCCCTAGCAGTGTCCTTAAAAATGTCACTTGCGTGCTTTAAGACGCCCTTCAACATGGGGAGTGTTTTCACATGTCTTTCCGATGTTGTTAATGTATCAAAGAGAAAGTCCTCTTCAATAGCATCAGAATGCATATCTACATTATGGTAGCTTGCTGCTCTATCTAGTAGAGAGTTAAAGGCTACTGTATCTTCGGTGGGTGATGGCTTGGTTGGGTATACTGCAGGGTCTGTAATGGGCAGAGTCCCTTCATTGTCTGGTTCACCTCCCCCACCCCATGGTTGTGAGTTGGGGTCTCCATATGGGTTTTGTGGATAACCAAACCCCACATCTGCATCCTGATCTTCATCTGGGTTGTACTCAGAGCGTGCAGGTGAGTTTGTGGGATGTGGAGTGGTAGGCATAGCTGGACTGATAGGCTCAAAAAGTATTGGAGAGGTAGCACAGTCTCTTTTTCTTGAGTGGAATTCTAGAAAAGTCTTCAGTAGGCAGAGGTCTTTTCTTTTTTGTGTAAACAGTCACTTTACCAGTTTTTGGGTCAATATATAGTTTTGACTGGTCTTCTGTGGAGGGGTCTGGATGGATAATCTCTTCTTCCACAGTTTTTGGCCTTGGTGCCATCGCCTTTGGTTTGACTTTTTTCGGGTCGATGCCTTTAATGGGTTTGACTGCTTTTGGTGGTTGAATTGGTTTTTGAGGTTTTTCGACAGCTTTTGTCGGTTGGACGTCTTTTGCAGGCTTCACCACCTTTTTCGGACCGAGCGGTTTGGTCGGTTCGGCAGTGTCTTTAGGCGGTAGAAGTGTTTTAGGAGCCTGCGGTTTCGGCTCGATGCCCCTTCTTGGATCGATGGGCTTCGGCTCGACCGATTTGCTTTGGTCCACCTTAGGTTTCACTTTCGGTTCAACGTTTGATTTGGGCGTAGGCCTTTTGCTTTCGTCGACCGTTTTTTTCCCTTTGTCGATAGTTGAGGCTGATTTGCTCGATTCGACGTGCTTTGTTTTGGGGGTCGAGTCGACGTGCTTTTCTTTGGGTGTCGATTCGACGTGTTTTGGCCTCGAGGTTGACTCAACGGCTTTTGACGTGGAGGTCGACTCGACGGGTTTCGTCTTCGATGTCGACTCGACGGCCTATGGCTTCGAAGGGTGTATTGGAACTGTGGCCTTCGGGTCGACGCCCTTGGGCTTAATCACCTTCGGTTCGACTACGTTCGGTCCGAAGACAGTATTGTCGACTCGTTTCGGTTTCGATGGAACCGGTGTTGTATGTCATGTCTCAGAAGGCTCTTTTTGTATGTTCTTAGCCGGGCGGTATGGCGGGGCTATAGAACCAGTATGTTGATCTTGGCTAAGGCCTGCTGGCGATGCCTAGATCCGAGTCTCTGATATCGGTGTAGTGTCTGTATGGGGCGGTGTACTCACGGTTCGCCCATTGTCGTCATCGGAGTAGTCTTCGATCGCTACAATATCTTGATCGTATTCCTCGAGATTGACGATTAGTTCCTCCTCTTCGAGGTAATATTCGGAGTCATGCTCAGAGTATTGTTCTTCGTCTTGATCAGAGTCTTCGGTGCTACCCAAGTCTTCCTCATCGTTGAAGATATTATCGGGCTCTGGTGCCGACCTCTGCATTTCTTGCCTCGCCGCCCGTCGATTCCGGATAGTCTTCTTCGACCGGAACTGGGCGCAGGCTAGGCAACTATCTTCATTGTGATCTGGAGATAGGCATTTGTTGCACACTGGATGCTTATCTGTGTAAGGGAACTTGGAGTTGCACTGTGGGCAGTATTTGAATGGATTTCGTTCCATCGACGGTCGGTCCACGTGGCGTCGAGAAGGCCTCACGGCCCGATTCGACGACCGGAGTGCAACAGGTGTTCAAAAAGTGTATCGGTACCGAGCGCTTAACAATACCGACGGATCCGAAGGCCTTTTAGCCTTTAGAAAAGTTTTTGTTGATTCTGAACTTGGAGTGCTGGAAAGTACATCTGAACCCAATGGCGGGAAAAAAACAATCGGAGGATGGAGAGGATGCCCATGCACACTGTAGTCCAAGGGAGGAGTCACCTATCTCGTGATACTTCGAAGACTCTTCCAGGACAACAAAGTGCAATCATCCGGACCCAACACTAGGCGGCGATCTATGCACAGATATGAATTCAGCAGCCCACATGCCTCGAACATCTGGATTCCCAGGCATTTAAATGTGTCCGCCAACCACTGGACCCTTGTGCCTTGTAGCCTGAACCCCGGGTCTTCCACTCCATCGCTAAATGCAAAGAGACCCGACTTGCCTGCGTTGCCCCGGAGTCCAGAGAGCTCTGCGAAGCAACCCAGCAGGCGATCTAGACTGTCCGGGATATTGCTCACATCTCTGACAAACACTAGCAGGTTGTCAGCATAGAGCGACACCTGGTGTACGCCATCCCCCAGCGGAATACCAACGGCTAGTGTCTGCCGCATGGCCGCAGCCAAGGGCTCCATGGCCAGCGCGAAGAGTAGCGGTGACAGCGGGCACCCCTGTCGGGTGCCTCCGCCCACCGCCATTGCCTCCGATATATAGGGCTCCAACCTCACGCGGACCACCGGGTTACGGTACAGAAGGTCCACCATTTGTAGGAAGTCAGTGTCTAATTCGTACTTCTCCAGTACTGACTGTAGATACCCCCACTCAAGGCTGTCAAATGCCTTTTCCAGGTCTAATACCAGGCATCCTGCTTTAGGCCAGTCCCTCGTCGCTTCCGCCGCTACCCTGAAATACCGCCTAAGGTTCAGTGATGTGGACCGCGCCGGCACAAAGCCGTTTTGATCCGGGTGTACTAAATGTGGGACCACCGGTGCTAACCGCTCTGCAAGGATTTTGGCGTATATTTTGTAATCCACATTCAGCATTGCTAGCGGACGGTACGAGCCTAGCTCTGTGGGGTCTTTGCTAGGCTTGGGCATTGACACCAAAAATGCCTCTCGTAAGGTCGGTGGGAGTCTGCCCTCGTCAATCGCTGTGTTGTACAGTTGGAGGAGCCAGGGCGCCAGGATCTCTCTGTTGGCCTTGTAATATTCAGCTGGTAGGCTATAGGGGCCCAGAGATTTCCCCGATGCCAGGGCCTGGATCTTTACCCCAACCTCCTCCAGGGTGATAAGGCACAGAGTGCCCCGTTCTGGGCGTCCGTGGCAGTGGGCAGCGCGACTAGGTCAAGGAACTCGTCCAGTGCACGTCCGGAGCCAGTACACCAGGCCGTGTACAGTCGCCTGTAATGGTCAGTCAGCGTCTGGTGAATTTCGAGATGTGTAAACCATTTCCCCTCCCCCGTGCGAATGGCTCCCATCAATGTTCCTCGGTCCGATCTTTGTACCAACCAGGCCAGAAGTCGCCCAGCCCTGTCCGCCTTAGCATGCGTCCTGGCGGTATGCGCCACATAATTGTGACATCTCAGCCTTTCCATTAGGGTCCCATGCTCCCCCCTCAATTCCCCCAGATTGACCGAGTGCTTGCCAGCCCCCTCGCCCTCCCTCTCGTATCGCAGAGGCTCTGATTCTAGTTTAGTCAGGGAATCGGACACCGTCTTGCGAATATTCCAGGTATCACCTATACAGTGTCCACGGATGGTCGCTTTATGCGCATCCCATTCCAGCAGGGGATCAGCCGCCGTCTCCGCATTGTCCTTAAAATATGCCAGGATGGCAGTGCCTGGTGAGGAGCGAAACTCAGCGTCTTAAAGTGCGGCTGGCTGCAACCTCCACATAGGTACAGGCGGCCGGTCCGCGTCCTAGCTAATCCGGAACAAGGGATTATGGTCAGAGTGCGTTCTACCCAGGTATTCTGTCGCAGCCAAGAGCGGGAGCATTGACTGGGAGCCCACTATGCGGTCCAGGCGGACATGCAGGTCATGAACTGCTGAATAGTAGGAGTATATTCTATCGGTGGGATGTTGTACCCGCCAGAGGTCATGTATTCTCCAGTGGGTAAGCCAGTCCTGCAGCGCCTGCGCATTTGACGCCACCGGCGTAGAGCGCAGCGGGGGAAAGGATAGGTCCAGGTGCGTGTCTAGCACCATGTTAAAGTCTCCACCTAGTAACCATGGGAGACCCGCGTAAGGGTGAAGGACTCGATTCAGGCTTTCCAGGAATGGTTGCTGACCCGTGTTGGGGGCGTATAGGGAACCCAATAGCACCACCTGCCCATTGAGCTTTCCCTTTGCCAGGGAGTACCTCCCCTCCTGGTCCACCTGTGTTTCCTCGCATACAAACGGGACGCCAGCTCTTACCCAAATTAGCGTGCCACGTGCATGTGCTGAATATTCTGTGCCATATATCTGGCCTCTCCAGCGCAGCCGGAGCTTTCCAAGCTCTGCTCGGGACATGTGTGTCTCTTGTAGAAGCGCGATCCCTACCCCATGTCGCAGTAGATAAGAGAAAACAGAGTAACGGCGCGCTGGGGTGTGCATGCCTCGGATGTTCCAGGTTACAATGTTAGTGCTCGCCATGTATGGTGTTGCATTGTCGCTGCGCGGGAATCGGGGGGGGTGGGGGGGGTTTGGTCCAAGCGAAGTCAGTGGACTGGTGCTCCGGGGAGAGGTCTGTATGTCGCTCCTGTATCTTGTAACCAACATTCAGCAATGGAACATATGGGGCGAATACCCAACGGGGCATACGTCCAAACGAAATGTGTCTGTCCCTCAGTGGGTCGTATTCTCAGCGCAGTGTTCGCGCGGTGAGATGTGTAGCCAGCAATGTAGTGAGGTTGCTCCCTCATTCTGGGCCTGTGAGTGTCTAAGAGGTGCTCAAAGGATAACCAACGTGCTGGACACGTAATTATTCTCCCCCCTGCCCCTCCCCCCCCTGACTCGGGCCAGCTCCTTGGCTTTTTGTCCGTCCCCCAGAGCTAGCATTGCCTGTCCGCAGGTTGGAACGCTCCCCCAGGACCCAGGTGGTGCACCCTCCCCGCGTGGCATCCGCACTGCAGAGTCAGCATCCCACCCGAACAGTGCATTGCCTGGCAATCAGGCAAAGGATATAGTGCTCAATGTCGGATAGGTAGGGTCTGCAGTTCAATCACTAGAGACTCTCTCACAGTCACATCAGGAGATCCGCTGTCTGTGGTGTCACCACTGGCAGGCTGATTTCTTCTGACAGCACTGTGGACGGAGAGGACGAACCGCTTGCATCCACGTCACTCTATTGCCGGACTTCGAAGCGGTCGGTGCTATTGGCCGTTCCCAATGTCGCAACTGCCTCTAGCGCTTCCTGCCTCTCCTGCCGCATCCGCTCTGGGCTTGGGGCAGCCTGGCCCGATTCTGCGCTCTGTCTGGCTCTCCTCTTCCTCCTCCGCCTCCTGGATTGTTGCTCTTGCCAGCCGCCGACCTCCGGACCCGTGGGCCTCGTCCCTGACCACTGCCCAGTCTCCTCTAGCCAGTCCCAAACGTCTGACGGGGCCTCAAAGAAGCGCGTGCCCTCCTTGGTGACCACTCAGAGGCGCGAGGGGAACAGCAAGGAGTAAGGTAGTTCCAACTCTCACGGCTGCCGCTTCACCGCCATATACGTGCTTTTTCGCTTCTGGACTGTCGCTGTGTAGTCTGTAAAGAACATCACTCGGCTGTTGCCCACCTTGAGATCAGCCAGTCTCCGGGTTTCGCGGAGCACCACGTCTCGGTCCCGATAGTTGAGGAGTTTAAAGAGAAATGGGCGAGGCCGTGCCCGGGTCGCTGAGCCTGCGCTGGTACTCTGTGTGCCCTCTCTACTACAAAAAGCACGGAAAGCGTCCCAGGTGGCAGGAGTTCTTGCAGCCACCTTTCCGTGTATTTCTCGGGGTTCTTCCCCTCCTCTCCCTCCGGCAGGCCAACCACCCAGACGTTGGTGCGCCGGGAGCGCCCTTCCGCATCCTCGGCTTGGTCTTCTAGCACCTTGACCCTATCCACCAGATCTTGGAGCACTGTGGCATGACTGCGCACCACGGGTTGCAGTTCTTGGATGGACTGGCGTTGGGCGGTGACCGCCTCAGACAGCTTACGGTGATTTACATGCAGCAGCGTGAAATCCGACGTGACTTTATCTATCCGCGCTTCAAGGGGTGTTTTGGTTTGCACCAGGGTGGTTCCAATACGTTCCACCGCCACCAAAACAGTGTCCATCTTAGCTGCCAGCATTGTTGTGAGCGCCGAGTCCTCCCTGCTCCTCTCCTGCGGTGGGCCCGTGTCGCCCGCCGCCTGCTGCTGTTGCTTTGGCTTGTCCCTTAACCTCCAAATCGCCAGCTGCTACGCCGTTGGCATCAATGTGCAGTTTCGGTGTACCAGTATGTAAAGGAGGGCGCCCCACCAATCCCGGTATCGCCGCCTCAGCCGCTAAGGGGGACCCACTCAGGATAGGCCGCCCCTGCCAGTTGGCCAGCTCCGGATATTTGCTGTGCGGGATTCCTTCTGGTCCAGCGCAGTTGTCGCTATCCTGTGCTCCCCCCTTCGTTGTTCGGCGCCGCTTTATTAGCGCTCCTGTGTGTGACTCGCGCCTGCCGTCGAGTCAGTGTCTGGCACTATACTAAGAGGCCCCCCCCCACTGTTTGTCAGCTCAGTCCTGGGACCGAGGAGTGTGGGTCAGCGCAGGCCAAAACTGCTCACAAGGCACTGTATGAGGTGTGGCCAGATGAAGTTGACAGCTGCTGCTCCAGCTATGTCTTAGCCTACTAGCTCCTCCTGCGCTCAACTGGCACTGGCCTACAATGCCCCTCTGTATGCAGAGTCGGGCCAGTGTGGTGATGACAGCAAAAGTCTTAGCACCGCTTCGCAACCATGTTCTGAGGGGGTAAGAAAAAGGAAGGGGCGCCCCCTCGAGCTAAGTTCGGTCTTGAGCTCGGACACAGATGTGGGGTGGCAAGTGAGGGCCCCTCCAGCCGCCGGCGCCCCTACCAGCGGGCACGTTATCAGCAGGCTTCGTGGGTGAGGAGCGGACAGCATATTTCAGGGTGTCCTGCAGGCCGCCATGTTAGGGCCAGGCTGTGGTGCAATCACCGGTACTGCAGCGCTTCGCAATCAGGCACCCACCTTCAGAGAGTCTGTGTGCCGTTCACGACCTCAATCAGCAGTCTGCCGCGAGTCCAGAGCGGCTTCATAGGGCTGGGGAACACGCCTCTTCAGTCTCCGAGGGGTCTCAGACTTAAACCGGGCGAGTCAGAAGTGCGGCGCCATTTTGCGGAGATCACCCCTCGCAGAAGCTCAGGCTGTGGGTGATTGCCGGGCGTCCCAGGTGAGGTGCGTCGCTTGGTCCAAGCAGCCTGCATGTGCGTGTATGCACCCCGCTGAGGGCTTAGAGGGCCGCCGCGGGTCATGTTCTGCCGCCCAGCCCTCCCAGGGCCCGCTTTGCCGAGGCCTCTGGTTCGCCTCCGGGCTCGGGCTCACCTCCTCTCGCTGCCCAGCTGGATCTCTCCTCGCGTCGCCTGCCTCAGGGCCTTGCACCCCCCGGTGCTGGCCGCTCACACCTGATGATTGGAGCGCCGGGCCCTGGCCAGTTCTGCCCCCTCTCGCCGCGGTTTCCGCCTCGTCCTCAAGGCCTCCGGATCGACCAGGCGGTGGGTGATTTTCGCGCCTCCAGTGACTGTCGCTGTGCCACTGCTCAGTCCCCGACTCTCCGTTACTGCCGCTCCTTGACTCAGTGGCCTCCTTGTATTCTAGCTCACTAGCCCAGCTCGGTCCCGTCTGCGTGGGAGCACCTCTGCAGGATAATTCCAGGATAATGAAGGCCCCGTGGACGGAGCCTTACCAAAACCCGACCGCCATGTTAGGCTGCTGGCCACGCCCCCAGACTAACTTCTATCTTGATCTTGCATAAATACATACATGCACAGATGATGTAATTTCTACATGAAGAGAGTAAGTGACATAACCCTACCCCTCCAGGACATATTAAGAATAACGGGTGAAAGTTTAATTGTTTTTAACATTGAAAGGGAAACAGATACCTATGCTAACCTAGCAAACATACAAAAAATTGTGTAGTTTAATGTGATATATAAATAGTGTTACACTTGCACCAATAAAATAAAAATACATTAATAGACAGTACATGAAAGGCGAGGTAAAACTTACTTCAATATTTCTGGCCCAGCAAACATCATGATGTCATGAATAGCTTTGAACAGGAAACTCATGAGAAAATAAGGTCCAAAGGTTTTATATAGCACCTTAAACAAGGAGGGCTCTACAATCTTTGGAGGGGGTCTTACAATTAAAGCCTCTGCCTCTTCGGTCACGTCACAGTTGGAATTACCTCTTTTCTCATTTTTTTGGGGCGAATAAACCATTTTTAATGGTTGTCTGAAAGAAAAACAAAAAAAGTCTATTTTTACACTATTATACTAAACCTTCGCATGCTACACCAGGACCTAAACAATATAACCTTTCAGGACTTGTTGCAACACAATTGTCTTTAGTAAGTGTTTACAATTTGAATATTTACAAATTACAGGTCAGCAGGTTCTAAAAATGCATTTTACATTAAAACCTAAATGCCACAAAGGCTTAGAAAATATCTAGGCTTTAGTATAATTATGTTAAAGTTCAGTTTTACAAAGAGCAAACAAGCATTTGCAATACAATAGTGCTCACATTTACACAAGTTTGAGCTATTTGCATTGTAAATGACAATTCCTTTTATTTATGTGATGTTTTTAAAAACAAATAAAAGGCATTGTCATTTACAATGCTAATAATTTAAAGGCGTGTGACAGCCTTTTTTTTTTTTAAAGATAAAGTGCTGAAAAATCAGATCTCGCTAAGGTGACCCATGTAGGCATAAACAAATCACATGTACTAAATAAAAGTGAAAGGCCTCATTGCATGCTGAATGTTGAAGGAAAGCATGTTGCAGAAAAACACGTCGTGCCTACAGTACCAGAAACTCATAAAAGAAAGGAACATGCTACTTAGCAGTATGCATCTGTTCTTGGCATGTAAAGCTGCAGATTCTCACACTTCGCATTAGATCGCCATCTGGTGTTGGGCTCGGATGCTTGCACATTGTTGTCTTGGAAGAAGTCTTTGGGGTCACGAGATAGGTGAATCCTCCCTTGGATGATAGTGCGTATGGGCATCGACTCCATCTTTAAATTGTTTTTTGCCATGATGGGAAATGATGGAGTTAGTAGAAACAGAAAAGATGTCCATGTGTGTATATCTAAATAAGATAGAACTACAAAAGATACAGGTCCTGGGGAGGTGGGTTGGCGTGTGAGAATCTGCAGCTCTACATGCCAAGAACAGATGCATACTGGTAAGTAACATTTTCCGTTTGAGACATATGAGCTGCAGATCTCACACTTATTATAGACTATACAGCAGTATCTCCCCTAGTGGTGGTCACCTTTATCTGTTGCAGTAGTTTGAAAAAGAGTTTTAAGACCAGCTTGGCCCATAGAAGCTTGCTGCTTGGCTTGCACATCCACACAGTAGTGTTTAGTGAAGGTGTGAGTTGTAGACCATGTTGCTGCCTTACAGATGTCTTCTAGGGGAATGTTCCCTAAGAATGCCATAGAGGCCCCTAATTTGCGTGTAGAGTGCGCTCTAGGGGGAACTGTTACGGTGCATTTTGCTTTTTGGTAGCATATCTGGATACATTTTACTATCTACCTTGCAATTCCAGCTTTGGAGATGGGATTACCCTTATGTGGTGGGGAAAAGTCTGCCAACAATTGTTTTGTGAAACGGTTTTGTTCTGTCAATGTAATAAAGCAGTGCTCTTTTGACATCTACGGTATGTCGAGCTCTTTCTGCTACGGAGTCTGGGTTTTGAAAAAACACTGGTAACTCCACTGATTGGTTAAAATTAAATGGGGAGATGACTTTAGGAAGGAATTTTGGGTTTGTTCTAAGAACTACCTGGTTACGATGTAATTGTAAGAATGGCTCTTGTATGGTTAAAGCCTTGATCTCACTTACTCTTCTTTAGAATCAAACATTTTATTAAGCGGCCAAGCATCACTGTACACAGCCCAGCTGCCTACATCAACTCGCCGACAGGGCGTACTCCCATGAGAATCGTAGACAGCGTCTTGGCCTACAACCCAGAGGTCGGCCCCGCGTATCTGTGGTAGCATCATCACCCCACCGGATGCAACATTTCCGCAATTTTTAAAAGGTGAAGAGTCCAAGGAGAACAGGAAGAAAAAAAAAAGAAAAACATGACCAACTACCTCTTCCCCCACCCACTCTTCCCTACAACCCCCCCCCCCGCCGGCCCCCCCTACCCATCCCAGCCCACCCCACTCCACACCAGACCAAGCCAGGAACAACCATCTCAGAGGCTCCCCCTTTCCTTGGTGTGCAGCTCCCAAAGTCTCAACTGCACGTTGTAGCTCCGACCGGCTCTAGAGGGATAAGCTGAATTTGCAAATATTTCGGGCATGTCACTTCCCAAAGGTCTTTGGACAAAAGCTGCAAAAATGGCGCCCATAGGGTAGCATATTCCGATCCCCTTCCATCCATACCCAGGGACAGGCGTTCCATAGCAAGGGTGTGCCACAAACGCTGTCCGGCACCGCCTGAGAGCCCCACCGTGCCAACAGCACCTGCCTCGCAGCCAGCAGTGCCAGCGCCAGTTGCCGGCCAACAATCGAGCGGAATGGGAAATATTTAGGATAAGGCAGCCCAAGTAGTGTGTGTTCAGGGAGTCGGGGCAATGTTATCTTGAACGCACTGTCCAACTCATCAAGCACCATCGTCCAGTAGCGTTCTAATTTCGGGCAGCGCCACAGCAAGTGTGTCAGATTCCCAGACATCCCGCACCCCCTCCAACAGAGACCTGATTTAGCTTTATCCCACTGTGTGACGCGCGCTGATGTATAGTACCGGATGTATGATGGTACAACGCGTACCGTCACAACGCATCCCTTTACCACGCATCCCTTACAACGCAAGTCGTTACCACGACTTGCGTTGGGGCGCGGATTTCGAATAGTATAATTTACTATTCTAACACCAGTCCCCGTGGACCCTAGGGAAGGTGTTGGGATAGTAAATTTACTATTTTTAATCCTTTAGCGCCCTCCAGCGCAAGTCGTGGTAACGACTTGCGTTGTAAGGGATGCGTGCTAAAGGTACTGCGTTGTAAAAACTTCGTGGTAAACGATGTTTACCATAGTACCAGTATGTCGCTGTTTTATATGCTGATCAATTTGTGGAAGTCTGTATATAACAGCTTCACCAATCGTCGTGACTGAAAATCGATAATGGCGGACGGTGCCGGCAGACTGTGGTTAACCGGGTTAGATCTCCAGACGAATTTTTGACGTACTGTGAGAAGCGATCGCGCTACTACATTCCAGCTCCGGCATTGTTCCGGCTGAAGGGCATTATCCTGTCGGCATCGACCACTTGTCACTCGTGACGATCCGCAAAGCTGTTAACCACAGTCTGCCGGCACCGTCCGCCATTATCGATTTTCAGTCACGACGATTGGTGAAGCTGTTATATACAGACTTCCACAAATTGATTACTACCACAGTGTACCCGGCTGGGCACACTAAGTTGTTTTGACCTTTCCCTATCACGCATGGGCTGCTAGATGTGTATTCACACACTGCGAGATGTCCCCCAACGACCAGTCCTGACGAGAACACTATTCTTCCGTGTCGAAACGCCGTCGACGCTATTGGGAATGAACCACGCAAGACAGTGCCTATAAACAGAGATAGCCACTGTACTAATCATTCATTGTATTACTGCCCTTGGTCAATTTCCAGTTTCCTGTACATATCCCTAGTAGAAACCTGTAGATATTCACTTACTGTCACTGATTTATAATTTGGTTCTCACACAAAACACGAGACACACTGCACTTGTTTCACTTTACTATGTGTATAAATTGTATACTAATGATGAAATCAATGTTTTGAAATACAAAAACCTTGATACAAACAGCCTGTATTGTGAGCCTTGCTTCTCCCCTCGGCATCCCCTGTCAAACCCTCTACTGTTCCTTGAAAATTGCTATTACGCTTTCTATTGACTTTGCATTGTACAAATTTTATACCGCAAGAACCATTGTTTTTCCTTGATAAACTAAGCGCCCTGGTTCCGTTGCGAGTAGGGTTCCCTTGTTCTTCCCCTGTGAGCGATGGAAGACCGGCAACGAACGCCTAGGGGGAAAATCAGGGCTGTCCACAATCGGCGTCATAGGCGAGGGGAAGGAGGTCCATCCCTTACGCAGCGCCAGCTGGTCCCAAGCCCGTAGTGTCGGGGAGGTCACCGGGGAGGAGTGCAACCCCCACGCACTATGTCTACACGGCAACCATAGCTCTCTCCAGATATTGCAACCCGCCACCATTTGATCCATGAAGAGCCAATGTTTACTGAACATGGGCCTATTCCATTCTACTATATAGCGCAGGCAGGATGCCTGAAAGTATGCCGCGAGTTGCGGAAAGCCCAGGCCTCCAGCCGCCTTCAGGGGACGTGGTCACCGTGAACATCGCCCGTGGTAGTTTATTGTTCCATAAGAACTTATTGAGCAGCACCTGGAGTTTCTGCAACATGCCCTTCGGTGGCATCAGCGGCAACATCTGAAACATATAAAGGATTCTAGGGAGGATTGTCATCTTAACGGCAGCTAGTCTACCAAACCACGCCAGATTCAGGCGGGACCAATCCGATAAGGACTTAGAGACCTGCTCAGCCCAGCGTAATTCAGGGAGAGCGTTCTAGGCGAATACCAAGATACGTAATGTCGGACAATGTGTCCATTGAAAAACGAAGTCCCTCTGCAGATCTGCCACATCAGCAAGCGGGACCGATACATTCAGGATTTGGGATTTGGAGAAGTTGACCTTAAACCCCGGCGCTTTGGGGAAGGCTTGAATCTCCGCTGACAAGTGCCGCAGGGAGGGGTAGGGATCCCGCAGTGCCAAGATAACATCATCTGCGTATAAACTTATTTTATGCTCGTGCGCACCGAAGCGGATGCCGGTGATATCGGGTTGGGACCGAATACGCTGGGCAAATGGCTCCATATAAAACACGAAGAGGAGCGGCGAGAGGGGGCACCCCTGCCGCGTCCCGCTGGCAATGGGGAAGGATGCCGATTTGCAACCATTGACTCGTACCACCGCTCTGGGAGTTGCGTAGAGGCATTGGACCCAGCGTAAGAAGTTATCACCCAAGCCAAATGCTCTCAGCACCTCGAAAAGGAACCCCCAATCTACTCGGTCGAAGGCTTTCTCCGCATCGATGGAAAGCAGAAAAGCCTGCGCCTTCGACCGATGCACCAAATCCAACAGATGGAGCAGCCTCTTAGAATTATCACTGCCCTGCCTGGTGGGAATGAAGCCCGCCTGGTAAGCGTCAATCACCCCGTCCATGAGAGGGCTAAGGCGCGCAGCTAGTATTCCCGCAAACAGCTTAGCATCTATATTCAAGAGCGAGATCGGCCTGTAAGAGCTGCATTCAGCAGGGTCCTTCCCAGGCTTGAGGATGACCGGGATGGCCGCGTCAGACATAGAAGGAGTGACCGCTCCGGTGTCAAGAAAGGAGTTGAAGAGCCGGGTTAAAAAGGGGGCCAGTTACCTGCAAAACGTTTTATAAAAAATGGCAGAGAACCCATCGGGCCCGGGAGACTTGGCCAGCTTAAGTTGAGAAATGGCCGAAATGACCTCCTCCATGCGAATCTCTGCCTCCAACACCTCAGCTGAATCAGGGCGCAGGGGCGTGATACCAGCTGTTGCGATATATTGCTTTATGTCTGCAGGCGCCGCACTCTCTCCTGTGTACAGTGACTGGTAAAAGTGGTGAAAGGAGTCAACAATTTCCGCATCGTTGGTACGGGACGTCGCCCGATGATCCCTGATTTCGGTGATGGCCGAGGCCTGGGCCCTCGGACGTGAGCGGTGTGCCAGCATCCTGCCTCCTTTATCTCCACACAGATAGAATTTGTGGCGCAGGAAGGCGTATTCTGCCCTGGCAAGGTCCAGATGCTTAAGCATGCGTCTTTGTTTCTAGTTCTCTCCACACCCTAGGTACGCCTGTCCTCTTATGGATTGCTTCCAGTCCCCGCACTTGTTATGTTATTCTGAACTTTTAAGCGCACGGGCACCCAAGGGTTTCAGGCGCTGGCGGTAAGGAAAGAATGGTAGCAGTTAACCTATCCCGAGGCTTGCTTGAATAGCCAGGTCTTCAAGGCGCCCCGGAACTCCATGAGGTTGGTGCATTTTCTGAGCGACAGGGGAAAAGAGTTCCACACCTTTGGGGCGAGGAAAGCGAAGCGACATCCACCGTGACGCTTCCGTTTAAAGGAGGGTAGGGTAAGAAGAGACAGATGGGCAGAGTGGAGCTTGCGAGTAGGCTCATGCTTGATGATTAAGTTGTTAATAAACATGGGGCTTTTCCAGAGGAGAGCCTTGAAGGCCAAGCATCCCACTTTAAAGATTACCCGTTGGGCTATGGGTAACCAGTGGAGAGAGGTCAGCAGTGGTTTCGCCGAGCTCCCCCCCCGCGGTTCTTGAAGATCAGTCTTGCCGCTTGGTTTTGCACAATTTGCAAGCGTTTCGACAAGAACAGGGGGAGGCCTAGATAAATAGAGTTAGAGAAGTCCAGTCGGGACAGGACTAAGGCGAGTACCACTTGAATGAGCGCTGAGTGGGTGAGAAGATGAGCGATTTTTCTGATATTGCAGAGTTGATGGAAGCTGGCAGAAATCACAGCTCCCACTTGGCCTTTTAGGGAGAGGTCAGAGTTTAAGGTGATCCCGAGGCTTTTCACCGAGAGAGAGAGGGGGAGGGAGGAGATCCCATTGTCGACGGCCAGTAATGGGGGCCCCAGCTGACCGAGCTTTTGCCCGGGAGTACCAGCTCGGTCTTCCCTGGATTGAGTTTTAGGTGGTTCAGCTCCATCCACCGTTGGATGTGCAGCATGGTCGCCTGGAATTCCGTGGCGGAGTCAGTTGAATCCAGTGGGAAAATTAGCTGCAGGTCGTCAGCATAGTTATAGATCGTTACCCTCCTGTTCTTCAGGAAATATGAAAAAAGGGGTTTGAGATATAAATTGAACAGGAGGGGGGGGACAGTGACCAGCCTTGCGGGACACCGCAGGTGGTAGGTAATTTGGATGCGGTAAAGTTTCCGAGTTTGACTGCCTGGGTCCGGTTACTCAGGAATGATTGAACCCAGCCGAGAGCCGGGCCACGCAGCCCGGCTTGTTCGACACGGTGTAATAAGATGGTATGATCCACCGTGTCGAACGCTGCCGACAGGTCCAGGAGCACCAAGGCCTGATTTATACCCCTGTCGGCATTGGCCCTCATAGTGTCCATGACTGCGAGGATCACGGCTTCGGTTGAGTGCGCCTGACGGAAGCCGGCTTGGTTGGGCTCCAAATAATCCGATGTTTCGATGAAATTGGAGATGCAGCTGGCCATGTGGGCTTCCAAGATCTTTGCTCCAAAAGGGAGAAGGGATATGGGACGATAATTAGAGAGATTAGCCGGTTCGGTGCCCGTTTTTTTAATTAACGGAACCAACGTTGCATTTTTAAACGCGGTAGAGACCAATCCCTGTGCAAGTGACTCATTCAAAAGGGGGAGAATGCCTTGCGGGAGTGCTGAGAAAACATCCCTTAGGACATAGGGGGGCAGCAGTCATTAGGTGAACCGGACTTCACTCGATTCATCGGTTCCACTAACCGAGGCTGATCAATTGGAGAGAAAGCCTCGAGTTCGGATGGGTTTCTACAGCTGTCCTCGATAGCTGCCGTGCTAGGCCTTTCCGGGATGCTTTCTTTTATGGTAGCTATCTTATCCATGAAAAAATTATTAAGCTGATTGCAGAGCTCTTGCGTAGGGGCTTGGGGGGGGAGAAGTTCTAACATCGTTGCAGAGATCGTTCACAACCCTAAAAAATTCTCTAGATTTGTTGTTAGCGTTCAAGATTTTCTCAGAGAAAAATGGTGCCTTAGTAGTTAAAATGGAATTCTTGTAGTTCCTGCGGGCGGCCGTGTATGACGCTCTGTCCACCTCTGAATACCCATGTCTCCATTTCCTCTCATATTGGCGCAGTTCTAATTTTTGTTTCTTCAAGTCTGCCGTGAACCACCTATGAGCATCCATGCGACGGGCAAGGGAGAATTTAGAGAGAGGTACATGCTCTTTACAGGCTTCCGAGAGCCAGTTAGAGATATCTTTTTCCATACGATTGATGTCGTGAGAAGGCGCTGGGATGGATGTGGACAGGGAAGACAGGAAATCTTGATTATTTAGTGATCTCCATTTCCTTACTACCCCTCCCGCTGGAATAAAGGCTTTCGGATGGCCGTGTAGAGTGCAGGAAAATTGGATTAGATAGTGATCAGACCAAATGCAGGGGGTTGCCGTCGGGATAGACAGAGGGACATT
The DNA here is from genome assembly GCF_964261635.1 of Lissotriton helveticus. Taxonomy (NCBI): domain Eukaryota; kingdom Metazoa; phylum Chordata; class Amphibia; order Caudata; family Salamandridae; genus Lissotriton; species Lissotriton helveticus. Next base: position 656,682,455 of record NC_136071.1, read on the forward strand.
ATGGGACCAAATTTGGTCCAGGATGTGTCCTTTTTGGTGGGTGGGGGTCAGGACTGATTGAGAAAAGTCCAAATGGAGGAGGAGCTCAGAGAGCTCAATGGCCTGGGGCCCTGCCGCAGGGTCATTAAACCAATAGTTCAAATCCCTAATCAGCATTACTTTGTCATAATTGACAACTAGGCCAGCCATTTGTTCGCTCAAGGAGATCGGGAAGGTGGGCATGACCTTGGGGGGGGGGGGGGCGATAGATCAATGCCAGCACCATGGTTCCCATGTCTGTATCGGTTTTAGTTAAGAGGATTTCAGTATCCGGTAGGTCAAGGGAGGGTAAAGTAGTAAACATAACGCCACCCCCTAGCTTTCCTGAATCTCTATTCACTGATAGTATATAATAATCTGCCGGGAGAGCGGCTAGGACATCCGGTAGGGAGTCTTGAGTAAGCCAAGTTTCAGTAATGAGTAGCATGTCCGGTCGGTCTGAGTTAAGAAGTAGAAAAATATCAAGTTGGTGTTTTACCAAGGACCGCGTGTTCAAATATAGGCAGCGAAACGTGAAGTCCTTAGATGTTAGGATTTTACTAATAGAGAGGGATGATTTGTCAGGAGGGGCCTGGCCTGGCTGGGGGAGGCAGATGTTATTGGCCGTAAGGCAGGATCGAGTGACCTGGTCCAGGCTAGGGAGGCAAGAGTGTTGTAAGGAGCGAAGTTCCATAGAAGGGTAACTAAGATTTTCGCCATACTGCCTAGTCCCTAGACCCGTCCTGGCGCGCACTGGCGCAGACGGGCTTGCCTTTGGCACGCCTTCGGCGCGCCCGCTGCGCTCGTCCGCTGCGCGTCCCGGGGATGCACATTGTTTATAGGGAAAGTTGGCGGGGGCGTGGCCTGTTGGCAGTGGGCGTGGCCAGTGGCCTCTGGGGAATGGCGGCAAGAATGTTGTGACCCGCGGCAGCGATACGATCAGCTGCGCGGGGATGCCCAGTAAGTGATGATCAGAAGTACATGTGCCCAGGGTGGAGAGAGTAAGTGGATAAAAACACAATATACAATCAATTTTAAAAGTAAAATACTAGCATTCTCCCGGCTTCCGCCTCAGGAGATAGGTTTTCCTCTGGCTGGCTGGCTGGTTTTCACTCTCCAACTCCCCTCGTTTCTCCCTACGCAACTTAGCATACGTGGCCGCTAGCGCAATGAAGTCCCCTCTGACCACTAACTTCAACGCCTCCCAGATTGAAGCTATCGCAGTGTCCCCCACCGTGTTTTCAGCTAAGTAGTGAGTGATTGTGACTCTAATTTTCTTAACTGAGTCAGTATGCAACATGGAGTCTCTAAGCCGCCAGGCAGCAGAAAGGGGTCGTGGGCTATTCAGGGAGACCTTCACCGAAAGGAGCGCATGGTCAGAAAGTGGGTGAGGGGCAATGTCGGCCTCAAAGGTGTGGTAGCAGGGCCGGTGTGGCCAGGAACTGGTCCAAACGCGCATATGTCTTGTGCGCTGCGGAATAATATGTATAGTCTCGCTCTTGGGGGTGCTGCAAGCGCCACACATCATGGAGCCCCCCCTCCGTTAGCCATTGCTTCCCTTCCTGAGACCAGGTGACGGTGTGGGGACACCCTGTTTTCTGATCTGTCTAACCCCCCCATCCATCACAAGATTAAGGTCCCCACCAATCAATATGAGCGCATCGGGGGAAGCAAGCACCTGCGCCAAGGCCGTGCGCAGGAAAGACTCCTGTTGGGTATTCGGGGCGTAAAGGGACCAAATGGTGAAAATCGTGTCCCCCCACTGAACCTGCACCGCCAGAAACCTCCCTTTAATATCCACAAGCTGGGCTAAGACTTTGCATCGCACACGAGAGCTAAACAGCAGCGCAACTCCATTCTTCTTAGTGGGGCTAGACGACCAAAGCTGCAAGGGGTAACGCTTGTCCCGCATGCGTTGGACATCTTTAGGGAGGAGGTGAGTTTTTTTGCAGGAGACACACGTCCCCATCTGCATTCTCAAGTAGTGACAGAACCACAGAGCGCTTCACAGGATTGTTGAGCCCACGAACATTAAGGCTCACCACTTTCAACTCCCTAGACATGACACCACCAGGAGGAGATGGACGCTATCGTGCTAGTCCCCGCCAGCCATGAGCAAAGTGTAACATGCCAACCAAGCACCCTGGTCCTGCTCTCAGCCTCTCCCCCCCCCCCCCCCCCCCCAACAGCCCCACCCTCGGACTGACCTCCCAGGCACCCCCCAGGCACCCTCACATAGCGGGCAGGAGAGAGCCACACCCCGTACTCTTCCAAAAGCCCCCTATATCTGATGCAGAGCCCCCCCTCCCCTGAACCACCCCCGCCAGTCCCCCCCACCCCTCAAAAAACCAGTCCCTAACAGCAAAGAACAAGATAGGACAAGAAGAAAGCAACAAACGGTAGTTCGTAAAGTAGGCCCCAAAGGCAGGGGGATGTGGCACCCATCGTCATTCCTTCAATTCCCTATACGGGACTCTCTCACAATTAAGGACATAGAGTTCCAGTGATACCTGTGTGGGGTGACCCCCTCTGACGCCAGCAGTCTACCACCTCAGGGCCTCACGGGACCTTTGTACCATCGCCCGTTGCTGCTTCCGTCACTAGGGCCACGGAAGCCACCGCAGCCCCTCTCTCTTGAAGGCTCGCCGATGGGTCGGGCCTCCGTGCCGACACAGGCTTGCCAACCCTCTGCCAGTCTTAGGAACGCCGCCGACCAGTAGATGTGCCGCCGCCGCCGTCAGACTCGGGACGATCCAAGCCCAGGAGTTCCATGGCCGTTACTGGGGAACGCACCTGGACCAGTTTATTCTGCCACCGGAAGATGAGCCGAAACGGGTGCCCCAGGAGTAAGCCACATTGTGCTCCCGCAAGTGCGCTCTAACAGGCCGAAATTCTTGCCGTTTCAGCAGAGTCGATGCTGCCAAGTCTTGGAATAACAAGGGACGATGTTCCCGAAACTGCAGAGAGTTGAAGTCGCGTGCTTGCCTGAGAATCCGCTCCTTCAGCTGAAAGTCATGGACGCATACTAGTATATCAGGGGGAGGGGCCTTCGGAACCCGCGGCAGCCCAAAACGATGCACGCGGTCCATGCGTATCTCTTGTAAATCCTCTTCATTCAGGATGTGCTTAAAAAGGGCCTCCACGTACTCTAAGTCCGTTCCCTCTCCCTTCCAAGGTACTGCACGAATCCTAATATTATTGCGGCGGGACCGATTATTGGCCTGCAGGCAGCAAAGCACACACAACCCCGCCCCCTCTCACCTCCTCAGTCCCATGCCGGGTGGGTCGGGCAGGATCATCACTCCCCAGGGTTAAGCTGCACTAGGCCGCAGACAACTCCAGCGGGGGGTCCAATGCCGCACGGCATCCGACAGAGACCTTAAAGTTTTGCAAGGGTTTTGCGAGGTGGCTCGGGGCTCCCGTCCTGCAATCCCGCCACTGCTACTTCTCATCCGCCGCAGCCTCCGTGAGCCCCAGGCACCCTCTCGCCGTACCCGGGCACGCTATCACCGTCAGCCGAATCGGCGCCGCAGGGGCTCCTCTCACCCTGCCAGGAAGTCAGGCCCACCCAGGCCCAAAAGCACCTGCCTAAAGTGGGCAGCTCCGCTGGGTCTCTGCTCTCCGGGCCCGGCTCCCGCTCACTACTCTTCACCCCACAGAGCGCCGGGGATCGCCTCACTTCCCGGCACTCTCCCCACAGCCCAAAGCAAACAGGCTCCGGTCCCGCCGGCTCCCCTCCGGGCAGCTCCTCCGTTCTGCCGCAGCCATCGGCTCGTCCGCTCCAGCCGCCAGGGCCCACTCCGGCGCTTAGACTCTGCCGCGTTCCAGGCCGCTCCCCCAGCCGTGGCAAAATACCAAATCGGCGAGCGAAACAGGGCCTCCAGCCGATCCACCACAGCAATGGGGTGGCAGGCGACGAGAAATCGCCGATGAGAAGGGATCCCAAGAGGGTGCTTAACAAGGCTGAAGAACTCGTGGCGCCGGAGGGACACAGAAACACGTCCTACTCCGCCGCCATCTTGGCCACCTCACTTACTCTTCTAAGAGAAGTAATTGCAACAAGGAAAGCTACTTTCCATGTGAGTAACTGCAGTTTGCATTTGTGTAAAGGTTCACATGGGGTCCCATGAGCCTGGTGAGAACAATACTTGGGTTCCATACTGGAGAGGGTGATAACCTAGGACGAATGATTCTTTTTAGGCCCTCCATAAAGGCTTTCATTGCAGGCACTCTAAATAGTGACAAATGTTGTCTGTTTTGCAAGTAAGCAGCAAGTGCTGCTAGATGTAAACCTATGGATGAATATGCGAAATTACATCTTTTCAAGTGCAGTAAGTAGCAAATGATATTGTGGATGGAGGCATCCAGTGGATCAATGTGGTTATTGGTGCAGTAAATGGCAAATCTTTTCCATTTTGCAGCATAGCAAGTTCTAGTAGTAGGTCGTCTGGCTTCTTTAATGATGTTCATACAGTCCATGGTAGGTTAAGATACCCGATCTCTAGGACTTCAGGAGCCAGATCGCCAGATTCATCTGACCTGGCTGTCTGATTTCTCCATGGTTCTGCGTTAGCAGGGATAGGGACAGGCATAGTTTTTGGTGTGGAACTAGTGAGAGTTCCAGCAGTGTTGTGAAACATGGCTGGCGAGCCCATGTGGGAGCTAATAAGATTTGTTTGAGAGACTGTTGTCGGAGCTTGCGAACCACTAGTGGGAGTGGCAGAAAAGCATACGCAAATCTGCCTGACCAGTTCATCCACATCGCATTGCCCTTGGACAACAGGTGTGGAAACCTGGCGGCGAAAGTTGGGCATTTTGCGTTGTGTGTGGCGAACAGATCTATGTCTGATTGGCCCCACATTTGGGAAAATGGTAGAAGGATTTGGGGATTTAGTTCCCATTCGTGAATCTGTTGTGTTTGTCGACTTAACAGATCCGCAATCTGATTGTGAACTCCTGGAAGATTTTCGGCCAGTAGATATATATTCTGTGGGATGGCCCATCTCCAAATGTTTTGTGCAGGCTGGGACAGCTGCAGAGAATGTGTGCCTACTTGTTTTTTGTATGCAGTACATGGCTGTCATGTTGTCCGTCCGGATCAAGACAGCTTTGTTTTGTACATGTACTTGGAAAGATTTTAGTGCTAGGAATATTGCTTGTAGCTCCAGGTGATTGATGTGGAGCACTTTTTGTTGAGTTGTCCACTTGCCCAGAGTTGTATGTCCGAGGAGATGGGCTCCCCATCCTGTGAGTGATGAGTCTATTGTAAGTAGTATCTGTGGAACAGGTTAGATACATTTTTGGTGGTCCACCACTGCAGAGAGCGATGTGTGCGGTTGTCCACCAACACCAGATCTGTAAATTGTCCTTGAGCTCGATTCCGCTGATGTGCTAGCCATTGCTGTAATGGACACATTTGAAGTCTTGTATTTGGTACAATAAAATGCAAGATGTCATCATACCTATGAGTTGCCTGAACACTCTGGCTGGGAGAGTGTTGGACATGAAATGTTGTGACGAGGGCTTGTTTGCTTGCTATCCTGGCTGGACTGGGATATATTAGACCTGTGGAGGTGTTTATTGTGGCCCCCAGATATTGATGTATGCAAGAGGGCTGGAGATGCAATTGGTGTAGTTGACTGTGAACCCCAAGTTGTGCAATGTTTGAATGGTTTGAGGAGTGTGTTGAACACACTGATTGAGTGACCTGGCTTTTATTAGCCAGTTGTCTAGATATGGGAAGACATGGATCTGTTGTCTTCTGAGATGTGCCGCTACCACTGCAAGGCACTTTGTGAACACCCTGGGTGCTGTGGTGACTCCGAATGGAAGGACTTTGAATTGGTAGTGTTGTCCATCCAACACAAACCTTAGATACTTCCCGTGAGAAGGATGTATGGGAATGTGGAAGTAGGCGTCCTTGAGATCTAGTGTGGCAAGGAAGTCGCCTTGTTGCAGTAGCTAGAGCACTTGTTGGAGAGTGAATATATGAAAATTATCTGAGTGTATATATAGGTTGAGGGGCCTGATATCTAGTATTGGTCTTTGAGTCCTGTCTTTCTTGGGTATTAGGAAGTACAGCGAGTAAACCCCTGTCCCTTGATGTTGTAAGGGAACCATCTCTATTGCCGGCTTTTGAAGCAGTGAGAGAACTTCTTGTTTTAAGAGCGTAAGATGTTCTGTGGACATGGGACGCTGCTTGGATGGTGTGTGTGTGTGGGGGGGGGAAGGGGGGTAGGTGTATGTTCTAGGCAGTAACCAGACTGGATAATTGGTCTTACTCTAGGTAGGAACTGTGATAATCTCCCCCCGACTGGAGTGGGATGGCCTGGGGGGAGCGGAGGGAAGTCATTGTTTTTTGTGTTAGGGGAGGTATGAGTGTTATTCCTTCAACCTCTTCCTTTATTGTGGTTTCCTCTGGATCAGCCTCTAAAGTATCCTCTATTATGGGATGTTTGTGTAGCGGCTTTCAATGAAGATGAGGTCTGCTCTAATGTTTTTGGAGGCTCCTCTATAAAAGGAGCGATGAAAGGAGCCACGTGTTTGTGGAGACTGTAAAGCTTCCATGGACTTCACAGTCTCCGTGTCTTTCTTAATTTTTTCAAGTGCAGTGTCTACAACCGAGCCAAAAAATTGTTGTTAGTTGAACGGCTGGTTGAGGATACTTGTCTGGACTTCCTGCTTAAAGCATGAGATGCGCGGCCAGGCATGTCGTTTTAGTAGTACACTGGTATTGATTGATCTAGAGGCTGTGTCTGCTGCATCAAGTGCACATTTTATTGCCGCATTTGAAATGAGCTTGCCCTCTTGAATGAGATCATTTGCTTGTGTTTTATATTGGTCAGGCAAATGTTGTAGTAGGGTTTCTAACTGATAGTAGTGAGCCCCATCATATCTTGCAAGAAGTGCTTGTGTGTTGGCTATGCGCCAATGATTGGTCGCTAGTTATGTTATGTTATAAAAGGTTGTAAAGCGCGCAGCTGCCCCAGCGAAGGGGCGTCCCGGCGCTAAATCCAGAAGAAGGAACCAAGAGTTGAAAAACTGAGTAGGCACAATCAAGAAGGAATTTTACGGAAATTAATGAGTTTTTATGGCTTTTCTAAAGACGGACAGACTTTCCATTTCTCTAATGTGAGTTGGTAGAGCATTCCAAGCTTTTGCTGCAAGAACGCGGAAAGAGTGTCCTCCAGCTCTACTACGTTTGAACCGCGGAACTTCAACCAGGTTTTGACCAGCCGAACGTAGTGCCCGCAAGGGGACATACCAGTTCAGTAGCGTACCGAGCATCTTAGGAGTAGCCAGTCTCAAGATTTTAAACGAGATACAGAGAGTCTTAAACTGTATTCGTTGGGCTACTGGCAGCCAATGGAGCCTTCGGATGGTAGCAGAAATAGGACTAAATCTGGGCAGACCAACTAGAGCTCTGGCAGACGCATTTTGAATACGTTGCATTCGGGTGATTTCTGCATGGTTAGCACCTAGCAGCAGTGAACAGGCATAGTCCAGTCTAGATAGCACTGTGGCCTGGACAATCAGCTGCCTGGTGGCCGAATCAAAAAATTTCAGAACAGGTTTGAGGCTGTGTAAGATACCGAAGCAAGTGGCGGCAACTTTTTTTGTATGGGTAGAGAGGCTTAGGGTCGAGTCTAGCCAGACTCCCAGATTTTTCACTCCCCTCTTTGGCCCCGGGGCTTTCCCCAAAGTAGATGTCCACCAGTGGTCTCCCCACAAATGGGTGTTCCTGCCAACCAATAACACCTCTGTCTTAGCAGCTTTTAACTGAAGACAGTTAGTTGTCATCCAATCAGCCACCGCGGACAGCCCGGCTTTGAATCTGACATGGTCCCCAATCACACCTTCCGTAAGGGCGACCACCAGCTGCGTATCGTCAGCATATGAGACGATGTTGAGGTCCCATACTTTGGCGACCGCAGCAAGTGGTTGTACGTAAAGGTTGAACAGGGTGGGGCTCAAAGCCGAGCCCTGAGGGACACCCTGTTCAATAGCATGTGCCCTAGAAAGAAATGGGGGGGGGTAGAGACGCGGAAGGATCTCCCTGACAAAAAAGATCTAAACCACATAAGAGCCAGATTCGCAACCCCTGCTTCTTCGAGCCGATGGAGCAAGATCCGATGTGAGACGGTGTCAAAGGAGGGACTCAGATCCAATAGGACCAGTGCCGCCGTTTGACCCCGATCCAGAGTGGAAAGCAGATGCTCCATCATAGCCAGTAGCGCCGTCTCCGTACTATGGCCAGGACGGAACCCATGCTGAGTATCATCCAGAATGTAAGTGGTTATCAACAAGTTGGAAAGAATTGAATTTGCATGGGACTCCGCAATCTTTGCAGCCCACGGAAGCAGGGATATAGGTCTAAAATTTTCCGGCTTCAGAGGGTCCAGAGTAGGTTTTTTCAATATGGGAGAGACCCATGCCTGTTTCCATTTAGCTGGAACAATAGCCGATGAAAATGAGGAGTTAAAAAAAGACTGTGCAGTGGGGCCAGGCAACACAGAGAAGAGTCTCTAAACTGAGCCGGCTTAAGGGGGTCAGCCGGAGAGCCAGACTTAATCTTCCTAGTTAGTATGTCAAACTCCTCCCAAGACATTTCGGGAATGGCCGACAATAGGAAGGCAGGACTAGGAATCACCAAAGGGGGAGAGCTCGGTTCCCTCACTGAGGTAAACGTTTGGTATATGCACCGAATCTTCTCTACAAAAAAATGGGCAGAGCCAGCACTAGACGCGGAGCATCCTCCACACGCGGCCTGGGACCATTGCGTCCTTTTCTCCTGAAGACCTACGGCGGTAACCTCATTAAGGTATACCTCACCTATTTAGAAAACGAGTGGTAATACAAAAACCACTGAGCACTTCACAAATTGTGTGAGTAAAGCATTTTAAGTCTGTATTGTTTGTCCTGACGAATGCCCCTTAGACCCGGCTGGGCAAAATGGGGCAGAAACATGTTGACTTTGTTTAAAGTGATATCATGAGATCTAGTAACTCGGTCTGCAAATATACCCTTTGGTCTTAATAACAAACCTCATCCAATGGCAATTAAAGTTTTTATCGGGTGAAGGCTTGTTTTTTAAAAATATAACCTTTTTTTGGGGGTGTCTGTCTATATATTTCTGGACACTACTACGCTGTACCAGAGGTTGCCTCAGGCTCGAGGCTGGCATACAGCACAAATTTAGAGAATCCGATGATAATGCCACAAAGCGTATGTGGGGCGGAGAGACGATATAAACCGCAACCAAGATCAACATAGCGTTTATGAGGGTGATCTAACTGACCCACTGTACCGTAGTTACAAGTGTCCATTCTCTCACTTGATTATTTGGAACATTGATTTGGGGAATCGAATGGACAAGAATTCCTCCTCCCTACTTGGTGATTATTAGGGTAGCTGCACATTTTGAGGTGGTGTGATAGATTTAGGAAGAGAAGGATTAGAAGGAAGTATAGGAGAAGAGGGATGCATAGGTGATGTGGCAGAGTCCTTCTTTATAGGCACTGAAGGAGCAGGGGCTGTGTCTGACTTCCTTTTCCTATATGGCACAATGGTGACATGTCCTGTTTCTTGATCAATATGAATCTTTTTCTGTTTAGGATCGACAAGATCTGGCTGAAAAAGTTCCTCTTTCTCATGAACTGCTTTAGGCGCCAATTTTTTCGGTTCTGAGCAGGGTTGGTGTTGACTTTTATTGTCTTTAACCTAAGGAGGCGAGGTAGAGTCCTTAGGCGTAGGTTTCGGTTCAGAGGCTCTTGGTTTCGGAGCCGAAGCGGGATTTTTAGGCTTGGAAACGTTCGATGCCGGTTTATCCACGGGCTTTGATGTTTTCGGGGTAGCTTTATCTTTGGAGGTGGAAGGCGTTGGAACCGATTTCGGAGCCAGAATTGTTTCGGTTTTGGTGCCGAAGGTGCCGGTGGGATTGGTACATGCGGTTTGCTCGGTCCCGAGCTACTGGAAGGCTTATCTTCGGAATCGAGCCCGGAGGCGGGGCTTCTGAAGTGTGTTTTCAGTCTTGACTGGGGCCAGCAGGCGAAGTCTTGACCATTGCCTTTGGTTTTGTTGGCGGGGTCGAGGCAGTAGTACTCACTCTTTGACCGGAAGTGAAGGGGTCGTCTGAGTCTTCTGCCTCTGACACGATTTGGAGATCTTCGGAATCATCTTCTGGGACTTCTGGGACATCTGGGCCTTCGTTGAAGATGTCCACTGGTTCTGGAGCTGATCTCTGCATGGTGTGTCAACGAGCTCTTAGAATCTCGAATGGTGTTCTTCGATCGAAAGGATGCGCAGGCTCGACAGCTGGACTTGTCATGTTCAGGTGATAAGCACAGGTTGCAGACCTTGTGATGGGCCCTGTGAGGAAATTTTGCACCGCACTGGGGGCATTTCTTGAAAGTCGAAGGCCTCGATGGGTAAGCCCAACGGCCCCCTGCGTTGACTACCAGAATCAAACCGATGAAAGTTGGTCAAAGCTGAAGACGTTTGAAGCTAAGTTGTAGAGTTTATGGAAGTTTTCCTCGCGTCGAAAAGGCTTTCGAACCGTAGCACAAAAGTTGCATCAGATTGTTTTAATTATTAATCCAGTATATAAAGAAATAGGTCCATGAACTGGCACCTCCAAACCCATCTGAACACAATGCTATGTAAAGTTTCCAACTACCATTAGGAGTTTCTATTTCAAAGAAATTAATTAGCATCCATATCTATCTTATGTTCTCCCTTCTTGCCCCAAAACTCTGAAAAGTTATTCCTCTTGGCTATGCTTAATAAATGTGCATTGTCATCAAGCTAAAAAAAACGTACTGTTTTTTCTCCAACTCCAACTTTAAAGAGTTAACTCAATTATACTCTGCAACTGTTAAAATGACTCACTGACCTATTCATTTATATACTGGAATAATAATTAAAACAAGCAATAGATGGGAATGTTGCCGAAGGTAACAAACAGATATGTGATCAGATTGACCAATAGATCCACATAGATGCAGGATATGTAGGTGATACTCGTTCCCAAATACCGCACTCACAATTCACCAGCCAGTCAGACACAGGAAGACAGCACACAAGAAGGTATGGAAATTACAGCCACAATCTTTATTACATTTTTTGGGTCATTTTTTCCTTTTTCAAAGTGCATGTGCGCAGTGAAACAGACCTATGCATTTCGGCCGCTGCCTTCAACTGGGTCAGAGTTGGTGCACAGTGTCATATTTAAAGGGCAACAGCCCCCTTTCCCACATGATTAAAGCACAAGTTACTACTTGTGTAACGATATATCTGTAAGAGACGTTAGTTAGTGAAAAACTCTTATTTCCCTAAGCAACCATGCACTTTGACTTACTGTCAGAAGGGAGAGTACCACCAGATTGTGGCCCCAAACAAGAAATTTGTATAACCTTGCTTGCAGGGCAAGGATGAGTGACAAGAAGGCTGGATCAGCAGATGTAGAATGACAGCAGTGAGCTACTAGGCGAGTGACTGCTAGTGATGCGGAAGGTTTCTCCCATGCTGCTAGCACAGGTTCCAACAAAGCATCATTGAAAGGAAGAAGGATCTCAGATGAGGCTGTTAGATGGTAGAAGAACCTCAGTGATGACATTTGTTTTAGCTTCAGTGGTCGGTAATTGGAGGCCTAACACCCCAGCAAACTTTAGCATGGTTTTATGAAAGGAAACAACCTCAGGTGTATGTGGCCATGTGGGTTAGTCCATGGCTAGCTCAGGCACATCACCACAAACAAAAAAGTACAAAAAAAATTCAAATCACAATGACGAACTAAAAAAACAATCAATCTGCAAATGACGAGCCCTAGAGATCTAGGGGGTTTTGAATGGGGTTGTCTTCAGAGAAGAACTCTACCGGATCAAAGTCAGTCCCAAAATATCTTACGGAGGCGTGCTCTGTACAATTCCTCTTTCAGTAGTTTGAGACTCTCAGAGAATATGAACCAGTGGCTCAACGCCTGGTTCAATGCAGGCAGCTCTTTATCCATAGCTGGAGGGGTAACGGTGGTGGAGGTGATGGACAAGTTACTTACCTTCGATAACACCTTATCTGGTAGAGACATGACTAGCCACAGATTCCTTAGCTTTAAATTTCACAGGGTCCCTGGATCCAGTAGATTTTTCTTCGAGCCATACACCTGCACGCCAGTGGGTGGAATCAGCAGGCTCCATGTGACGTCATCGGCGCCATTGTCATGCCGCATCTCCTATACAGACACCACTTCGATGCGCAGACATCAGCTACTTACCACACCAGAAGCACAGAGCCATGAAGTGCAGAGACATTGTTTTGTTCCGGAACAACTAGGGAGGGCCCTGAAAGGATTCAGACCAGACCCCGGAAACCTGTCCACAGTGCAGGTAGGATGGGCGGGTCAGCAAGGAATCTACGCCTAGATCTTCTCTTTACCAGATAAAGCGTTACCGAAGCTAAGTAACTTGTCCATCTGATAGAGACATCTAGCCACAGATTCCTATCCTTGGAATAGATACCAAAGCAATACCATCCCCAGAGGAAGGTCTGCGGACATGTTTAGACCAGGAAGTCATGCATGACAGAGTGCCCAAAAACGCCGCTCCTGCGGACTGGCCTGTCCAGATAGTAGGGCTTGGTAAACATGTGCAGTGAGGCCCACGTTTCAGCCTGACAATGACGAGAACTGGAACTCCACGTTGCAATGAAGTTGCAGCAGCCGTCGCTCTGGTGGAACGAGCCCTTTAGCCTTTCAGGAGGCGGCTTTTTGGCCAGAGTGGAGCATATTTTAATGCGAAGAATGACCCTTCGTAAGATTGTCCCCTTCGGCATTGCACGGCCTTTCGTTATTCCAATATGCCTCACGACGGATTGGTTGCCCACTTGGAACTATTAATGCAGTTAAGGTAGAACGACAACTCTCTTTTTTGGTTTTGGGTCCAGATGGTAGAGTTGCCCCTCTTCTTTAAGTAGAGGGGCAAGGTGACACACTGTCCGACATGGAATGATGTTACCACTTTCGGTAACAAAGAGGCCCCAGTGTGAAGCACCAACGTTTCAGAGAAGATGGTCAGGTAAGGAGGCTTGGACGACATAGCCTGCAATTTGCTCACCCACCTGGCAGATGTGATTGGTACTAAAAATGCTGTTTTGATAGTAGCCAGCCAGAGGGGGGCAATTGTGCAGAGGTTTGAATGGAGCGCACATTAGAAAGGGGAAAACCAAATTAAAGTCACACTGAGGCATAATGAAAGGGGAAGGTGGGAACATATGTACAAAGCCTTTGAAGAATCTATTTATAATTGAAGATTTAAATATAGAGGGTTTGTCTAGCAGCCTCAGGAAGGCAGACAGGGCTGAAAGGTATCCTTTGAGATTATCCAGTGCAGAGCCCTGCAGGGCAAAGGCCAAAACAAAAAGCAAAACTGGAGAACAGGAACCAGAAAGAGGATCAATTGACCATTCTGTACAATGTTTTACAAATTTGTTCCACCGGCAGGCATACATGGTCTTGGTGGAGGGCCGCCTGGCCACCAAAATATAATTTCAAACTTCGGGAGGAAGATTAAATGCTATGAACTGCTGCTGCTCAATCTCCATGCAAGAAGGTGCAGAGTTGACAGGTTCTGGTGGCGGACCCTCCTCTGCTGCTGCAAAAGAGGATTCTCCCGAAGGGGCAGCCTGATCGGAGGATCGATGCTCAATTGGAGTAGTTCAGGATACCAGATTCTCCATGCCCAGTCTGGAGCCTTGGTCAGCCACCACTGCAAGCCCGGAGCGGTTACCGCCAAGATCTGGGCCATGTGAGAGAGATTACCTGGATGTTGCGCCCACTGAAACTTCTGTTCCCACTGCAGCACTCACATAGGGCATGTGTCACTAGCAGGATACAGGAGGCCATGAGGCCCAGCAGCCTCAGTCATTGTCACCGAAATCCTGGATAGAAGGTGAAACATCGGTATCAGCCTGAATATCCTAGACTCCCCACTCAGGAGGATAGACCTGAAAATGCGCTGTTTACAGAACAGCTCAGATGAAAGGGAGAGTCCGAGTGAGTCCCGTGTGCCTTCGGCATGTTGACAGTAAACGCAAGCAATTGCTGGAGGTTCGCTTTAGTCTGGAGGTGGGAGACGACAGCCTGGGGTAAGCCCGCCTTCAACAGCCAGTCATGGAGATAGGGGGAAGACTAGCAACCCTGATCTGTGCAAATGAGCTGCGACAACCCCCATCACCCTGATGAACACCCGAGGGGTGCTGGTAAGGCCAAAGGGGAGCACGGTGAACTGAAAGTGCTTGTAGCCTACTGTAAACAGATATCACCAATGTGCAGGCAGGTCAAGAATGTGAGAATAGTCCTACAAGTCAAACGCTACCATCCAGTCTCCTGGGTCCAGGGCAGACAAGGCCTAGGCCAGAGTGAGCATCTTAAACTTTTCCTTTATGAGGAAGTATTTGAGGTCTCACATATCAAGGATAGGACGAAGACCTTTATCCTTTTTTGGGACCACAAAGTTGCGGGAATAACAACCACATCCTACATCTGGCACCAGAATGCTCTATGGCTCCCTTGGTAAATAGAGTCATGACTTCCTCCTGAAACAAAGCCAGGTGATATCCGTCAGCCAGTTTTAAGTTGGAGGCATGGAGGGGGAGGGGTAGTCTCGAAGGGGAGGGAGTAGCCCCATCAGACTATTTGTAGAACCCACATTTCCAAAGTGATGTTCTGCCAGTGGTGGAGGGGATCACTGATCCTGCCACCAACTGGCCACACAATTTCTTTTTAAATGTTTATTATTTATGAAGCAAAAGCATTCAATCAAGTTCAAAATACGAAGGCAAACAGATATTCATTTAATGACAACACCACCTGGTCACACCCAGGTTCAAGTGACATACCCATAGTCAACAGATACTGTGTAATGTTCAATACAATAGAGCCAAATGTCAACAAAATCATTGATAAGCACACCTAATAGCAAAGGCCAGTTGTGAATGAGAAAAACGACACACCTGTGCCACACATTACAAAACTAAACTTATCCCCCTCCCTCTTATCCCACCCCCTCCCCGGAGTATTACACCTAACAGAAATGTTATGGCATCATCGTACGAGTTACTTACCTTCGGTAAGGATGTATCTGGTAGTCAATTCTAGCCGCAGATTCCTTAACGTAGAATTATCCCCAGGTGTGAGACTGGATCCAGAAAACTTTGCCACAGCATCCCTGCATGCCAGGGGGGCGGCATCACGCGACTGCGCCCATGCGTCATCCACGTACGGGATGTCAGCGAGGTCACAAGTCCCTCCTGGCGCGCCTACGTCCGTTTTCTTCGGAGAACTTTTCCGCGCCACAAAGCGGAGCCAGCAGAGAAACTGTGGAAGCATGGGAACAGTGTGCGAAACAGCATGAAAATGGAAAAGAAAAGGGAATGGTGACGAAGAACACCAGAAGGAGCAGTGCCAACCCTGCAGTACCCAAAAGCAGGGAAAGAAGAAAGAACAGAGCACAGCTGTAAACAGCCACTCTGTCAGTTATGCAAACAGTACTCCCTTTAAGACAAGGAACATATGCAAAAAGTCATAATATGTAGCAGAACTACAACCCCGACCAAGACCCATGAAGGGTCCCCAGTTCCAAGACAAACCGGGAACGACAGACCTCCAAGGCAATCCCAGCACAGAGTGCGGCAACCGCCCCTTAAGGGAGGCAGGACAGGGCACGGTCAAATGACCCAAACCCATAGGGTAGCACAGGGGCCAGGACCCTTAGTAACAAAGAGGGAGGGAGGAAAGTAAAGGCAAGCCTCAACCCCGGAGAAACCAGAGCAGAGGGGCACAAGAGTACCTATAGACTCCTCCTCCAAAGTGCCAAAGAGGAGAGGAACAAGAATAAGACCAAGCATCCTGTCAAAAGAAAAAAAGAATGCTTTCACAGAAGACATAGGCACCCACCAGGAGGCGAGTGCAGAAGCCAAAGGTCCTCCCAGAACGAGGAGGAAAGGCTGTGAAGGAATCTGCAGCTAGAATCGTCTCTACCAGATACATAGTTACCGAAGGTAAGTAACTCATACATCTGATAGAGACTACTAGCCGCAGATTCCGTAACGTAGAATAGATACCCTAGCCATACCCATGGGGAATGAGTGTCTGCAGAAGGACCCCACCAGCCTGGACATAACAGAGGGTCTCACAGGGGACTAGCCCAATGGACAGAGCGAAGAGCCCCGTCCTCACAGGCAAAGGGGGAAACCCGCCCCCAAGCAGAACACCACCGACCCCAAGAGGGAAGTGGGAAGAAGAAAGAATTTAGAAGCCCATTCACTCTAAACAGAGGAACCTGGGGCAAGGCCCGGGAGGCCGAAGCACCCCACGCCCCCTACAAGGCAACAAAGCAACCATCCAATGCCAGGACGAGGAAGAAGAAAAGCCGAGGGGGCCCAAGGAAACGAGGGAAAAGAAGGCAAGCCCCCCATAGATGGAAGGTAACAGGCCAGACAGAGCGGTGCCAGCAGTAATAAGCCGCCGTAACCAGGAAGAACCGCCCGTGGCCCCAGGAAGACCAGGAAGGTTACACCCGACAAAAGGAGAAACACAGAACTATGATAGCCCCCATGATAGAAGCATGAAGGCAAGGAAATAGCCGGACACCCTCCACAAGGGGACCACGCACACGACCCAAGAAGCATCAGCAACATAAATAAACGCCATGGAGAGCAGAGGCATGAAGGCGACCAGAACCCCACAGCAGAGCGCAAGCTATATGACAGCTACTACTACCCCACATAGAGTGAGTTAAGTCCCAAGACATGGGAACCCTCTTTGAAAGGAACTTCCGCAGCAGAGGAAAGAATGAAAGAGCCACAGGGAAAACACTCCACGGAAGGCTTGTCAAGCAGCCCAAGAGAAAACAGAAGGCCTAATCTCAGGGTCAAAACTCCAGCAAAAACACAGTCAAAAAAGGGGCCGTCCAGCAGCCAACAACGCCATAGTCCCAGCAAGGAGGACTCAAATGGCTATAAAACACACTCCACAGCAAGAGCAACCCGCCCAAAAGAAGGTCCAGAACCAGCTCAACTCAGCAGTCACTGTGGAGGGGGGAGGAGGAGGAGGATAAGGCAGAGGAGGAGGACGGAACCCTGCAAGGAACCTTTGGATGGTGGAGTCCGCCGGGGCATGGAATAACAGGCTGCCATCGGACAGAAGATCAATCAGCCACTCCCGAATATTTCAGGGAACACGCTGTAGAAGAGTAGGGTCTGCTTCCTATGGTCACCCCCACTTTTTGCTTTTGCTTTACTGGTTTTCGACTTAGATGTGGCTGTGGGCCTGCTGATCAGAACCACATCCCAGATGCACTCTCTCTAAATTTACTCCATGTACTCTAGGTACAACCACAATTGGGAATTGGCTCACCTTATCAGCCCCTGTACAAGTGTACCATAGGTACCCAGGGCATAGGTGCAACCAAGGTCTACCAGGGGCTGCAGCATGTATTATGCCACCCCTGGCTGGCCACTCAAATAGACACAACTGGCTGATCACTCAGCTGGGGCAAGGTCGTGTAATCACCCCTTGCTTAGGTATAGTATACCTATACCTACCCTTATATATAGACACACAGTAACCTATAAGTCACTCCTATGGCAGGCCTTAACAATCCTGGAGGCAGAGTGCTTGGTTATGTGTGAGATGGCGCTCTAGCATGAGCTGAGCCTGTCTGCAGCTTTCGGAACCATGTCCTTATAGCTGTTCTATGATATCGCCATACCCTATACTCTTAAGTGCATCATAATTCTCGCGGTTAAATGCTAACTTTGGTTTGGCTTTATCCAAACATGTCGTGTAAGGTGTCATAAGCTTTGGAATACTACCCCCTCGCCAATTCTGGCGACGGGGGTAGCATTCCACCCTTCTAGAGGGAGAAGACATGTTAGTGCTGACTAAGTTAACCAGAGCCCCAGCGTCGCAAAATGGACGCTGCTGCCACCGACACAAGTCTGACCTCCTGCTGCTGGGAGTCCTTCCAGTCACGGAGGTTTGGACAATAGGTTTCCTGCCTGGGTAGGTGCGAGCACCACCCCAGACAGGACTTTGTGGTCCATGCATACCCCAGTTCAAACCGGTTGCTGGGGCACTCCAGCCCCAGCTCTGGGGTGAAACTGGACAAAGGAGAGAGGGTGTAACCACCCCCCTTCCTGGTCCCACCCATAGGAGGGACCTAGAAAATAATCCAGCCCCTTTTAGTTGTATAAAGGTAGGAGCTGAGTCCTGAGACTTTAGATTAATGCTGAATCGAAACTTGACACGAAACTCTGGACCTTTGACATTCTGCTGAAGCTGAAGACTGAAGAATCTCCCTTGTAGCCAAGGAGTGACCACCCTGGGCAACCAGGCACCATCCAGCAAATTAACGGCTTGCTTTGTCGACGTTCCCGCCGGAACCCTAGCACAGAGATTGACGAGACCCAGACTTCCAGACCTCTCTGACCCTCTCTTCACGACTGCAGCATAGCTGAGATCCGTGGAGGCGACGAGACACGTGGGACCGGACATCTTGGAAAGCCTGCAACTTGCCAACTGTGCAGCTCCTGAGGCATTCTCGAAGCTGTGCACTGGGATTGAAAAACCCCAAACCCGAGCTCCACCTGCACCGAAGACCAGCCCTCCACACTCCAAGAGTTTTGCGTTGGGCCCTTCTGCTTGTGTTCTGCTCGACGCGTTGTCCAGTTGCTGGTCCGTTGGCTAGTAGCCTCTGTGACGACAATCCTTTTCATCCACCTCGCTGGTCTGGTTGCTCCAGACTGGCCCTTGCTTCCCCGCAAAGGTGAAGCACCTCAGACCTTGCTGGTCTGCACCAGAAGCCTTTGTTGTATCCTGCGTGGGTTGCCTTTGCCAAGGCTTGTTGAATTACAATCTGGCAGTCGACCCCTCCATCTGCGAGAACCTTCGTGGGACAGCTCCTCTCCAGCACCTGGTCGTCATCGGCGCCTCCTGGTCCGCGTGGCTGCTAAGACAAGCTTCAAGACAGCACCTGATTGCTCCCAGACGTCGTCTGGTTCCTTCCTGGTTCCACCCAGTCACTGGCTAGTGACCCAGACTCTGCCCCCTCTGCTTTCAGGTCCTCTTCATCTTCGATCCACCCTTGGATCCACCCGGACATCTTCCTCCTGGTCGCCTGCAGAGTCTTTCTTCAAAGGCTCCATAGGCTTCAAAGGCGAAACCCGACACATCTTCACACCTATGCACCCGCCGTCTGTGGGTGAGTAACGCGAGTACTTCGGTGCTCCCAAGGGTATTGACTATCCAAGTGTCTAGGTTTTTAGTTGTTTCCTCTTAGCTAAACCGGAAGTGTCCTAAATCCTTCTAAACCTAACTTCTAAGTTCCCATTGACTTTGCATTGACTCACGCGTGGGTGTAAAGACACTGCACGCACCGCCTGTGGGCCTCCTACATCTAAACTAAGGTTCAGATAGTGTAGCCCCAGCGGTTCCCTAGGCCCTAGGCCTTTCCTTTTCTCGTGACGTGGTACTTACACCACTTTCTTAGTATATGGTTTGCTTCGCCCCTAGGGCCTAACCGTAAATTGTGCAACTTAATGTATTCTGACTAAGTATCTTGTTATGTGCTTTGGCCTCTGATCTCAAAGATTTCAGAGGACTGTGATAGTAAATAAATACATATATATTTTATATATATCCTGTGTGGTGTCCTTTCATTTGATATTCAAGGGGTTACATATGGTAAAACAGCTGGCTTTACACGCCCTCAAGAGTCTTTTAGCCTAAGACTGTTCTGTCCACGCTACCACTAGGATAGCTGGTCTATAAGGTTGACTTACAACCATCACCATATGGGTTGTTTGGACTGGTGCAAGGTGATCACTAGAATAGTGAACATCATACCAGGCCAACTTCTCACACATGCCATCCCAAAGCCAAGCATGGCGGCGGAGGGCGACTTAGGAAGCCATGACCCCGCCCAGCACCTCAGAGATGTCCAGAACGGAGCTGAGAATAAACGCCGCTAGCTCCCGGCCATCCAACACATGATGCCGTATGTCCACCTGAACAGTCTCTTCGGAAGCTGCGGATCCCAAAGACTCCGCCGAGTCCCACAAACAAGGAGGCCCTTGCGAACACACATAAGGTGTTAAGGGCCCACAGGGCAGCGCTTTTTGAGGCGAACATGTTGCACCCCCAAGAGTCCAGCCAGCGGGCCTCCCGGGACGGCGGAGTCAACAGTGGCGGCAGGGAAGGAAAAGCAGTCCGCAAAAGTGGACTTGAGGCAGAGAGGTGGAGGGAAAGACACGCCAGGTCTCGAGGCGCCGGTGCAGAAGGTGTTATGGCACCCGATCTCTTGAGGTGGGGCGTCTCCAAGCTCCCATCAGGGAGAAAAGATGCGAACCCTCAAAGGGAAGCAACAGCTCCCTCTCACCAGAGGCCTGGTGGAGAACCTCCAAGAGATGGTCCAACGGGAAACGAGCAACCGGGTCCCCCTTGCGAAGAATGCCCACAGCCGTGGACACTGCGTGAGCGAAGGCTGCACCCGCCTCCGTAGTGCCCCGCGGTGGAGAAAGCAGCACCTCCGTGGGCGACAACTGTAAACTAAGGCGGCCGTCCCCGTAGCCAAGCGGGCGGGCAAAGGCCAGACTTGGAAGTCAGAAGGAACCAAAGAAAGGGGGACCTGCCACTCCTCTGGCGAACACCTCGGCCTCGGAAATGGCAGGGAGCCGCCCTTCGATGACGCCGGTGAAAAAGACACCACACAGCGGCCTGCCTCCGAGGGGGATGACACCAGTAGGCACCCAACCTCCGAAGGAGCGTCCTAAGACAAATCCGTGGCACGACCTGTGTGTGGAGCAGTAGAGTCCACCGCCTGAGGCAAGACGGCAACACCATCCGGCGTCGAAGGAGACGCCGGATAGGGCTCCTCCAAGTCACACCGTGCCGGGGACCGGAGTGGAGCCAAAGTGGCCAAGGGGCAATGCCGGAACGACGCCGACTCGACCTCCACCCAGGCATCAGCCTGCGTGGAGGAACGAGAGGCACAGGGGCAGCGACACGAAGCCCTGCCCCAGCCGCGGCCCAGGATGTGACTGAGGTGGCCCGGCGACCCATGCGGTGGCGCCACGGACGATTCAACTTCAGACTCTCCCAGAGCGGCACGTGGAGGGTCCACCAACCCCTGTGGCGCCGCCCAGACCAGCAGGTGCCGAGGCAACGTCAGCTCAGCCGTGCACAAGGCCTCCGCCTGCCCAGAGGGCCGAGCGGGTCTCGGGTATGCGACCAGAGCCCCGGTGACATTCCACGACACCACAGGGACTGCGGCGGGAGTTTGAGGTGAGGCAGAGGCTCCGTGTTCCGAAGGAGGGATCCAGAGGGCCGCACCCCATCCTCCAAGCCTGGATCTGAACCTGTCTGCGCCGGAGCCGCCGCGGAGGGCCCCGCGCAAAGCAAGGGATCCGCTGACGTCCCAGGAGGGGAAGGAGGAGGAGACGTCAGCGAGGCCTGCAAAGCCGCCGAATCTGTCTCTATCTGGACTCTCGACGCCCTTTTACCGGGAAACAGTGGATACGAGGACAACACGCGGGGCCCCATTTATTTATTTATTTATTTATGGGTTTCTATAGCGCTGGAATCGACTCCAACGGAGTATCTCTGCCCTCGTGAAGAGCCCACATCCCCAGCAGGCCGAACACCAGCCCCCGGGGACAAACTGCGACACTTACCCACCGGGGAGCGATGCTCTCGTGGCATCGGAGAGGGGCGAGGACGACGACAATGGCCGTTTCTGAAGCCATCTGCCGAGGCTGATCGATGGGAGGAGGCGGACCTTGAGAGACACGCCAAGAGTAGTTTCATCCTGTGCTCACGCCGTGACTTCGGCTTCAACTGTTGGCACGCCTCACAATCAGTGGTGCCGTGATCTTCTGCTAAACACCACATACAAATTAGGTGAGGGTCAGTCGCCGTCACAAGACGCCCACAAGTCTTAAAGTCCATAGTCATTCGCACACTGTTCCACCAAAAATGAGCACAATGAGGAAGAAAAAAGGGCCCCAAACAGGCCAGAGCAGAGACTGGATCAGTGTTGCACGCGGAAAAGGAAAAAACGGACGTCAGGTACAGGGACGACGCATGGGCGGGGTCGCTTGATACCGTGTCCCTATCCCCCCCCCCCCCCCCAGCGAGCAGGGGTGCTATGGCAAAAAGTTTTCCGGATCCAGTCTCACGCCTGGGGATAATTCTAAGTTAAGGAATCTGCAGCTAGTAGTCTCTATCAGATAAGGTGTAGCACAAACTACCACAATACAGGTATACTGGAGAAATTATCAGAGAGTTCTACACCGTCTGAGGCAGGCGTAGTCAGGGGTACAAGAGGTGCAGACAGCCAATCATTGAATATAGAGAGGTCATGGCAAAACAGCTGGGTCGCCAACCGTGGGGTCTGCTTCCAGGACCAACTGGCCACCCATGTTCTGGAAGGACCAGACTAGGAAGATTTGGAGGCGGAGGTGGAGGCTGCAGGAGCGGATGTGGTCTGACCCAACCTCTGGCCACAAACCCATGGTGTCGGAACAAGCCACGTCCACGGCTGTGCAGAGGTTGCTGAACTTGATGTCTTGTGGCTTGGGTGTGGCTAGAACAGCTGAAAGCCCCTTCTGTAGGCATGGAAGGGGCGAAAGGCAGACCGCAAGAACGTATGGCCACTTTAAGGCTCAAGGACTTACTGTACGATGCTGGCTTAGTATTTGGTGCACACTTATTTAAGTGATGCACCTTGCACTAATCCAAGCAACCCTTATGGTGATTTTAGTAGTCTTTGATAACCATAGAAAGCTCTCAAAGTGGTAGAGGTGGAGAGCAGCCTTCAGGCTTATCTTGAAAGAGTGTTAAGCAGCTTGGTCTACCAGTTTAATCTGTGGTGTATATTAAATGAAAAAGAATCACAGTGCTTATATAAAAATACTTCCATTTATTACAAAACACTCACTAACACACTGGCATATCTCCTACCTGGAGATATCCAAACAATACACAAGAATACTGTAAGTAGCACAAAATATAATGGTCTTCATAGACTAAAAAAAAAAGAATGCTAACTGCAAAGGAGAACGGGATTTGGACGAGAAGTCTCAGAGGAGTCGGGAACACAAGGAACCCCACAGAGGTTGTGTGCAGAGTGGGAGCACAGCTGCGTGCCCAACGGAAGACAATGGAGAAGTTGCGGTTGCAGTTTTGGAGAAGGACCCTTCCCAGAGGACCACGAAGAATTCACTTGGAGGGCAGAAGGTTGGAGATACACTCACCCGTAGATGTCCCAGGGACCACGTTAGCTACACCAGGGCAGCCAGGTGCACAGGGGCGAGGAGACGGCAGAAACGTCCGTAGACAACAATGAAAGACTTTGAAAAAGCGTCTTTAGAGAAGTTCAGGAAGGAGTCCAGTGAAATCCAAGGGTGGACTCTGAGTGAAGAACCTGCAAGTAAAGAGGACAGAGTCTATGCCACTCAGAAGTGACCAGGAGGCACGAAGACCATGCTCATTGATGTCAGGAGGTTCAGGAGAGTAGACTGTGACCTTGTTGTTGCAGCTGTGAGGACCACGTAATGCTGAGGAAGACCAGGAGCCATGCAAAACCTGTTCCACATCAGATGTCAGTGACTAGGTGGTCGGTGTCCAGTGGAAGCACCAACAAGCCTTGGTAGACGCAATTGAAGTGGAAGATGAAGGAG